>NC_135725.1:37656585-37967662 GCF_964656455.1 Halichoerus grypus | reverse complement strand
GGAGAAGAGATATGTAACCTACAATGGTAGAAACATTAGATTGGCAACAGACCTATCCACAGAGACCTGGCAGGCCAGAAAGGACTGGCAGGATATATTCAGAGCACTAAATGAGAAAAATATGCAGCCAAGAATACTATATCCAGCTAGGCTGTCATTGAAAATAGAAGGAGAGAAAAAAGCTTTCAGGACAAACAAAAACTAAAGGAATTTGCAAACACGAAACCAGCCCTACAAGAAATCTTGAAAGGGGTCCTCTAAGCAAAGAGAGAGCCCAAAAGTAACATAGACCAGGAACACAGACAATATACAGTAACAGTCACCTTACAGGCAATAAAATGGCACTAAATTCCTATCTTTCAATAGTTACCCTGAATGTAAATGGGCTAAATGCCCCAATCAAAAGACACAGGCTATCAGATTGGATTAAAAAACAAGACCCATCGATATGCTGTCTGCAAGAGACTCATTTTAGACACAAAGACAACCCCAGATTTAAAGAGAGGGGGTGGAAAACCATTTACCATGCAAATGGACACCAAAAGAAAGCTGGGGTGGCAATCCTTTTATCAGACAAATTAGATTTTAAACCAAAGACTGTAATAAGAGATGAGGAAGGACACTATATCCTACTTCAAGGGTCTATCCAACAAGAAGATCTAACAATTGTAAATATCTATGCCCCTAACATGGGAGCAACCAATTATATAAGCCAATTAATAACAAAAGCAAAGAAACACATCAACAACAATACAATAATAGTGGGAGACTTTAACAACCCCCTCACTGAAATGGACAGATCGTCTAAGCAAAAGATCAACAAGGAAATAAAGACTTTAAATGACACACTGGACCAAATGGACTTCACAGACATAGTCAGAACATTCCATCCCAAAGCAACAGAATACACATTCTTCTCTAGTGCCCATGGAACATTCTCCGGAATCGATCATATCCTAGGTCATAAATCAGGTCTCAACCAGTACGAAAAGATTGGGATCATTCCCTGCCTATTTTCAGACCACAATGCTTTGAAACTAGAACTCAATCACAAGAGTAAAGTTGGAAAGAACTCAAATACATGGAAGCTAAAGAGCATCCTACTAAAGAATGAATGGGACAACCAGGAAATTAAAGAAGAATTAAAAGAATTCATGGAAACCAATGAAAATGAAAACACAACTGTTTAAAATCTTTGGGATGCAGCAAAGGCAGTCCTAAGAGGAAAGTATATAGCAATACAAGCCTTTCTCAAGAAACAAGAAAGGTCTCAAGTACACAACCTAACCCTACACCTGAAGGAGCTAGAGAAAGCACAGTAAATAAAGCCTAAACCCAGCAGGAGAAGAGAAATAATAAAGATCAGAGCAGAAATCAATGAAATAGAAACCAAAAGAACAGTAGAACAGATCAATGAAACTAGGAGCTGGTTCTTTGAAAGAATTAATGAGATTGATAAACCCCTGGCCAGACTTATCAAAAAGAGAAGAGAAATGACCCAAATCATCAAAATCATGAATGAAAGAGGAGAGATCACAACCAACAACAAGGAAATACAAACAATTATAAGAACATATTATGAGCAACTCTATGCCAGCAAATTCGATAACCTGGGAGAAATGGATGCATTCCTAGAGATGTATCAACTACCAAAACTGAACCAGGAAGAAATAGAAAACCTGAACAGACCTATAACCACTAAGGAAATTGAAGCAGTCATCAAAAATCTCCCAAAAAACAAACGCCCCGGGCCAGATGGCTTCCCAGGGAAATTCTACCAAACATTTCAAGAAGAATTAATACCTATTCTTCTGAAACTGTTCCAAAAAATAGAAATGGAAGGAAAACTTCCAAACTCATTTTATGAGGCCAGCATTACCTTGATCCCAAAACCAGACAAAGACCCCTTCAAAAAGGAGAACTACAGACCAATATCCCTGATGAACATGGATGCAAAAATTCTCACCAAAATACTAGTCAATAGGATCCAACAGTACATTAAAAGGATTATTCACCATGACCAAGTGGGATTTATCCCTGGGCTGCAAGGTCGGTTCAACATCCACAAATCAATCAACGTGATACAATACATTAACAAAAGAAAGAACAAGAATCATATGATCCTCTCAATAGATGCAGGAAAAGCATTTGACAAGTACAGCATCCTTTCTTGATCAAAACTCTTCAGAGTATAGGGTTAGAGGGTACATACCTCAATATCATAAAAGCCATCTATGAAAAACCTACAGCGAATATCACTCTCAATGGGGAAAAACTGAGAGCTTTCCCCCTAAGGTCAGGAACGTGGCAGGGATGTCCACTATCACCACTGCTATTCAACATAGTATTAGAAGTCCTAGCCACAGCAATCAGACAACAAAAAGAAATCAAAGGCACTGGAATCGGCAAAGAAGAAGTCAAACTCTCACTCTTTGCAGATGATATGATACTTTATGTGGAAAACCCCAAAGACTCCACCCCAAAACTGCTAGAACTCATACAGGAATTCAGTCAAGTGGCAGGATATAAAATCAATGCACAGAAGTCAGTGGCATTCCTATACAACAACACCAAGACAGAAGAAAGAGAAATTAAGGAGTTGATCCCATTTACAATTGCACCCCAAACCTTAAGATACCTAGGAATAAATCTAACCAAAGAGGCAAAGGATCTATACTCAGAAAACTATAAAATACTCATGAAAGTAATTGAGGAAGACACAAAGAAATGGAAAAACGTTCCATGCTCATGGATTGGAAGAACAAATATTGTGAAGACGTCAATGCTACCTAAAACAATCTACACATTCAATGGAATCCCCATCAAAATACCATCCACTTTTTCAAAGAAATGGAACAAATAATCCTCAAATTTGTATGGAACCAGAAAAGACCCCGAATAGCCAGAGGAATGTTGAAAAAGAAAAACAAAGCTGGCAGCATCACAATTCCGGACTTCCAGCTCTATTGCAAAGCTGTCATCATCAAGACAGTATGGTACTGGCACAAAAACAGACACATAGATCAATGGAACAGAATAGAGAGCCCAGAAATGGACCCTCAACTCTATGGTCAACTCATCTTTGACAAAGCAGGAAAGAATGTCCCATGGAAAAAAGACAGTCTCTTCAACAAATGGTGTTGGGAAAATTGGATAGCCACATGCAGAAGAATGAAACTGGACCATTTTCTTATACCACACACAAAAATAGACTCCAAATGGTTGAAAGACCTCAATGTGAGACAGGAGTCCATCAAAATCCTAAAGGAGAACAGAGGCAGCAACCTCTTTGACCTCAGTCGCAGCAACTTCTTCCTAGAAACATCACCAAAGGCAAGGGAAGCAAGGGCAAAAAGGAACTATTGGGACTTCATCAGGATAAAAAGCTTTTGCAAAGCAAAGGAAACAGTCAACAAAACCAAAAGACAACCAACAGAATGGGAGGAGATATTTGCAAATGACATATCAGATAAAGGGCTAGTATCCATAATCTATAAAGAACTTATCAAACCCAACACCCAAAGAACAAAGAATCCAATCAAGAAATGGGCAGAAGCCATGAACAGACATTTTTCCAAAGAAGACATCCAAACGGCCAACGGACACATGAAAAAATGCTCAATATCGCTCGGCATCAGGGAAATCCAAATCAAAACCTCAATGAAATACCACCTCACACCAGTCAGAATGGCTAAAATTAACAAGTCAGGAAACGACAGATGTTGGCGGGGATGCGGAGAAAGGGGAACCCTCCTACACTGTTGGTGGGAATGCAAGCTGGTGCAGCCACCCTGGAAAACAGTATGGAGGTTCCTCAAAAAGTTGAAAATAGAGCTACCATATGATCCAGCAATTGCACTCCTCGGTATTTACCCCAAAGATACAAAAGTAGGGATCCAAAAGGGTACGTGCACCCCCATGTTTATAGCAGCAATGTCCACAATAACCAAACTGTGGAAAGAGCCAAGATGTCCATCGACAGATGAATGGATAAAGAAGAAGTGGTATATATACACAATGGAATATTATGCAGCCATCAAAAGGAATGAGATCTTGCCATTTTCAACGACATGGATGGAACTGGAGGGTGTTATGCTCAGCGAAATAAGTCAATCAGAGAAAGACACGTATCATATGACCTAACTGATATGAGGAATTCTTAATCTCAGGAAACAAACTGAGGGTTGCTGGAGTGGGGGGTGGGGTGGGAGGGATGGGGTGACTGGGTGATAGACACTGGGGAGGGTATGTGCTCTGGTAAGCTCTGTGAATTGTGCAAGGCTGTCGAATCTCAGATCTGTACCTCTGAAACCAATAATGCAATATATGTTAAGGAAAAAAAAAAAAGAAGAAGATAGAAGGAGGGGAAGAATGAAGTGGGGGAAATCGGAGGGGTAGACGAACTATGAGAGATGATGGACTCTGAAAAACAAAGTGAGGGTTCTAGAGGGAGGGGGGTGGGAGGATGGGTTAGCCTGGTGTTGGGTATTGAGGAGGGCACGTTCTGCATGGAGCACTGGGTGTTATGCACAAACAATGAATCATGGAACCCTACATCTAAAACTAATGATGTAATGTATGAGGATTAACATAACAAAAAAAATCTTCAAAAAAAATAAATAAACACATGGTGTCAGCCACAAAAAAAAAAAAAAAAAAAAAATTATGGAAACCTGTGTTTTTATGTAAGATTTTGAAAAGAAAGTGAGCCCAAATGTTTAAAAAAAAAAAAAAAAATGGCGGGGGGTGCCTCGATAGCTTAGTTAGTTAAGTGTCGGACTCTTGGTTTTGGCTCAGGTCATGTTCTCAAGGTTGTGAGATATAGTCCTGTGACTGGCTCATGCTGAGCAGGAATTCCGCTTAAAAAGCCCCTCCCTCTCCCTCCCCCACTCTCTCTCTCAAATAATTAAATACATCTTTAAAAAAAAAGAGAGTGAGCCCTAAAGGAATAAACAATACAATTATGGATTGTCACCCTACATCATAGCACCTATTAATATTTTTAGGATTGATTCGCTTCATTACCTTTTTGCATCAACTTCTCTAGTTGTCCATAAATTCTTAAAGAGCATTTGCATTTTGTTATTCATGTTATTCATCTAAATATCCCCAATATCTAGTCTATGGCCTGGTATACTTTTTAAATGAATGAATGACTGTGTTTAGATTTATTTTGTTTCAAGAGAGATGTTCATTTTTTATTTGATGTGAATTTATAATAATGGCCAACATACAGTGAGTGCTACTAATGAGCATGTCGTTTTTCTAAATATTTATATTTAACCAATATTTATACCTTACAATAGTCTTATTAGAAGGGTATACAAGCATAGAGAAGTTAAGTCACTTGCCCAATTTCATGTAGGTTTTGAATAATGGGGATGAGATTCAAACTCTAATAGTCTGACACTAAGCTCTTAACCAGTGTGATATGATACTTTTCAAACAAGAGAGCAGGATATACTCATTAAAGAATTCCCATGATAAAAGTTCACTAAAATACCGTAGGTTTTGTGTGTGTGTGTGTGTGTGTGTGTGTGTGTGTGTGTGTGCTGAATGCTAAGATATCCTAAAAAAGATTTTAATGGTGGTAAACATAGAACATTAATAATTTGTCCAGTAGCTTGGCAACATCAAACTTAGCAAAAAGCAGAGGTTTATATATGTTCAGAGATCTTGCCTTATGAGTAAAATCTGCTTAATAAAGTAGAAAATGTTTCTGTAGGCAAGAAAGTATTATAAAACCCAAAAACTTGGGTTGGAAGAAGTGGGAATTATGGGGCAGAAGTCAACTTTAGAATTTATGCTGCCTACTCATCTATTAAGAAAGAACTGTTTGGTGTTTACAAGTTATCAATATTGAATGTATTTTTCTTCACAGTTTTTTCATTTTTACTCTAAAAATTTGAGTCCTTTGGCATTTCTGTTAAAATAATATCCACTTAGAATGGTTTTCTAACAACATCAATAAGTGCCCTTCCTGACTTTGGATCTAGTGTGGAAACCCAGAAGCCTACATAGCTTCAAAAATTAAAGTGAATAATTTTACAAATAAACTTTCATCATTCCTGTCATTTTTATGGAATCTAATCTAGTAAAAGAGAATATTGCAACTAAATGACTGACAGGGAAAGTCTCTCTTTTAATTGGCACTGCACAATTTATCAGACTCTGATGTCAGGGACACTCCATTAGACTGTGAGAAAGTGATTGGTGGGATAACATTCAATTGAAAATCTCTGTGGATGATAGTTCATGCCACCATTATATCAACTTAATGAATGAGACCCAATAGTGTCCTCGTCTTCCTAGAAGGAACACATCCATCATGAAACAAAAGATCCCCCAGTGCCAGTACAATGTCATGTTTTCTCTTCTTAGTCTGTGTGAGGACAAAAGGATTTCAGAGTCTAAACTATGGAAAGTACAGCATCCTCATCCCATGGGAAATAATTTCCTGGACTACATAAAATCATTACTTTTATCATATCTAGAATATTATTCTACATGGATATTACCATACCTCAGGCAAACATAAGACTGTTTTCATGTCTTGTTCTTTGAGTAGATGACAATTTCCTGATTGTGAGGTTTGAAAAACTGCATAAATTCTTAATTGGTGTCATTGCTATGCCTCTTGGCATAGCATCTGAATATAGCCAATAAAATCTTGAAAATATAATAACCAACCAAAGTCAGCAAAGATACTTCTTACTATTTTTACAGACTTCTGTATCTAGTTCTTATGCTTCTAAGGAAAAAAATAATTGGATGGGGCGTTTCCCTTCCATCTCTAGTTTTTATTCCATTTCTTTTCTTTCTTTTACTTTTTCATTTCTCCTTTTCCTCTTTGAAATTTTTTCTCCATCTCCTTTACAGGACATAAGAAAACCTCCCAGAGATTATAGGTTTGTGTATGTATGCTTTATTTTGGAAAAGAAAAAAATGGCATTTATTCTTGACAGTGTGATATATGCGCTATTACTGTGGCATCTTGATCTGGCCCAGATGAATTTTTTTCCCTTCTACACTCCACATGACATATTTTATATTAGCAATTTTAAGTTACCACACCATCTGTTTTTATCAACATCTATTACACAGATGTACAGTTGATGTGAAAATGTTCACAATCAACTTATCCTGTATCATAGTCAACTATTAATGAATATTATATTAATATTTACTTTTCCTTTTGTTTTAATCTTTAAACATTTTATTGTTATTACTGCCATCTTGGTTCAAATTTCATTAAGTTCAAATTAATCTGACTGATCTCAGTGTTAAAAATGTGTACTCCAAAATTTATGCATTCTATATGATATTCAAAATTATTTTTAGATTATAAATATTCAGTACTAGAAAAATATCTGAAAGCATATTTTAAATTCTGACTGGAATGGTTCTACCTAGGTTGGCTCAAGGTTATATTTTTCTGTATTTCATTTTATTCTTATTTTTTTAATTTTTACCGTTGGTAAGCTGTTGTGTCAAGAATCAGAGTTTAATGAAAAATAAACATCACCAGTGGAGTCTTGCCAGAAAAGTTGATGCTATAATTTCTTAGAATTGATATGAGCTACTTATTCAAGCCAACACGATTTCTTTCCTTTCACTATTCACACAGTACATATACAGTCACATATGCAAAGTAGAAATTTCAGGTTTGGATAAAATAAGTTAAAAGGGGAAGTTAAGAACTTTTGGTGGACTTAAATTTAATTACATTAAACAACATTCAATAAGTATTTTCAATAAGTATTGCTTTCAAATTTTGTATTCTCTCAATGACATCATGTGAATCCTATACTGAGCATATACTGTATTCCTATGTAATAACTCCAGGCACTTAGAATTACAAGAGATATAGTCCCAGCTTTTGAAGTGGTTAGAGTGTAAAAATATATCATACTGAGGGCGGATTTCAAGCATATAGTAATCTTTTTCAAATATTTTCAACCATTTTTATAATAATATCCCTTGCCTAAAGGACTGGCTGGGTCTGATATTTTTTCTACATTTGTCATCACTATTTGTCACATCAGGGAAAAACAATAGATTAAAGCAGGGATTGTTTTGCAATCAAACTATAGCCCTCTGGTCAAACCAGCCACCTATTTTTTTTTTTCAGCTTTATTTATTTATTTTTTTAAAGTTTTATTTTATTTATTTGACAGAGAGAGAGGTAGCGAGAGCAGGAACACAAGCAGGGGGAGAGGCAGAGGGAGAAGCAGGCTTCCCACTGAGCAGGGAGCCCGATGTGGGACCCGATCCCAGGACCCTGGGATCATGACATGAGCTGAAGGCAGACACTTAACGACTGGGACACCCAGGCGCCCTTTTTTCAGCTTTACTGAAACATAATTGGCCAATAACATTGTGAATGTTTAAGATATGCAAAGTGATCATTTTATATATGTATATATTGCAAGATGATTACCACATAAGGTTAGTTTACACATCCATCATCTCATATAATTTTTTTTTAAATTAGTGATGAGAACATTTAGGATCCACATTCTTTTTTTTAAACATTTAAAAAATCTTTTTATTTTGGAATAATTTTAGGTTTACAGAAAGTTTGAAGATATTACAGAGAATTCTTACATACCGCTTTCCCAGTTTCTCCTATTGTTACCAACTTACATTGCCATAGTACATTCTTAACAACTGTTAAGTATATAATACAGAACTTTCAACTGTTGTCACCATGCTGTATATGAGAACCCCAGAACTTATTCACTTTATAACTGGAAGTTTGTCCCTTTGACCAACATCTCCCCATCACCCTGCCCTGATCCCCTTGCCTCCAGCACCTGCCAACCATCATTTTACTCTCTGTTTTTATGAGTTTGTTTTTTTATATTCCACATAGAATTGAGATTACATAAGCATTTGTCTTTATTTCATTTATTATATTGTCATATATATATATATATATATATATAATATATATATATTATACTATATTGTCATAGTGCATCTATGTTGTCACATATGGCAGGATTTCTATTGTTTTTATGGCAGGATTATATTCCATATATATCTCATAATATATATTAGTATATTATATTATATTATTTATTATTATTATATTAATTATATTCCATATGTATGTATATGTATATATACATATATATATATATATATATATAAAATCACATTTTCATTATTGATTTACTGGCAGACACTTAGATTTTTTCCATGGTTTAGCTCCTGTGACCAAAGTTACAATGAATGTGAGAGTGCAGATATCTCATTGAGATGGGAATATTGTTCCTGATCTTACAGGACAAATGTAAAGCTTTCACCACGGTATGTGACTTGATATATATGGTCTTTATTATGTTGAGGTATGCTCCTTCTATAATCAATTTATTGAGTGTGTATCACAAAAGGATGTTGAATATTGCCAAAAGCTTTTCCTGCATTTATTGAGGTGATCTTGTATTTCTGTCCTTCATTTTATTAATGTGGTGTATCATAGTTATCGACATGCATATATTGAAACGTCATTGCATGCCAGGGATAAACCGTACTTGATCATGGTGTATGATACTTTGTGTTCTTGTGTATTTGGCTTGCTAGTATTTTATTTTATTTTTTTAATTTAAATTCAATTAGCCGACATATAGCACATCATTAGTTTCAGATGTAGTATTCAATACTTCATCAGTTGTGTATAACACCTAGTGCTAATCACATCATGTGCCCTCCTTAATGCCCATCACCCAATTACCCCATCCCACACTGACCTCACCTTCAGCAACCTGGAGTTTGTTTCCTATAGTTAAAAGTCTCTCATGGTTTTTCTCCCTGATGACTTTCCATTCAGTTTTCCCTCTCTTCCCCTATGATCCTCTGTGCTGTTTCTTATATTCCACATGAGTGAAACCATATGATAGTTGTCTTTCTCTCATTGACTTATTTTGCTCAGCGTAATACCCTCCAGCTCCATCCATGTTGATGTAAATAGTAAGTATTCATCCTTTTTGATGGCTAATATTCCATTATATATATATGTGTATATATATATATACACACACCACTTCTTCTTTATCCATTTATCTGTCAATGGACATCTCAGCTCTTTCCACAATATGGTTATTGTGGACATTGCTGTTATAAACATTGGGGTACAGGTGCCCTTTTGGATCAATACATTTGTATCCTTGGGGTAAATACCTAGTAGTGCAATTGCTAGATCATAGCTTTGCTAGTATTTTATTGAGAAAATTTCTGTCTATATTCATTGAGAATATTTGCCTGCAACTTCTGTGTGTGTCTGTGTGTGTGTGTGTATGGTGTCCTTATCTGGCTTTAGTATTAGAGAATGCTGGCCTTGTAAAATAAATTTGGGAATGTTCCCTTCTCTTCAATTTTTTGAAAAAGTTTGAAAAGAATTGGTGTTACTGTTTAAAAAATGTTTGTGTAATTCACCAGTGAAACCGTCTAGTCCTGGGCTGTTCTTTGTTGTGAATTTTTTGATTAATGAGTCAATATCCTTACTTGTTATTGCTTTGTTCAGATTTTCTATTTCTTCATGATTCAGTCTTGCTAGGTTGTATGTTTCTAGGAATTTATCCGTTTCTTCAAGGTTATCCAGTTTGTTGGCACATAAGTATTCATAATAGCCTCTTCTGGCCCTTTACATTTTTATTGTATCAGTTGTAAAGTGTCCTTTTTCTTTTTTTTTTTTTTTTAAAGATTTATTTATTTATTTGAAAGACAGAGAAAAAAAGAGAGTGTGAATGGGGGGAGGGGCAGAAGGAGAGAATCTCAAGCAGATTCCCCACTGAGCACAGTGCTGGTTGCAGACTCGATCCCAGGACCTTGGACAGAAATCAAGAGTCGAACGCTTAACCAATTGACCTGAACCAAAATTAAGAGTCAGATGCTTAATCAACTGAATCACTGAACCAAAATCAAGAGTCAGACACTTAACCAACTGAGTCACTCAGGTACCCCAGTGTCCTTTTTCATTTCTGATTTTATTTATTATTAAGTCTGCTTTTCTTTGTCTAGCTAAGGTTGTCCATTTTGTTTGTCTTTTGAAAAAGGCCAGCTTTTAGTTTCATTGATCTTTTCTATTGTCTTTCTTGTCCCTGTTTTATTTACTTGTGCTTTGATCTTTATTATTTCCTTCCTTCTGAAAACATTACATTTAGTTTGTCCTCTTTTTCTAGTTGTAAATTTAGGTTGCTTAATTGAGATCTTTCTTTTTCCTTATATAGGCATTTAGTGCTATCAATTTCTTAGAACTTCATCGGATGCATCCCATAAGTTTTAGTATGTTTGTCTCTTTTCACTTCTTTCAAGATGTATTTTATTCAATTTTGGTTCTTCTTTGATCCATTGGTTGTTCAGGAGTGTACTATTTAATTTCTATGTATTTGTGAATTTTCCAGTTTTCCTCCTATTATTGATCTCTAGTTTCATACATTTTTGGTAGAAAAGATACTTTGTATGATTTCTGTGTTTTTACATATGCTAAGACTTGTTTCATGACCTAACATATAATCTATTTTGGAGAATGTCCCATGTATGCTTGGGAAAATGCATATTCTGCTGTTGTTGGATGGAATGCTTAATACATATCTGTTAGGACGGTGTGGTCTAAAGTATAGTTCAAATCCAATATTTCCTTGTTGATTTTCTATCTGGCTGATCTATCCATTGTTGAAAGTGGATATTGAATTTTTCTATTATTGTACTGTTATCTATAGTAATAGACAACACCTTCAGGTTTGTTAGGGTTCGCTTAATATACTTCAGTACTCCTATGTTGGTTGCATATATATTTATAGTTGGTATATCTTCTTGATGAATTGAACCCTTTATCATATAATAACCTTCTTTGTCTCTTGTTACAGTATTTGACTTAAAGTCTGTTTGGTTGATATAAGTAAACCTACTCCTGCTCCCTTTTGGCTTCCATTTGCATGGAATCTTTTTCCATACCCACACTTTGTCTTATATGTGTCCTTAAAACTAAAGTGAGCCTTGTTGGGGCACTTGGGTGGCTCAGTTGGTTAAGTGACTGCCTTCAGCTCAGGTCATGAGACCGAGCCCCACATCGGGTTCCTTGCTCAGCAGGAAGCCTGCTTCTCCCTCTCCCTCTGCTTGCTACTCCATCTGCTTGTGCTCTCTCTCTCTCTGTCAAATAAATAAATAAAATATTTAAAAGTAAGAAATAAGTAAAGTGAGCCTTGTAGGCAGCATATAGTTGAGGCTGTTTCTGAGTCAGTTACCATATGCCTCTTGATTTGACAATTTGAATCATTTATAGTTAGAGTAATTATTGACTGGTAAGGACTTACTTATGCCACTGTATTTTTTTCCAGTTCTCCTGTAGTTCCTTGTTCCTGTGTTCCTTTCTTGCTGCCTTCCTTTGTAAATTGATTATTTTCTGTAGTGGTATAGTATGACCCCTTTCTTCTTATGTTTTGTTTATCTATTGTATGTTTTTGCTCTGTGATTACCATGAAGTTTATATAAAACATCTTATAGATATAACAATTTATTTTAAGCTAATAACAACTTCAATTCCAAACCAACACTACCCTTTGATTCCCCCCTTTTATATTTTGATGCACAATTTACCTCTTTTTATATTGCATATCCATTTACAAATTATTATGCATATACTTATTTTTATTACTTTTGTCCTTTAACCTTCAGAGGTTAAAGGTTATCACTTAACTGGAATTAAGTGGTTATCACACCATCATATTCTAATATTGGAGTATTCTTTATTTGACTATATACTTAGATTTACTAATGTGTTTTCTATTTTCATATGTTTCATGTTATTATTTAGCTTCCTTTTATTTCAGCTTGAAGAATATTTTCAGCATTTTTATAATGCAGGTGTTGTGATGAACTCCATCCTCTTTTGTTGTGAAAGATTTTATCTCTTCTTCATTTCGATGGATACTTTGCTGGGTAAAATATCTAGGTTGGCAGTTTTTTTTTTTTCTTTCAGCACTTTGAATGTACCATTCCACTTTCTCTTGGCCTGCAATGTTTCTACTGATTAACCCACTGATAGCCTTATGTGGATTCCCTTGTATGGGTTGATTTTTTTTTCTCTTTCCTGCCTTTAAAATTCTCGTTGACCTTTGTTTTAAACAATTTTATTTTGTGTCTTTGAAAAGAATGTTTTAGGTTGAAATTTTGATGGGATGATGAGCTTCATGAACTTAGATTTTCAAGTCTTTCCTCAAATTTGAGAAGTTCTCAGCCATTACTTCTTAAAATAAACTTTCTGCCCCTGTCTCCCTCTCTTTTCTTTCTGGGACTCCAATGTATATGTTATTTTTTTTTTTTTTTGATGATCTTCCATTATTCATTTAGGGTTTCCTCATTTTTTTTCATTCTTACTCTGATTGGATAGTTTTGTTCTTTTCTGACTGATAAATTCAAAAGACCTGCCTTCTACTTAATAGATTATTTCTTCTACTTGATCCGGTCTTTTGTTGATGCCTTCTACTGCATTTTAATTTCATTTATTATAGTTTTCAGCTCCATTATTTCTGTTAGTTCATTTCTATGATTTTTATTTGTTAAATGTCTCAATTTTGTGTGTATTTTTTAATGATTTTGTTAAACTGTCTTTTTGTGTTTTCTTATAGCTCAGAGAGCTTCTTTAAAACTACTATTTTTAATTTTTTATTGTTAAAATTGCAGATCTCCATTTCTTTGATGTCAAATACTGGAAAATTATTTTATTCCTTTGGTGGTGTCATGTTTCCTTGATTTTTCATGTCCCTTGAATTCTCGTGTTATTTTGTCTTTGCATCTTAAAAAGCATTCACCTCCTCCAGTCTTTACTTCCTGACTTTGAAAAAGAGATACTTTGCTTCAGCCTTTTAGGAGATACTGAGGCTTTCTTAAAACTTTTTTATGGATACACTTGTAGCATACTCTTATACTTTCTTGTTTTAGAATTCTTAATATTATATGCCTTCTTTCAATCATACAAAATGAAGTCAAATGCTGATAATCTCCCTTTTGCTTTTGCTAGGGTGGGGCTAAATACTTAAGTTTGTGTGTTTCCCCCGGTCCCTTAGAGTTGGACTTGGCTTTCTATGTGTGCTCACTAGCCATCTGCAAAAGTTTGTTCTCACTTTTTTTAGGATTGTGCATGGGGAGTTGGCCATGAGATAGGTGTGTGTGTGTGTGTGTGTGTGTGTGTGTGTAGTGTGCAGAGTATTGAGGTTGTCCTTGGGTCAGTGGTATGATCCACAGGTGAGATATCCCCAGCAGCTCATGAATGGAATTGCTGATGGAGTCTGTGACCCAGTTAGTAAGAACCATGTCTTTTTGGTACCCTATCTGCTGTTTTCCTGGTTGTTCCCCATCCCTAAGACACACGGCATACCTCCATATGTTGGATAAAGAAAACAACAAGTAAATCTTTTTGGTATCACCTCACATAGCTCTCACTCACATGCTCTCACTTACCCTCATAGGGAAAATAATGAGCCAAGAAGTTATTACCTAGTACTGAGCTGTATCACATTGTGAAAGGGGTTACACAAGTATGGTAAAACTGTCCCTCTTTCCATCTTCAGTGTATCCTGTCTTAAGTTGTTTTGCCCCAGTGGTATGCTGGAATTTCCTTTCTTTGCTCTGTGATTTCAAAAAGACTCTTCCATTTGTGGGTGATTGCCTTAATTGGTATCCTTTGGAGGGAAGATGGTAGGAAACTCTTATTCCCCAATGATGATGACATTATTCTCCACTGGCAGCCATCAATTTTAGTAAATAATGTTTCATCAGGACACAGCCAGTTCATCATTTGTATATTGTCTATGGTTTTGTGTGTGTGTGTGGGGGGTTGTGCATGTGCTACAGTGGCATAATTGAGTCATTTCTACAAAGCCTTTATAACCTCAAGGCCTCAAATATTTAAGGAAAATCTTACTGACCCCTAGAATAAAGCATGTCAAAATCATAGAATTTTGCCAGTAAACTTATGTTAGATAAAATTGCCATAAGCTTTAAGAGAGAAAAAATCAGGCCCTCTTTAGTGGTGTTAAAAATACTTTCTATTTATTTTACAGAAAAAAAATATTTATGAAGATTACCAAAAGAATACATCTTTTCGTCCAAAAATAATCACATATCAGCCATTTTACTGGAACCTGGCAACAGGAAATATTCACTCAATATTGTTATATATGTGTTTTCAAACATATGCTATAGATCTGAGCTGTAAGAACAAATGTGTTGTCAGTCACCATGAATGAATTTTAAAGTATTGGTAAGCAACCAATCCATGTACAGCACCTATAACATATAAATGCTCTAAAATTGTGTAATATCGTACGTCACTGTAATGTTTATATAAACTTCAGAACTAGGAAGGATACCTATCCCAAATTTTGCCAAGAAAATAACAAAGGGTAAGAATGATTTGAGAAAACTTACAGGTTCTCACAGTCAGTGAATTCATTAGAGAGTTTCTATTAATGAATTGTATTTTAAAAACTTTTTTTTTTTTTTTTGCTATTTTCTTTCTGCTTAGAATGTCCGTCCTCATCTTGACATTTATGATAAAGCTTATTTATCAGCACTTGTGAAATTCTGGCATAATGTCCACAGGAAGAGGTTCCTAATCGCTCTCTTTTGGGTGAAATCAGAAGCTTATATTCCATTATTGCATTTCTCATACTGTGTTGATATTACTTGTTGCATATTTGACTTTTAGTAATATATAATATGCTTAAGAGTGTGAGCTGTGTCACTAACAAATGCCAGAATGTTTTTCACTAAACATTTTTTCAAAACTATGTGAATATATAACAGATGAGGAGTTTTTTCAGATGGCTTATATCTCCTTTCAAAGTTGTTGTTTAATTATATTATCAATAGTTGTAATTATCATTTTAATCTACATTATAATTATCCTGGCTGAGGAATTCATTTATTCATTGCAAATTGTTATGTGCCCTTGGTTTCTCCTTTCTCTTATATAACATGATTATGTGACAAAGAACATCAGTTTTGATCTGAAACAGTGATTCAGTTCCTTTGTAAAATATCTGAGCTATCAACACTAACTAAAATACACAAGAAAATCTTGGCAGAACTTTAATTCTGGAATTTTCAATATATTGGAGAAATCAGTGATGGCTCCTCACTTTGTTGGGGATAAAGAGGGAGAATTACATAATAATAGAGGGATCAATTCTCTAAGAAAACAACAATCCTTAACATGTATGTATTTAAAAACAGATCACAATGGAATTAAACTAGAAATCAGTAACAGAAAGATAGTTTGAAAGTCTGAAAATACTTGCAGACTAAACAACACATTTCTAAATCCCATATGGATAAGTGAAGAATTATCAAGAGAAATTTAAAAATATTTAGAACTAAATGAAAATGATAATAACAACCTATCAAAGTTATAGACAGAGCAAAAGCAGTGTTTAGAAGAAAATTTATAATATTGGATGTATATTAAAAATATGGAGACAGACCTAAACTTAATAATTTAAAATTCCATTTAGGAAATTGTAGCAGCTGTATTTTTTTGTTTAAGTTCAAACCAGTATATATGTTTGAGACAAGGAATATTTTGCACCCAGGAAATCACTTCTTTATGTTCAAAGTGTATATAAACTGTGTGTGTGCTTTCAACTATACTTAATTTATTGCTGCAGAAAGAACTTTAAAATTTTAGATCTAAAAATTGTATAAGGTAACATGTAACCTACTCCCATTTCTTTGTAGATGAGGAAGTTAGTCTAGAGATCTGAAATGATTTAAGCAAGAACAAGTTCAGTCAAGAAAATAATCTAGATATCTTCACTTCATGAAATATTTATTATATTTCTTCTCAGATTCAGTTAACTGGCTGCCATAAAATGTGGAATGAATTCAGAAAGATCTGGGTTTCTTAATCTCATAACTGAATTAAAAATGGTACTGAGTTTTACCCTTACAATTGTTACAAATTCAAGAGCTAACTAAAAGTTAGGGAAAGTGTACATTCCATTTAGACCCATCTGGCTTAGCTGGAAAAAGGGAAAGTCTGACTTTCACTGGCTGATTTTCATTGAGTTCTTGTTAATTTCTCAATAGGAAAATTAGGTTAATAATGTTAATATTCAATACTAATATTAAATATATTATATGTGTTTAGGAGGCCAGATTCTTTTTCTTAGAACATTATAATCTATGGGGCTCCTGGGTGGCTCAGTCATTAAGCGTCTGCCTTTGGCCCAGGTCCCCTGGGATTGAGCCCTACATCGGGCTCCCTGCTCGGCGGGAAGCCTGCTTCTCCCTCTCTCAATCCCCCTGCTTGTGTTCCCTCTCTCGCTGTGTCTCTGTCAAATAAATAAATAAAATATTTTAAAAAAAGAACATTATAATCTAAAACAACACAAAATAGTAACGGAAGCAAAATATTAACAATGTTGAAAAATAGCAAAATATCATATGTACTCCTAAATTAACATTTAAATTGTGCTTACTATGTTTCATACATAATCCAAAAATTTTTATTTTTTGAAATAATCTTTACAAGAGGACTTTGGAGTTATACTATTATCTACATAAATAATATCCTCATAATTAATTATCTACAGATGATATAACTGAATTAAATACATTAAATAGGCTAAGATCCTATAGGTGCTACAGCAGAACAAACTTAACAGGATGAATCAACAATACAAGATACGAAGTAAGACCATGAGGTGGAAAGATGACTAAATTAGTAGGCCAGGGCTTAAATTTTGATCTGTTGCTTAAACTAGACCTTGAACAAGTAATTGCCTTTTCTGAAAATCAACTACCAGCTGTAAAATGACCCTCTGTTTGCCTCTCAGGATTTTTAAGAAGCGTATCTAAAATCATATATATGGGGCACCTGGGTGGCTCAGTCATTTAAGTATCTGATTATTTTTTTTGGTTCAGGTCATGATCTCAGGGTCATGAGATCGAGCCCCTCATTGAGCCCCTTGTCAGGCTCCATATTCAGCAGGGGGTCTGCTAGAGATTCTCTCCCTCTTCCTGTCTCTCAACCCCCCCAAAAATAAATAAATAAATCTTAAAAAAAGAAGCATATATAAAATATATAAAAATCACTATATAAAGCATTTTTCAAATACATAGAAATGCTATGATGCACTTGATTTAAGGAGTTGATTGAGGAAGGGCTCTTATAGGAAAAAGAAAAATAAAAACAAGCATTTCTAAATGTCTGCTAGATTCAGAGAACTCAGCAAAAGACAAGACTCCATTTTTCACCCTTTAAAATACAATCACTGTAACTCCAGGGAAGGTAAGTATTGCAGATTAGGCTGTTATAGAGCATTCCTACATTACTCAAATCTGCAGTCATTTGCCTGCCAACTTCATAATTTTTACTATGTATGCATAGCGCCTATACTCTTATTTCCTTATTAGTTTTTGGAAGTAACAGTAAATAAACACTTTAACTTAACCATAACCTCATAAGTAATATTGTAAAACTTTATTTAGTATGTTAGTTAAAATTTCAACCATGAAATAACATAAAATAGAGGAATATGCACATTTATTTGTTTCATTTTAATATTTTCTTCTTTTAAACTATATAATTAGTGCACACTTAAAAAGTTACAAAAGAGTATATAATGAGAACATTATATACTTACATTATCTATTGTCCTCCAGCCACCTATATTCTCCTCCCTAAGATGAGCACTGTCAAAGTTTCTGTGTATCCTTACAGATATACTCTAGGTTTGGAGACTTTTAATTTTAAAATACTCAATCAAATAATCTTTCTAAAATATAATTTATGTTCCTGCCATCAGTGGGTGTAAATACCTGTTTTGGCACTTTTTTCACCAAAGTCTGATGTTAACAAATCTTTTAAAAAATTGTTCCTCTAGCTTCTGGGCAAATATGGATATCAAACATTTTGATGTTATTTTATTTTATTTTATTTTTTTTTTTAAAGATTTTATTTATTTATTTGAGAGAGAGAGAATGAGAGAGACAGCACATGAGAGGGGGGAGGGTCAGAGGGAGAAGCAGACTCCCTGCCGAGCAGGGAGCCCGACGCGGGACTCGATCCCGGGACTCCAGGATCATGACCTGAGCCGAAGGCAGTCGCTTAACCAACTGAGCCACCCAGGCGCCCTTGATGTTATTTTAGATGTTAATATTTTGATGTTGTCTTTTAAATTAGTTTATTGGTAAAATGTTTTTTACCAATATCTGAAATATCTGAAAATTTTATCCAATTTAAACTAGATATTATATCCAACTTATTTATCCTTTTCCTCTTGACATACATCTTTATTATTGCCTATGTTATATGATATATATACCAAATAATGTTTATAATATATATTAATTATATATTAATTAAATTGATAACATCAAATTAATTTCTTTAATATATTAAGGATCCATTTGAGCAACAACCATAGATTAATAAATAGAACATTACAGATAACTTTGAAGTCCTCTGTTGGCCCTTCCCTGGATATATCCTTTTCTTAGTCATTAAAAGAAACCCCTTTTTAGAATTTTAGTGTAATCATGCCCTTGCTTTCTTATTGTTTTAAATCCTTTATTTCTATATATGTATACCTAAACAATGTATTATTTACCTTTAGCTCCCTTTGAACAATATACAATGAATATTCCTCTGATATATGTCAGCATATTTTTTTAGTTTCTAGTTGTATATTATTCATTCACTATAAATGCTAAATTATTTCCCACTTAATGTATGTATCAAAATTATTTATCCAGTAATTTGATTGGCATTTGTTCTAACATCTACATTTCAACCAGTTAATTGATTTGATTAAACTTCATAAACTAAAAATAGAAAATAGCTTCTAAGTATAGTCACAAAATTTGGTCACATATTAGGATACAGAGACATCATAGTCACAAAGCAACAAAACATGAACGTATTAACCCCCCACTCCACCACCACAAAAAGTCTCTCCTTCCTGGAAATTAGTATTTGCCCCATTCCAGATTTCCCCTAATCTTTTTTCCATGGCTTCTAAACCAATTAATAAGATCAAGTCTCAACAAGACTTATGTTACTTTGGTGAAAAAAAGAGTTGCAAGACATCACTAATATATACCAATAGGAAATGGGAGAACATTTCTGGTAGTGGATCTTGAGGGTGTTGGACCGGAGAGAGAACAGAATATAAATCTGAATAAGGGACTTCAAGGAACTTTTTCCCTTTTATTTGAAATCAAATAGGTTAGTTGTTTATGTCTTAGTGTTGCTCTTTCTGGTATAAGTTTTTTAGGTACCCTGTAGATTGTTTTGGTACATAGATTTAGGTCTCTATTTTTTCCAGGAAAGTTTTTTCAGATTATCATTAAATTTCTTAGTTTAGTTTTGTTTTGCTTTGCATTATATTAGTTCTTTTCTTCAGGAAATGAAATAATACAAATGCTTTTTTCCTATTCTTGCCTTTTATTTTCACCACATTCTCTCTGTTTTTACTTCTTACTTAATTTTAATTCTCTTGATTGTTTTAATGCCTCATGTCAATGTTTCTTACTAAATTTTAATTTGAATATATTGCCTTTTCAGAACTTTCAGTTTATTTTTTATATCTGTCATTTTATTCTTTCTTCTATTTTTCCTTGATTTCAATTAATATTCATACTTTCCTATTGTCCAATTTTAAAAATTTATTTTCATAAATATTGAATGTTGATACAGGATTTTTTTTATATCTCAGAATGCTTGCTTGCATATATTCAGTTTAGAGTATTATCTTACAGTTTTCTTTTGCTTAATTGTTATATTGTAGAGGGGAGATTGATTTAATGTGTTCTGGGTGTTTTTATTTTTATTTTTTAGTTAATTAACCAGGGTAAGTTTGCCTTTTCCAGATGATTTATTTGTTAGGATGGACACAATATTTCTAGCTAGTGATCACCTCTTTTGTCAGTATAGCAGAATCCAGATACTTTTCTGAATATATACACTTAGGATAGCTTATATTTCTTAAGATTTTGGTTCTCTTTTGTTTTGGAGGATACAATTTTCCCCCTCATTTCCCCCTCTCACATTTTCACCACCTGTATCAGTCTGCTAGGGTTACTATAACAAAATAGCACAGAATGGGTGACTTAACAGAACATTTATTTTCTTAAAGTTCTAGAGGCTAGAAGTCCAAGATGACTGTGGTAGGTTTTGTTTTTCCAGAGGCCTCTTTTCTTGGCTTGTGGATGGCTATTTCATTGTTTCTTGACATGTCCTTTTCTCTCTGCATGCACATCTCTGGTATCTTCCTCTCTTTTTAAGAATACCAGTCCTTTTGAATTAGTGCCCCACACCTCTGACCTCATTTAATGTTATTCACTTCCTTAAAGGCCCTATCTGCAAATAGAGCTAACAGTGCTAAGTCTTCAGCACATGAATTTTGAGGGACCACTGTTCAGCCTGACACACCAACTTATTGCCAAAGTGCACCTCTTCCTTCTATTTAGCAATCCTCTCCCCCAAAATCTATGTGCTTAGAGGATTGTTACAACAAAACTCATATACTTTCTTATTAAAAGATCTATTGAAGTATGATCAGCATAAATTATACTGCACATATTTGTAAAGTATACAACTTATAAATTTTGTCACAAACTTTAAACCACCATCATTATCAAGATAATTTATCCATCACCCCCATAAGTGTCCTTGTGCTCCCTTTTTAAATCTCTACCTCACATCCTTTTCTGCTATCTCTGTCCTAACCCCCTAATGGGCCTTATTTCCTTAATTAAAATAATCTTCATTTTACAATTTCCCTAATTTTATACCAGGAACAAAGAGGGAAAATACTATAGACTGAAGGTTTGTGCCTCTCTAAAATTCACAAAATTGATACCTAGTTTTCAATGTGACCATATTAGGAAGTGCATCCTTTGGTAGGCAATTAGGTTATAAGGGTGGAGCCTTCATGAATGGAATTACGTCCCTTATAAAGCAAACCCCAGGGAGCTCCTTTGTCCCTTTCACCATGTGAGGACAAAGCAAAAGGATGGCCATCTGTGAACCAGGTACCAAACTCTCACCAGACACCAAATCTGACAACGCCTTGATCTTGGACTTCCCAGCCTCTACATCTGTGAGAAATATTTTTTTTTTTTTTTTTGCAGTTTATAAGTTTCCCAGTGTGGTATTTTTGATAATAAAAGCCCAAATGACTACAATTAGAGAGTTAGTTTTCTCTGCAAAGTAAGAAAAGAGATCATTAACTAGGGAGTGCATTTTTTTCTTAAAATGATGTACCAAAGTCCTTTTGGCTCCATTGTCATCTTTATCCAGGCATTACTCAGGACATAACTGATGTCACCATTTACTGATTACTTAGTGAGGGGGTTCTGTAGTACAAATTGATGGTTTCTTGCTATCAAAAGTTATCTCAGGATTTAGTTTTTTTCAGATCTGCTTTCTAGCTCTTGCATTTTTTATTTTTGTTTTTGTTTTTGCTTTGCTGTAGTCTCTTCTCCCATTCTTTTACCTTTGTCTTTTCATACTTTAGAACCACTTACATATTGTATTAAAATATCCATGCATTTGAAGCCTGGGTTTTTTTTTTATGCTTATTGAGGTATAATTGACAAAATTTGTATGTATTGAAGATGTACAACTTGATATTTTGATATACATGTACATTATGTAGTTGATCACCATAATCAAGCAATTATCATATCTATAATCTCAGATATTTAATATTTCTTTCAATTTTTTAAAGATATGCCCTCTTATTAAATTTCAAGTATACCATATAGTATTGTTAATTATAGTCATCATGCTGTACATTAGATCTGCAGAACTTATTCATCTCACATAGCTGAAACTTTGCACCCTCTGACCACCATCTCCCTCTGCTCCTCCCACATCCCCAAGTGTGCCTGGAAACCACCATTTTATTTTCTGCTTGAGTTTGACTATTTTAGATTACATATGTAAGTGAGATCATGCAGTATTTGTCTTCATGTGTCTGGGATATGTTTTTAAATATGGATTTATAACATTATCATACTGAATTTCAAAATCTTTCTTTTTGTCCTTCTTTCCTTTATGTCCAGGGTCATTGTCACCATTACGTCTCTGGGGAAAAATAGTAACAATTATGCAGGATTAATCCTGAGCACATCAAGGAATTATTTAGACGCATATCTCTATTCCACCTATACTATATATATGACATTGAGCAAGATACTAAAAATGGAGAAAATTAAGCTTCAGTTACTTGTGCAATTAGGTTAATAATATCTATTACTTAGTATTATTTTGGAGATAAGATTAGGTAATATGTACATGAGTGATGGTTATACACATGTTCCCCAGCTAATGGGATATTTGTACCTGATATGTTTAATTCTATTTTGATTGGGGATTGAAGTTTATCCTTTAGCCTTGATCTCTACACAGGCTGACTAAAATATTTGGACTTCCAAAGGTAAAAGACAGTTAAATGGTGGGTTATTTATACATGGTGCTTCAGTGGGAGGTACATACTCAAAATTAATTTGGTATTGGTTTTCTCTGTATTACATGAACCACAGGTGTCCCTTCTTCCTCTTCCCATATCAGAAATTTGGCTCCCTCCATACTGTGCTCTCTGGGTCCATTCACCTTTCTTGTTTCCCCTGCCCTAGTCTAACATAGTTTCAAGAAAAAAAATACTGCTAAGGAAAAACACATTAATTTATTTTTCTGACAAATATTTAGCTATTTCTTTGAGTCTTTCCATATGGTTTTATTTGACTAAGCCATACTTTAACAATAATAAATCAGAGAAAAGAAATGCATAAAAACAAAAAGCCTAATAATTGTGATATAACAATACTACAATTACAAATTATCCAAAAGAATTTCTGACATATAGTGTGCACTCTAGAAATTTCCATTTTGTTGCCCCACCTTCCTATTTTAAAATGATTATAATTAAAATGACAATTATCTTGTTAGTTAATATGTATTGAAGGATTTCTTTTTTTTGAAGGATTTCTAATGCATCATCCCACTTAATCCTCAAAGCCACCTTGTGCATGGATGCCTTAATTTTCCTCATTTTCTGAATCTTAAGAAGGTTAAATAAATTCCTCAACATTATATACATTTTCCCCAGCTGGCAGTTTCTAATCCAATTTATTTTAAAATCCATGTGTTGCATCACTATACCAGGATGCCCTATTCTGGAGCCTTTTCTTTCTTCAACTCATATTGATATGATTCATCCCTATAATACCACTGAGGCCAATGAGATTATATATCTATCCATACCACAGGGGGAGTAGGAAGCCTCCTATATGATGTGATTGGTGAATAGTGGATAAATAAATGACCCCACAAAAAGGTTTTTTCAAATGTCTATTATTGTCACATTTATTTTTATAAGTACTATGTAAAAGTGAATGTATGATATGAAGGTGAAGTTGACACTAATTTTTTAGCATAATTTTCCCCCCTTTTTACCTTGGGAAAGCAGACAGATGACTGAACAATGGACACATAATTTATGATTTGGAGAAGAGCTGGGGAAATGTCAAGAAATAGGCAACTGAGCATCATCATGATTTTCTAGCTGGGAGTCTTTGCCAGAGGATTGCTTTTGGGGATCAGATAACAGAGCTGATGAGAAACCCTGGAGTGTGGAGGGAATCTCTGAAGACAGACTTCATCATTTTGCCTAAGGTCAATTCCACTCTGAGAATAAAACCCACAGTTAAGACAATTATTTTGATGGCTTGATATCTTTGACCACAATTAATGAAACAACACTGGTTTATACCTATACCCAATTGTCTTACTAGTGTAGAATAATTTGTATAGTGAAAATTAATACAATTTTGAAATTCAATGAATTTTTGGTGGGCGTCTAGAATCTTAAGTAGCATTATTTTTCCATAAGAAAGCTAAAAAAAATTTAAATCTATCCTCCAGTGAAAGCCCTTGTTTTGTTACTTTGTTCCATAACTCCTCAAAACAATACCACAAAAAAAACAAAAAAACCCTAAATTGAAATTATTTCTAAGGATCTAATAAGATAGAATGATGAGTTTATCTACTTTATTTCATATGAGCCAGATGGCAAAGCTTTGAATTAAAAATAAGATTCTTGTGCATGTGTGCACGTGTGTACACATGCACACAGACATGCACCTGTGTGTGTTACTGGGGAATGGGAATAAAAGAAAGCTATGACTATGGTGGATTGTATGTGGTAGTTCTCTAATAACCATGTGTTATTTTCTGTATTATCTGCTGATGATCATGTGTCAATTCAGCATAAAAATAAACAGACATCAGAGAGGCCAGAAAACCCAAGGTGTAAGAGAAAATGAAATTGGTCGAAAGGCAGGTATGTAGTGCAGAATTGGGAACTGATACTAACCTAAATAAGGAGAGTCAGAGATCATAATCCAAAATAAGCCCAGATGTTCGTGTACAGACAACCATGCATAGTTAAGAATAGCATTAATTTCCTTTAATAAAAAATCCAAATATGATAACAAGAAGACTTTTTTTTGTATATTTATCAAATGTCAGACACTATTGTTCATATGGCCCCTTCTGTAATATTCCCATTTACTTTTTACAAAGTTGTGTAGTAGTTTAGTTTTGCTTTGATTTAGTCAGTTTTAGCAGATGATATTCTGAGAATATAGCCAGCCACCTAGCTTAAACTACTGTGCTCTTTATACAATATAAATATGACATTTTTAGATGAGAGCAATTAAACCCTCTATTTGAGAAGTACAATTAATATATGTTGAAATGAGACCAGGAGATTTGCTGTGTTTCTTATCTCCTCAGACTCTTCCATCATTTTACTGATGTTAGAAATCCCCACTGAGCTGCTGCATATTTGGTTTCACAAGACAAGAGTCTTGTCCTTCTAAAGCAAAATCTTCCTCATACTCTGTAAGAGCTGAGGGTGTCATTTAGTCATTTACACTGTAGTATGAATGAGTTTTATATGAATGTAAGTGGAGAAGAAAAAGATAGCATTCAGCTTCCAGACTTCTGCAACAAGTTTCATGATAGGACAGAAAGGGAAATTATTGTTTTGAGTGATACTCTCGGCTAAGAATTGCTTTAGGTGCTGAATTCCAACAACCTTGTGAAGTACTTATGGCAAGTTCACAGATCAGGAAAATAAGGATCTCTAAAAGTTTTTTTTTTTTTTTTTTCTTTTACTAATGAATTATAAAAGAGTACAGCAAACGTGCAGAAAAAGTACAGCAAAGAGGGCAGGACACCAAATGATTTATTTTATTACTTTAAACCCTTATATGGAGAAAGGGCCATCTCTGCCAGAAACTATGTCTGTGCTTTGCAATCCAGGTCCCCATTTATTATTTGTAATAAGAAACAATGGGTTACATTTTGCCCTGCTATTCATGCCATCTTTGCCGTGTTCCTGAATAAAATAGGGCTTTGAAGTAAGACTTCTGCATTGTCAGAGTGACACTGGACTACCCTACAATGCAGTGCTGGCTTCTATTTCTTCAAGACCATCCAGATTGAGACAAGGCAGAATTGGAACGTAGGCCCAAAGTACCTGAATTGTTTCTAAAACTTTCATCAGGCATTCTTTTGGCAACTTCCTGACTTTCTTGAATTTTGTTCTACTTGGAAGTTCAAAGCAATTTTATCAATAGGTTGTTCTTTCTAGTATTACTTTCTTACAATCCTGCTTGACTTGGTATAAGTTAAAAACAAACACATCGTATATTAAGATATGAATGCCTGATAATATTAATGATATAGTAATTCTTTACCTAATTAATATATTCTATTGTTAAAAATAAGTTCATATCTTAATGAATGTCCTGCTACTTCATTCTACACACAGTACCAACCAAAATCATATCCTAAATGTTAGCATTCAGTTTAGTCCTAAGTGCAGCTGAAAGTGTGGCTTGAAACCGTATCAGACTGTAAGACAATCTTTGGGTCCCTGGTTCCATCTTCTCTTATTTATTTAGCTCAGTTATCTTATCTTTCTTGACTCAATTCAAGAGTTACTCCCTTCTAGAAGTATAATTACAATCTTGACATTGGAGAAAGGAATGCTTATGACGAGTCACAATTATTAATTTTAACTTGTTTCAGTTGAACTTTATTGCTTACCTTAAAGCTTTCTATAAAGAGATTTAGAAGATTTTAGGGATAAAGAACAGTAAATACATAAATCAAGAGGGGAAATATATTTTAAAGAGGACAGTTAGATAGGGGCTCCAGAGTGGCTCAGTAAGTTCAGGCACCAACTCTTGATTTTGGCTTAGATCACGATCTCAGTATCCTGAGATCAAGCCCAGCATTGGGCTTGCCCTCAGTGTGGAGTCTGCTTGAGATTCTCTACCTCTCCCTCCCCTTCTATGCCTTCCCCTGTTTGCACACATGTGCACATGGGGAAACACATTCTCTCTCTCTCAAATAAATAAATAAATAAAATATTCAAATTTCTGCATGTGTTTCTATAAATAAAGAAGAGGACAGTTATTAAAAGAATGAAAATATTATGAATGTATTTTGTAGTAATTTTTTAATTGTCCTTCCATATTCTTAAACATCATTGCTTGTGTTTTAATTCTTTATGAAAAAATATTGCACAGATTGGGCTTTCTATTTATCATATTAAACTTTTTAGAATTCATCATTTAGTCTTTAATATAATGACAATAATGCATGCAATGTTACATTTTTTCTTATCCTATTAATATCATGAACCCTCCTGATACTGATAATTGGCTTCTGCAGGCAAATATTGCCAAATGACTCATAAGAATATCCAGTAGGATATATTTTCAGCTCCAAGAAAATGAGTGTAAAATAGGTAAGTATTCAAAGTACAGTTGTCCTATGCAGAAAGTGTTAGGATCTGTTAAGGGACAACATGTCATTAAATTTTATTTCCTATGGAGGGACCACATATGGGAAAAGATAATAAAATTGCTCCACAACCTAGCTTGCTATCACAGTTGAAATATTGCATTTCAACTAAGAATTGGATCCTTTAAGCATATATTTTTTCACTGGGGACTGTTTACGTGTCATCAAAACTTGACACTCAAATAATAATACAAAAATGTTTCTTAACATCAAAATATCAACTATCTTTTCCACTTAGAATACTTAGTTCAAATTTTCTCCTTAATTACCCTTAAAGACATCTTAACTTGATTAAAAAACAACAACAACAAAATTCTGGAGACAATGAAACTCACATTATATAACTATCTGTATATCATTAACAAAAAGAGACCTGCCTAAAATTGTATAACAAAAACAATACAGGGGTATAATTAAAAGGTGACTATTTTCTTGGCACCAATTTTTTTTTTAATTATATAAGTTTGGACAGGCTTAGCACATCTATTGCTATATTTCTCCATGTATTCTTTGCTTTTTTATTCTGGTTCTCTAGCTACAAGTTTATTTATTTTCAACCATTAAGGCATATCACTTATATGATCCATTTGAGGTATCTTGAAATGTTCTTTCTGTTACTGATAACTAATGCATTTCACTATCAGTTAATTTTTACAATAAAACAGCAGATTGAAAATCATTTTTAGCAATATTTCCTCACTTTTCAGAGAAGTTCATCTGAGTGTAAAAGAAAGGGGTGAGGTTATAGCTAGTATATGAAATTGTGTATGACATGCAACTGATCATATATCTGGTAATGAGCAACTTTTGATGATTTAATATTCATAGTCATGGAAGTTGTAAATTATTGGGATGCTGTGGTACAAACATCTTGCATTAGTTTCTAGGGCTGCCATACCAAGATACCACAGAATGGATGGCTTAAACAACAGAAATGTATTTTTCTCACATTTCTGGCGGTCAGAAGTCCAGGATCATGATGCAATCGGGGTTGGTTCATTCTAGTTGGCTTAAGGTGAGACCTTGATCCTTGGCTTATAGATGGCCACTTTTTTTTAAGAAAGAAAACAAATGACACATGGTCATTTCTTTCTTTTTTTTAAGAAAGAAAACAAATGACACATGGGTCCTCACATGGTCCTTTTTCTGTTCAGAAGTAGAGATAGAGAACATATTCTGATGTATCTTCCTTTTATAAGGATACCAGTTCTATCAGATTAGGGCTTCACACTTGTGACCTCATTTAATTACTTCCAGAAAGGCCTTGTCTCCAACTACAATTATTTGAGGGTTAAGACTTCAACACATACATTTTACAGGAACACAATTCATCCATAACACATCCCTACCCCAATTATGTTGGATTGTAGCCAATTTGTCTATGCTCACAGCCATGGGCTAACGCATGTGAGCATCACTTCTCATTGAAGAAAAGATAGGGACCATTGCTGATTGTGCAAAACACCTTGAGAAGAGGAACTATTTATTGCCTGAACATTCCTAGTACTAAATGACATACTAAGTCCACAGTGGCATTTAGAAAATGTCTATTTAATGAATAAATTCAATGAGCTAATTTATAGTCCATATTGATCCATACTGGTCCATGTCAGTCTAAATATTTATTTACTTATTAATTTATGTTGCTCTACTAATTGCAGCAAATTCTTGATGTCTTCATAACTTTGCTTAACAAAACAACTTTTTAAATTCCATTTCTATCAGTAAATTATACTCAGATCTTTGCAGACACTGTGGATCTTTCTTCCTCAAGTCTCTTGGCAAAATGTGTATGACATGTGGAAAAAGCTATACAGATTATTTTGGCTTTTGGCAACATGAGGCTAAGCTCCTGTTAATTACTGGTTAAAAGTGTTCATGACAAAATTTATTCTTTGGAAAGTTTCTTCAAATGTCCATTATACTGCTAAAAGCATAAACACACACACATACACACACAGAGAGAATTGGCTTTCTAGAACTTCTTGTTGTTTTATTGTTGTTATGTGTATTAGACTTGAACTTCAAAGCAATGACTTGGCACACATATTTTATATATTTATATGGCTTTCATTTCATGTTGAAAAGTACACTGAAATACAATCAAGATAGCATTACTATTTACACTGCCATACCCATTCAAGTATAGAACATTGGGTGAAGGAGAAAAATAAACACATCAAAAATAATTTTGCCATCTTCTTTAGGTTAAAAGATTATTTTGTGATTATTACAGTGTTATTCAATTTGAAAAAGAATAACACAGAAATTATTTTGTTCTCTTTAATAACTTTACTTTTGTTCTCCATATTTAAACCATTTTGTGATTTCTTGAGGAAAAATAAGCGTAAAGATTCATAATTGAAATTTTTGGCAAGATTTCTTTCAAGAGCACAGCTTGATCTCTATTAATAATATCCCCTCCAAAGAAAAATTGCAGATAACTCTTTGAGGTGCTAATTTCAATTCTTTTGGATATATACTCAGAAGTGGCACTGCTAGATCATATGGTAGCTCTATTTTTAATTTTCTTTCTTTTTTTTTTTTTTTTTTGAGAGAGAGAGAGACAGAGTGAGTGGGGTGGGGAGGGGCAGAGAGGGAATCTTAAGTAGGCTCCATGCCCAGCATAAGCCTGATGTGGGACTCAATTTCATGACCCTGAGAGTATGACCTGAGCCAAAAATCAAGAGTTAATGCTTAACCAATTAAACCACCCAGGAACTCCACTATTTTATTTTCTGAAGAACTTCCATACTGTTTTCCATAATGGCTATGCCAATATACATTCCCACCAATGGTGTATAAGGATTCCCATTTCTTACCAACTCTTGTTGCTTCCTTGATAATAGGCATCCTAAAACTTGTGAGGTGATACCTCATTGTGGTTTTGATTCACATTTCCCTAGTGATTAGAGATATTGAGATCTTTTTATATACCTGTTGGCAATTTGTATGTATTCTTGGAAGAAATGTCTATTCAAGCCTCTTGCCCATTTTTAAAATAAGATTATTTGGGGTTATTTGTTTATTTTGTTTTGTTTTTGCTATTGAGTTGTAGGAGTCATTTGTATATTTTGGATATTAACCCCTTATATATATGGCTTACAAATATTTTCTCCCATTTCATAGGTTGCCTTTTCATTCTGTCATTTGTTTTCTTTGCTGTGCACAAGCTTTTTAGTTTCATGTAGTCCCACTTGTCTATATTTGTTTTTGTTGCCTGTGCTTTTGGTGTTATAGCCAAGAAATCGTTATCAAGACCAATGTCAAGAAGCTTTTCCCCACGTTTCCTTCTAGGAGTTTTATAGTTTCAGGTCTTACGTTCAAGTCTATTTTGAGTTGATTTTTATGAATGGTGTGAGACAAGGGTCCAATTCAGTTCTCTTGTGTGTGTATACACAGTTTTCCCTGTGCCATTTGACAAAACTATCCTTTCCCCATTGTGTATTCTTGGCACTGTTATTGAAGACTAGTCAACCCTATAAATTTACTTCTGTCTATTCTATTCCTGTTCTATTCTCTGCTCTGTATTTATTTTTATATCACTCCAGTGGGATGGCAGCAGAGAGCCACACCACTTTGTCAGCAATAGAAACTGGAAGGCCAACGCTGATGCCCTTACTGCTAACTGGAAATTATAATGGGGGGAGTTGAAACCTAGTGAGTCAGACTCTCCCTCAGTGAATCAGAATTATTCTACACCAAGTATTCTAATGGTCTATATGTCCATTTTTATGTTAATACTATACTGTTTTAATTTCCATAGCTTTGTAATATACTTTTAAATCAGTAAGTATAATGTCTTCAGTTTTTGGTTTTTTTTTTCTTTCTGAAGATGGTTTTGACTAGTTGAGGTCTTTTGTGGTTCCATATGAATTTTAGGATCGTTTTTTCCTAATTCTATAAAAAATGCCATTGGTATTTTGACAGGGGTTGTATTGAATCTGTTGCTTGATTTGGGTGGTATGGACATCTTAATAAAATTGTCTTCCAATCCGTAAACATGGGATGTTTTTCCATTTAATTTTGTCATCTTTATCAATGTTTTGTAGTTTTCAGTGTACAAGTCTTTCACCTTCTTGGTTAAGTTCATTCCTAAGCATTTTATTATTTTTGATGCTATTGTAAAATGTATTGTTTTCTTAATTTGCTTTTCAGATAGTTCATTATTGGTGTATAAGGATGCAACTGATGAAATCAGGATCTTAAAAAGATTTCTGCACTCCCATGTTTATTGCACCATTATCTATAATAACCAATGTATGGAACTAACCAAAATATCCATCAACAGATGAATGGATAAAGAGAATGTGATATATACATACAATGAAATATAATTTTGGTCTTTAAAAATGAAGAAAATATTGCCATATGCAGCAACATAGATGAATCTGGGTAACTATGCTAATTGAAATAAGCTAATCACAGGACAACTATCACAAAATTCCACTTATATGCAGTATTTAAAATCGTTGAACCTCATAGAAGCAGATAGTAGAACGGAAGTTTCTAGGGCAGGGGGAGTGGGTAGTTGCCCTTCAATGATTATGAAGCTTCAGCTATGCAAGACGAATAAGGTTTAGAGATAGTTAACAATATTGTATTGTACACTTAAAAATATAAGACGGTAGATCTCACATTAAATATTCTTACCACAGTATAACAAAATAGAGCAGGAATCAGGAGGAAACTTTGAGATATGATGGTTGTGATATGTTTTATTACCTTGACTGTGGTGAATGCTTTATATATATATATATGTGTGTGTGTGTGCATGTATGTCAAAACTCATCAAAATACTTTATGTGCTGTTTCTTGTATGTCTATGGTAACTCCATTAATGAAATAAAATACATGAAAATTGCTACTTAGTTCTAAATAACTGAATTTGTATGTACATTTTTGGAATACAACATTGTTACACAGGAAGCTTCTTGTATCCTTTGGCAAACCCACAGTTTAACCAAGGTCATTTTTTTTCACCTTGCATGTGATACCTAATCCTCAACCTTTCTTCCTTTCTTTTTTTTTTTTGTCTTTTATTCCTTTAAATTTAGTTGTTTAGTTTTTATGATTGAAATCCTTTTCAGTTAAACTTTCCTAAAGCCAACATTTCATTAAGTTTTTTTCCTTGATAAATAGGTCTACTGTATTAAAGCTTATTACTATCAATATGGTTAAAATCATGTTCTAAGAATGTTGCCCTTCTGAGGGATGGGATCATTTTTAGAAAAAAAGAGATTGTGGCTAATATTAAATCTGGGTCAAGACCTAATTTTGAGCAAAGTTAAACACTGTTTTTAACCTTGCTTTCATATTAACTAACTCTGTAAGTTGGACTGATCTCTCTTTTCCGCATTACCCCAGAAAGGGAAATGTCAAAAGAAGATAAAGGCTCAACATATACATTATTATTATATAGTCAGGTGCAACATATTATATAGAATGGGCTACATTATAGGTAGAAACTAGGCATCCAAAATCTTCATATATTAAAACTCTTGCTGAGAAATATAAAGTGTAGAAAATTTTAAGGATAAGTGATAAAGTTAAAAACATCAAAAAAGTGAAAAACTACCATCTTTTAAACCAAAAATTGTATATATTTATATAAGGAAAATATCTTTCAATATATTTTAAAGAAATATAACATAATACATAAAAAAAAATAAAGTAGCATTAAAAAACAAAAAACAAAAAACAAAAAAAAAAACAACAAAAAAGAAATATACCATAATACAGATCTTCCTCAGCTCATGATGGGGTTACATCCCATTAAACCCATCATGAATTGAGAATATTCTAAGTCGAAAATGCATTTCATCCCCCTGCTTGTGTGCTCTCTCTCTCTCTGACACATAAATAAATAAATAAAATCTTAAAGAAAGAAAAGAAAGAGAAGAAAAGAAAAGAAAAAAAGAAAAGAAAAGGAAAGAAAAGAGGAACACCTGGGTGGCTCAGTTGTTTAAGCGTTTGCCTTCAGCTCAGGTCGTGATCCCAGGGTCCTGAGATCGAGTCCCTCATCAGGCTACTTGCTCAGTGGGGAGCCAGCTTCTCCCTCTGCCTGCTACTCCCCCTGCTTGTGCTCTCTCTCTCTCTCTCTCTCTCTTTCTCTCTGACAAATAATAAATTAAGAAATAAAATCTTTTGAAAAAAGAGAGAGCAAATGCATTTCAGGGACACCTGAGTGGCTCAGTTGGTTAAGTGTCTGTCTTTGGCTCAGGTCATGATCCCGGGACCATGGGAGAGAGCCCCACATCAAACTCCCTGATCGGTGGGGAGCCTGCTTCTCCCTCTCCCTCTGCCTGCTCCCCTGCTTGTACTCTCTCTCTCTGCAAATAAAGTCTTAAAAAAAAAAAAAAAAAAGAAAATGCATTCCATAACCTAATCTATTGAACATTATAGCTTAGTCTAGCTTACTTAAACATGCTCAGAACACTTACATTTGGACAAAATTATCTAACACAAAGCCTATTTTATAATAAAGTGTTGAATGTCTCATGTAATTTTTTAAATACTGTACTGGAAATGAAAAATAGAATGTTTATATGGGTAAAAAATCATTTTAAGCGTATGGTTGTTTACCCTTGTGATTGCATGGCTGATTGGGAGCTGTGACTCCCTGCACTGCCCAACATCTTGAGAGAGTATTGTAGTTTATATAACTAGCTCAGGAAAAGATCAAAATTCAAAATTCTAAGTATGGTTTCTACTGAATGTCTGTAGATCTTACACCATCAAAGTTGAAAAATTATAAGTTAAACCATTGTAAGTCAGGGACCATCTGTATATATAAGATGTATTAATCTTAATAAATCTGAATTAGCCATACATATATCTGTATTATTGAAATATTTAATTATATTAATATTTATCAACATTCTCAAATAATAATATCAGACCCCTGGTCAAAGATTACTTTGACATATACGCTTAGATATATTTCTGGGCTCTGGATTCTATTACATAGAATTATGTATATCTTTTTTTATGCCAGTACCATGTTACTTTGGTTACTATAACTTTGTAATACAGCTTAATATCAGGAGGTATGATGTCTCCAACTTTGTTGTACTTTCTCAAGATTGCTTTGGCTATTTCGGGTCTTTTGTTATTCCATATGAATTTTAGAATTTTTTTTTTCTATTTCTGTGAAAAATGCCATTAGGGTTTAGATAGGGATTTCATTGAATCTTTAGAGGACTTTGGGAAATATGGACATTTTAACAGTATAGTTCCAATCCATGAACAAGGATATCTTTCCATTTATTTGTGTCTTCTTCAATTTCTTTCTTCAATGTCTCAAAAACTTTCAGTGTACAGATCTTTCACCTGCTTGGTTAAATTTATTCCTAGGTATTTAATTGGCTTTGATTCTATTGAAATGATAGTTTTCTTTATTTCTTTTTCAGATAGTTCATTATTAGTGTATAGAAAAGCAACTGATTTTGGTTGTTACTTTTGTGCGTTGAAACTACGGAAATCATTCATTAGTTCTTTTTATTTATTTATTTATTTATTATTATGTTATGTTAATCACCATACATTACATCATTAGTTTTTGATGTAGTGTTCCATGATTCATTGTTTGTGCATAACACCCAGTGCTCCATGCAGAACGTGCCCTCTTTAATACCCATCACCAGGCTAATCCACCCTCCAACCTCCCTCCCCTCTAGAACCCTCAGTTTGTTTCTTAAAGTCTATAGTCTCTCATGGTTCATCTCCCCCTCTGATTTTCCCCCCTTCATTCTTCCCCTCCTGCTATCTTCTTCTTCTTTTTTTTTTAAAATATATTGTATTATTTGTTTCAGAGATACAGATCTGTGATTCAACAGTCTTGCACTAGTTCTAATAGTTTTTGGTGGAGTCTTTAGGTTTTCTATATTTGCAAACAGAGACAAGTTTCTTTCTCCTTTTTTTTGTATTTTTTTATTGAGGTATAATTGACATATAACATTTTTTTGACATACAACACTTTTTAAAAGACTTATTTATTTATTTTAGAGAAAGAGAGAGAGCAAAGTGGGTGGGGCAGAGGGACAGGGAGAAAAATCCCAAGCAGACTCTGTGCCCAGCACAGAGCTGGAGGTGGGGCTCAATCCCAGGACCCTGAGATCATGACTGAAGCCAAAACCAAGAGTCAGACGCTGAACCAATTGCACCACCCAAGCGCCCGACATGTAACATTTTATTAGTTCCAGATATCCAACATAATGTTTTAAAATTTGTTAGTTAGCATTTTAACTAGATATTTTTTTTCTGATTTGGAGGTGTTATTGGAGATTTACATATAAAAGACTTATCAAACTCAACACCCAAAGAACAAATAATCCAATCAAGAAATGGGCAGAAGACATGAACAGACATTTCTCCAAGAGACATACAAATGGCCAACAGACACATGAAAAAAATGCTCAACATCACTTGGCATCAGGGAAATACAAATCAAAACCACAATGAGACACTACCTCACACTGGTCAGAATGGCTAAAATTAGCAAGTCAGGAAAGGACAGATATTGGGGAAGATGTGGAGAAAGGGGAACCTTCTTACACTGTTGGTGGGAATGCAAGCTGGTGCAGCCACTCTGGAAAACAGTATGGAGGTTCCTCAAAAAGTTGAAGATAGAGTTACCCTATGACCCAGCAATTGCACTACCAGGTATCCACCCCAAAGATACAAATGTAGTGATCCGAAGGGGCACCTGTACTCCAAGGTTTATGGCAACAATGTCCACAATAGCCAAACTATGGAAAGAGCCCAGATTTCCATTAACAGATGAATGGATAAAGACGTTGTATGTGTGTATACACACACACACACACACACACACACACACACACACACTGGACTACTACTCAGCCATCAAAAAAAAAAAAAAAAAGAAATATTGCCACTTGCAATACAGCTTGTAGTCTGGAATTGTGATGCCACCAGCTTTGGTTTTCTTTTTCAACCTTGCTCTGGTTATTTGAGGTCTTTTCTGGTTCTATACAAATTTTAAGATTATTTGTTTCAGCTCTGTGAAAAATGTTGATGGTATTATACATAACTTTTCAAAAAAATACTAGCAAACCAAAATCAATGGCACATTAAAAGTATCATACACAATGGTCAAGTGGAATTTAACCCTGAGATGCAGGGATAGCTCAAAATATGCAGATCCATAATTGTAATATATCACACTAAAAGAATAAAGGATAAAAGTAATATCATCTCAATAGATGCAGGAAAAACACTTGATAACATTTAACTTCCTTTCATGCAAAAAAACTCAACAAATTGTGTATAGAAGGATTCTACTTCAACATAATAAAGGCACTGGAATTTATTTATTTTAATCTTGAATATTGAAGTTTTTAAATGAAATTTCTAATATAAAAACAAATTTAGAGACCTTAATATCCCACTCTTCCCACCTATTTTGTTCTGTGATCATTTCTACTTCAAAATTATGCATTATAAAAGAAATAGTAAACAGGTGTCTGGGTGGCTCAGTAGGTTAAGCGTCTGCCTTCAGCTCAGGTCATGATCCCAGGGTCCTAGGATTAAGCCCTGGATCAGGCTCCCTGCTCAGCAGGGAGTCTGCTTCTCCCTCTCCCTCTGCCCCTCCCCTTCACTCATGCTTTCTCTCTCTCTCCTTCAAAATAAATAATAAAATTAAAATTGCTGTGAATGTGTAAGACTGATGAATCACAGACCTGTACCTCTGAAACAAATAATATATTATATGTTAAAAAAAAAAAAAAAAGAAGAAGATAGTAGGAAGGGAAAAATGAAGGGGGGGAAATCGGAGGGGGAGACAAACCATGAGAGACTATGGACTCTGAGGGTTCTAGAGGGGAGGGGGAAGGGGGAAGGGTTAGCCTGGTGATGGGTACTAAAGAGAGTATGTATTGAATGGAGCATTGGGTGTTATACGCAAACAATGAATCATGGAACAGTACATCGAAAACTAATGATATAATGTATGGTGATTAACATAATAAAATAATTTTTTTTAAAAAATGAAAGAAATAGTATTGAGAAAAAATGTACAAGGTATCATAAATAGTGACCTATAAAAAATGGTGGCCTTGAATAATGAGATAGCTTTGCAGTCTCTACCTGTGCTTTTTAATTACCCCTCCATCCTAGAAATTTTCATCACATGTTACATGTATTACATAATTCTGTGAAAAGATTCTGTAGCTACATATAATAAAAGTAGCCCTCCGGGCATATATGGCCTTTGAGCACTTGAAATATGAATAGTGTGACCAAGGAACAAAATTTTGAATTTAATTTTAATTTACATAACATATTAAACATTGAGGCAGTGTGAAAAATTTTTTCCATTGAACAAAACTTTGTTTCAGTAGGATTGCATTTCACTGTGTCCATTGTATCACACTTTAGTGTTGTTTGTTTGGGGTGATTGTATCACACATTAGTGTTGTTTGTTTGGGGTGAATGCATCCTTCTAAATTTACATATAAATACATCATAGATTAGTGCCAACAGTTTGGTTCAGTTCAAATGATTTTTTTCCCCACACAGATATAATATTATAATGTGTTTTCTTTTTTTTAAGGTTTTATTTATTTATTTGACAGAAAGAGAGCAAGCACAAGCAGGGGGAGTGGCAAGCAGAGGGAGAGGGAGAAGCAGGCTTTTCACTGAGCAGGGAGCCAGTCATGGGGCTTGATCCCAGGACCCTGGAATCATGACCTGAGACAACCAGATGTCCCAATAATGTGTTTTCTTGAATATTCTAGAATTCTGAATGAGTTGCAGTGAAGTCTATGTAAATTATAATTTGTAATTAAATTGAACTATATATTATTTTAATTATGTGGTAAAATTATTTTTCTAGTTTAAAATATAAGGAAATCAGGGTGACTGGTGGCTCAGATGGTTGAGCGTCTGCCTTTGGCTCAGGTCATGATCCCAGGGTCCTGGGATCAAGCCCCACATCGGGCTTCTGGCTCAGCAGGGAGCCTGTTTCTCCCCCTCCTTCTGCCTCTCCCCCTGCCCATGCTCTCTCTCTCTCTATCTCTGTGTCTCAAATGAATAAATAAAATCTTTAAAAAAAATAAAATAAAATATAAGGAAATAATTTTTTTGGAAGAAAAAATTAATTAAAACAAAAGCGTGATTAGAAGAATTGAGTGGAGTTGTGAAACTAGTATGATGACTAGAACAGTAAAGACACTGGAAGAAGGCATTAATTTCATGATAAGTAAAAATGCAACTTGCTGCAGTAGAGCAAAACAAAAGAATATCCTGACTTTTCTTTAAAAAATAAAGATAATGAAGTGGGGTTTATTAAGAGATATTTTCAACAGTTATATGGTGCATTTGATAAATTTTTTCTCAAGTCAAAAGAAAAATTAATGAAATTTGTTTCCTGAAATCAGAATTCAATGTCCAAAAATTTTTTTAATTACTTTAAAAAATCTCTGAGCTGTATTTTGCAAGCTGAAAAATTGCTTACATTATTGCCCAAAGAAGAAAACAATTATTATATGGAGTGTTGATAAAAAATGAATTATTTCAGGCATGGAAATTTTGTTAGAGAAATATGAGAAAAAACCTCTAAAACTGTTAATTTTCAAAAAGTAACAAATCTTCAATTAAGTCATAAAGCAAATTCCCATAGAATTCCAGGCCTTTTTAACTGTATCAAAGATCAATTGATTTAAAATTTTAAAAATTGCAAATTTTAAATAGCTGTGAGGTGCAATATAAAAGAGACCAAGAATTATTGTTTTGATGAATTTTGTCTCAAAAAGATTCCAAATGTACAAAGAAATATTGTCAATTTTAAACCAAGAGATCACATTTGTGATATATATATTTGTTCAATTTTTATATTGGTTGATGGAGAATTCAGCTAGATACGAAAAAGTAGTTTTCATCATGATGGATGCTGCTCCAGTTCATGTTATCTGAAAGATCTGGATGTATTGGAATTTTAAAACAAAAGACTGATAATCCTTTTTGCTTTATTCCACTGTAGAATACATGCTGAAAATATTTTTCATGGTTTTCTTTCTTTTTTTTTAAGATTTTATTTATTTATCTGATAGAGAGAGAAAGACAGAGAGAGAGAAAACAAGCAGGGGGAGCAGCAGAGGGAAAGGGAGAGGGAGAAGCAGGCTTCCCGCTGAGCAGGGAGCCTGATATGGGGCTGGATCCCAGGACTCTGGGATCATGACCTGAGCCAAAGACAGATGCCTAACGGACTGAGCCACCCAGGCGCCCCTTTTTACAGTTTTCTTAAGCACATTCTATGATAGGCGTCATGGATATCATTATTTTTGTGCATATAGATGCTATGAAACATTATCAGTTTATGGAACTGCTGAACAAATTAGAAGGTGATGAATTAAGTGATCTTAAATGGTCATTTTCTTGTAATTATTATTTTGAGTTACAAAAATGTTTTTCCAATATTTACTGTAATATTAACTCCAATTCTAGATTTTCTTGAAACAAAAAAGGTGCATGCCAGAATATTCAATAATCCAAGACCAAAAAAAAGAAAAACCCTGTAATTTACATTTCCTCACCAATATCACACTGCCATGAGGGAGGTAAAATTGAATCTTTAAGAAAAAGAAAGTTTATTTTTGCCTTATTTAGGCAGGCAAAATAACATGTTGAAAATGGAAACTCTCAACAATACAAATCAATAATACTGATTTTATGTATTTTTCTACCTGGACCAACATACAGAAATTTTAATTATAATTGATTGTATATACAAATTGGCTATAAAATCTATAAGAAAAATTTGAAGAACTTTATTGATATTTAAAAATTTAGAGTTGCTTTTCAATGCATGCAATGACCCTTTGAATTTTGTTGTAATTAAAGCAAGAGTTAGTGAATTTACTTAATTTGGACAGATGTAGCCTTGAAAGTAATATGCTTTTGCTTCAAAGAGAAATCATTATTTCAAAAAAAAAAGTTAAACTCTTTTGTCAATATGGATGTAAATATTAAAGGAAAGTGGTTTTTTGGTTGCTCAATTAAGTTATTGGAAAACGCCAAAGTATTTTTGCAACAACTTGTGTATGTGAATATAGTTTTCTAAATTTTATGAAGTGTGAACACAAATCAAATATATTCAATGAAGATGCAATGAATTGAGATGTACTTTTATTGTAAAATACATACTGATTTTGAAGAATTAGTATGAAAACATTACAATATCTCATAAATTATTGTTGGATTATATTTTGAGATGGTATTTTTATATATATGTATATATACATGTATATATATACATGTAAATATACATTTATATATATATGTATATACATGTATATATACATATATATAAAAATACATAATATACATGTGTGTATTTAAATATGCATATATAAGTGTAAAGTTTATATATTATAGTATTAAATTTATTTTTATGGTTCTTTTAAAATTTTTAATATGGATGCTAGAATATTTAATATTAATATGTGACACATTATATTTCTATTGGACAGGACTATTCTATAACTTTAATATTCTCAAAGTAATCACATCTTTTTTTTAAATAAATATTTTATTTATTTATTTGACGGAGAGAGAGAGCACAAGCAGGGGGAGCAGCAGAGGGAGAGGGAGAAGCAGGCCCCCCATTAAGCAGGGATTCCTGACATGGGGCTTGATCCCAGGACCCTGGGATCATGACCTGAGCTGAAGGCAGCCGCTTAACCAACTGAGCCACCCAGGCGCCCCATAATCACATCTTTAAAGGGCTTCAGAACCACTGCTTTAGAGAACAATACTAAAATTATAAAACCTCTACTAGGACTAATCTATGAGCATTTGAGCATTATACATTTTATTCCATCCACTATAATTTCTTCAGTGATGCTTCCACCAGCACATATAAAATGTTTACATGTAGGAGGGTGATTTGATATAGCCAAGACTGGAAAGAATAGTAATACTTGAAGATCAAAGTTAACACCTATATTAACACTTAGAGCCAATTTTCAACCTGAGCAAATGTCAGAGTCCAGATGTTATCTGAACGACATAGCTAATACCCTTTGGAAAATGAGCAACTGATTTCAGCATTTGAAGCTGCCAAGAGGCACAACACTTCTTTGGAAGAACAGCAGCCTCAGTCTCTTTAGCCTCTCACTTTGTCAGTGCACTTACTTTATAACTGTCAAAAGAATACACCACCCCAAAAATTTCATTTTTGAAAACTATACTATCAAAATCACTAAACTGTGTATGTACATCACCTTCAAAATGCTGTTACTAGAACCTCCAGTTCTAATCTGGCCAAAGAGTTGGAGAAAATGCCTGAGTGTGTGTGTGTGTGTGTGTGTGTGTGAGAGAGAGAGAGAGAGAGAGACAGAGAGACAGAGAAAGAGAGAGAGAGAGAGGTAAATTTAACCATTCAAGAGATTGCCTGTAAAAAGACATCCTTAATTTATTTAAGGACCCCTTCAACTGTTCTTCCTCAATCTTACAAATACAAACGGTCCAGTTATTACATATTTTTTAGGAAACAAACAGCTAGATTTAAATGTAAGTAGGTATTAAAAACAACATAATGAAAAAGAAAATCATGCCCTGAAATACTAAAATTAAGGATGATAATAGTACATATTAATTGACTATATACTGCCATTTTAGTGACAGCTATTGTATGTCTGATCTATCTGCTTTACCTTTGTTGGAATACTCTCCTTCTTCAGCTTTTTCACACAGATCTTTTATCAGAAAACATATCAGACAAATCTGTAAGACCATTATCAACACAGAATATGAGATGTAATTTTAACACATCACGTTGAAGCCTAAATCTATTCAGGAGCAAGAAATGCAGAAAACTAGACTGGAAAGATGAAACAACCAAAAAAGAAATGACAATTCATGAAACTGACATACGTTGGCCATTGTTAAAAGGATGGAGAGATACTTAATAGCAAATTCTAGAAACAGACCATATGCTATATAGTTGGGCTACCAATTTTCAGGACTTAAAAAGCAATAATTTGTACGATGCATATTAGTTTGACTAGTTTAATCTCTCTTGCATGATTTGGCATATGGTTCAGGAATGCAATCTCTCTAGGCCACCGTTATTATACAGTATTAGTAAAGCAATGTTGAATAAATATTGTTTTACTTTATAAAAGCAAATATGTGAGAGAATGTTGATTAAAGTAAAATTTACGAATTTCATAGGGTTGTAAAAGACTTTATGGAGAAGATTTTTGCTATTTATTTATGTTTTTTTTTTTTTTTTCCTAGAACATTAAAGATCTATAAGTTGCCTTTTGATCATTTCACTGGCTGGCCCCTGATTTGTCCTCCCAAAATATTTACCAGATGCTTTCTTCAGGGATATTTTCCCTCAGAAAGGAAAAGCAAAACTAGTAGTTTGACCAAGGAATCTCTTCTCTAGTAGCAGTTCTGAAATAATGACTCATCAATTAGTTCTGTTCCTGAATGACTAATTATTTAGTTAACCAATTAAGAAAATAAATGTTAAAATGAGTCCTATAATATATTCATAATTTTGAAAATGCTTTCTTTTCATTTGAGTTACATAATATAATTTGTAATTAGAAAGACTTTCCATAGCAATTTATCATTTTCCAATTCAATCTTAAGTCCAACAGACCACCTACTGCAGAAGAAGAACACATAAATTTAGGGAAAAAGCAAAGATAATTAGATCTTTCATTTTGGATCAATGCATAGAGAAAATGTTAATTTAACAAGTAGTCCATATGCCAGAATTAAAGAAATATCTTTTGCCTTCAATTGGCTTAGAGCAGAGGAGTAGTGGCAATTAATTATGTAAAATGATGTCAGCAAGTGGCACATCTAAATGTGGTGACATGTGCTTTCTTCCTTTTTAACAGCAAAAAAAATGCATTGTGAATTCTTTGGGCAAGTGTAAATTTCTCAGACAAATAATAACCTCTAGTTTTTCTATCTCCACTTTACCTGGCTAGAAAAATGGCATTGATAATTTGTTACTGCTTTTGTTGCAAATTTATTTGCATCTGAGTTGTATAAGTAGAACTGCCAAAGTCAAATCTCTCATAATTATAAAACCATGCATTTACTCATATGAAAATTGTTTAAAATTTAAAGCTTGTTAAAAACCAGCATGTCTCTGAAGGTTGACTTTATGAAACTGCAAAATGTTTAGAGCATTTATAGGCAGACCTGGGTTTGAATTCCTGCACTAACACTTTCCACCTTAGGGGCTTCTGGTGCAGTTCTTTTACGTTTAAATGACTGGTGTTGAATGTTCTAGGCCCTAGATGAGCCACTTTTGCCTGGTGTGCCACATCAGCAAACCAAAACTTAAATAATTTTCATGCCTCTGTAATGTTTTGCTCTACCAGAAATGCAGTCCATATTGTCAGCCAATTGCCAGAGCCCAAGCCAGCTCTGGGCCTTCTAAGCCCCAGGCAATCATGTTTTCTATTTCTGTCTTCCCCATTCTTGATTCTTTATTTTATAAAAGCTTTTTGCTTTCCTTTTATTTTGAAGTTCTCTGAAAGGAGACTGTCCACTCATAAAGTATTAAATAAAGCTCTCTTGTATAACCTAAATTGTCTCCTGTAATCATTTTCTAAATAGTTTTTGGTGAGGAGGATGGGATCCAAAGCTGAGTGCTCATGGCTTATGAGACAATGAGATGCATAGGCAAGGCTTCCACTGAACCCTTTGAGTCCACTGTTCCTATGTCCTTACTGGTGACTGTGGATAAGTCACTCTCAGATCTGAGCTCTGCTTCCTTGTGTGCAGCTCTATAACTCAAACAAGCTTTATACATATAAACTTTGTGTATATATAAAGAGAGAGAGTTTCTGAGACCTCAGAATTTTTGTGGGAACTATACACACAAACACACACACACACCTAAGTGTATATAAGGATTTAAGGTTTAAGAATTCTAATTAGGCCGGGGTGCCTGGGTGGCTCAGTCGTTAAGCGTCTGCCTTCGGCTCAGGTCATGATCTCAGGGTCCTGGGATCGAGCCCTGGGTCAGGCTCTCTGTTCAGCAGAGAGCCTGCTTCTCCCTCTCCCACTCCCACTGTTTATGTTCCCTCTCTCGCTGTGTCTATCTCTGTCAAATAAATAAAATCTTAAAAAAAAAAAAAAATTCTAATTAGGCCATGAGAGACTATGGACTCTGAGAAACAAACTGAGGGTTCTAGAGGGGAGGGGGGTGGGAGGATGGGTTAGCCTGGTGATGGGTATTAAAGAGGGCACGTATTGAATGGAGCACTGGGTGTTATACGCAAACAGTGAATCATGGAACACTACATCAAAAACTAATGATGTAATGTATGGTGATTAACATAACATAATAAAATTAAAAAAAAAAAAGAATTCTAATTAGGGACTCCTGGGAGCCACAGTCAGTGAAGCCCTCTGACTCTTGGTTTCAGCTCAAGTAATGATCTCAGAGTCGTGAGATGGAGACCCATATTGGGCTCCGTGCTTTCCCTGGAGTCTGCTTGAGACTCTCTTTCCTTCTCCCCCTGGCCCTCCCCGCAACACACTCGGTCTCTCTCTCGCTAAAGTAAATAAATAAATCTTAGAAAAAAAGAATCTAATTAATACATGTAATAAAACTACTAAAAATAATAAGGGAACCATCCCTATGCAAGGAAAGTAGGATGTATTTTTGGTAAGAAAAGGCATAAGGTATGGAGATGTGTTATTGGTACAGGAAAAATAGAGTAATTTTGTCCTGAAGTAAAACAACTGATCCAGAATGAGAAAGGTGTGTGTGCATGGGGGATGGGGGGTGGGGAATGCTTATGACAGTATCTGGATGGATATAACATTATAGAAGCTTTGTGGAGAAGAAATCTTAGGAAAGGAATTTTACGTATGGCAATGCTGGCTAAGATTGGAATGGATTAAGTTAAGTGAATTTTAATATCAAAAGGACATTGGTGCAAAGTTAGAATTAGGTTTTCTCTTTGTTAAAAGGACAAAGTTTTCTTAGATTATTGGTCTTCTCTTAATAAGAAATTGCAAACAAAGTTTTTTTTTCCTTTACCTTTTAAGTAATCTTTCTTATACTTAGAAATAGGTAGAAAACAAAGGCTTTATTTCCCAACAAAATAATTTAGTGCCTTTCACATTGTCTTTATCAGGTCTTTGACTACTTAAGAAAACCTAGTTTTCTTAGTATTAAAATTGCTATGGTTTTTACAACTCTGTAACTTTCTTATTTGCCTCAAGAGTTTTTAACCATGATATTAGTTAAAGGATAGATATTTTTGCAAGCTTAACAAAAATCAAATTTTAAGTAAGGTCTTTTAAACTTCAGACTAATGTTGAGATTTCCCAGAGGTTCCCTGGAAAATCTCAAAGGAACTGACTCTTATCCAGTAAGATGTTAAAATTATTAGGTTTATTTGATATCTTAAATTATTATGGGAAGCATTACACATAAAAAATGATGCCATGATGTTTTAGGTTATAGTTATATGGATAAATGTTATTAATATGAATGTTGTAGAAATTGTGTGAAATTCTTGGAAATCTAATATGTCCTGATATAAACTTATCATTCATAATTCCAGTTATTATTTAAAATGTTGTATAGCACAGAAATAACTAAATTTCCTTGTCGATTCCATTATAATGAGCTCTCAACAAATCCTTAACTATGGGAATTTTAAGGTGTTTTGCCATTTATAGTTATTTTGCTCCTTGCTTGTACAAAAGTGAGATTAATGGAAAATGGACACTACCAAGTACGAAGGTGTTGAATCTGGGTTATACATTTCACAACTGAAAAAAAGCTCAACCTGACATTTGGTCCTGTGCAAATTATGGAGACCTCAAAATCAATTTCACTAGAAGAGAAGTAGCTAACAACAAAATAGATTGCTTTCTCTCAAGACATCAAACCAACATGGGGCACCTGTGTGGCCCAGTCACTTACATGTGGGACTCTTGATTTCAGCTCAGGTTGAGATCTCAGGGTGAGATGAGCCCTGTGTTGGGCTCCACACTCAGAGCAGAGTCTGCTTGAAATTCTCTCTCCCTCTGACTCTGCTGCTCCCACTCTCTTTCTTTCCCTCTAAACCTTAAAAAAAAAAAAAAAAAAAAAAAGACATCAGACCAAGAGGATCAAGAACGCTCCTTTTTCTTTGTTCCTTTTGTCTCTGACCATCCTTTGTCCAATTCTTATGTCATGAATGTCTTTATAATTTTTTTTCCCCACTTTTTTCTTACCCTGGTCTGGAAAGATAATGCCATTGTTCACGTATCTCAGGCCATTGCAAAGGAGAATAACCCAACATCCAACTTACTATTGGATTTACTGAGATGCTGGTGATCCTGTAGTTCTTTCTCCCTGTCACAAACTTCTCCTAGATTTCACTGCCTCAGTTTCCCTGGAACTAGCTCACTGGATAAATACTTCTGGAGAAGTGGAGACACAGTACATGAATTCCATAAAAAGCCAAATGATTTAAAGGATCCCCAACATTGGGATCATTTTTTGACTTATTTGATTCTAGCTGCTTGTGGTCATGGGGACCCTGGTTCAGGAGCACTCTCTAAATCATGGATATTTTCTTGTTGTTAATAATTTTACTGTCTCCCTAATAATATGCTTCATTCTCTCAAAGTTTTGAATGCATGTGGATAGACATTGACTAGCCAACACATGATCTCTCTCTGGAATGAGAAAAGAGAACAGAAGAGTGTAAACACCTTCAAGGGTAGGAGTGTGACATCATCTCTAATGAATAGTGCACTGATACCCAAAGAAGCAGTGGTAAGTGAGAGTCATTGATCAAATATCATGATCAATGGGAGAGAGCTGTTGAGATAACTTTCTCCAAGGTGCAGCCACTCCTGCTGGGGTTCACATCAGCAAACTGAACCTTAGAAAACTTTTATGTTGCTATAAATACTCCTTTTGACCAGAAAAGCAGTATATTCAGTCAGCCAATCCCCAAAGGCCAAGCCAAATTTGGGTCTTCTCACCCCAAACAAGGTAGACTATGTAACCCCAGAAAACTAGGTATTTTCTATTTGTCTCTTCCTTGTTTGTTATATGTTATCCAACAAAAGCTTCTTGCTTTCCACACCATTTTGCAGTTCTCCAAAAGGACATCATCCACTTCATGAAGTGTTAAATAAGGTTTGTCTAGGTCACCTAAATTGTCTTCTTTAATATTTTTTAAACACTGGTAATTTCTTCGTAAATAGTGTCATAAATATTAAATCAGATAATGTATGTGAGGGTTCAACACGTTGCCTGACATGTATGAATAATTTATTAAAAGGCAGCTACCATCGTTATTATTATTTTTGCTACCATTATTATTGGCAAGATAGGAAACATGCCCAGTACTATATAAGCACTCAATAAACCAGTGAACACCATTGTGATATAATATAATTTTATTGCTGAAATCAACTTAGTGAATAAAATATTAATGACTAACACATCAGAAACGTTGACCATATTGTTAGAAAAATTTTCCCAGTGCTATGATCAAATCAGTGTAGCTAGAGATGATATTTTCCCATATCACTATAAGAAGCCAGACCACACTTGAATAACTACTTGAAAGTTAACAAAAATTTCTGTAGAATATCGTTAAAGTTATTATGCATAAAAGCTCAAAATGAAGCATAAACTAATGGTAAAACAAATGCTTTATTTTGGTACCTCAAGAAAAAAATTTTATTTTAATGTCAATACAACAAAGATATTACCTTTTAAATATATAAAACCCTGGTACTTCAATTAAATTAATTCAAAGCTTTTACATATCTTTACGAATTTTATATATAGAATGCCAAGATATATTAAAAAGATTGCATCAACTTTCTACAGAATTATCTACTCTCTTAATTTTCATTGAAATTCAGTTTCTTGTTCATGAAAAATAAATGTTTTGCTTACATCCAACTTATCCATATATTCTATTATCATCCATAGGCCCGCCCAATTACCCATACTTAACAGATCTAAATAAAATTAATATCTATTAAAGGTAACCCTCAACTAATTACTCTCACTGTTCTGTTCATACCTAATAACGCTTTTTGGTTAGTCTCATCAGGGCAGTGTGTTTCAAACATTATGTAGTTCTAATGTGATGTTATTAATTTTTTCAATCTCTCTCTATTTATGGTACAAATATCAGTACACAGGAAGAAAATAAAATAAAAATTACCATGCCTTTTGTTTTAACAATATTATATTCTCTTTGCATTCTGTTTTTTTTCTTTGCATTCTGTTTGCTTACACATGAATCAAAATGGTTTTCTCCAGTTTTGTTATGTTTGTTTCTTTGTGTTTAGTGGATATGAGTTAGAGATTCAATTTAGATTATGAGATCAGATATATGAGTCAGAGATTCAATTTAGACTGTCTCTAATAAGGGGGTTATTATCAGGCAGCATATATCAATAAAATGAATTAGAAAATCACAGGACCCAGAGATGGCCAGAGATCTAGGCTTCACCAAAATGGGAACATAGTTGATGGGTTTGAAGAGAGGTCAGGATCCAAGGCAGTTTGGAGGGCTGTACTATGAGAATCCCCTAATCACAGCAGGAATTCTTAGGTCTTCACTTTAGTGCACTACATTAACGTGAATTAACAATTCTTTCTGTATCTATTTTTTTTAATATCCTTCTACTCCGTCTCTACTGATAATTGAATGATCTTCTAGACATATCACTAGTTCAAATTGCAAGAGAGGATCTGTTACTACTCCTCAGATCTCCTAGCTACTCTCTTTTTCCTATTTAGGCAGAGTTTTCATTTAAAGCTGATTGTCATGGCAAACTTACATTTTGGCTTGACTGGCTCCTGTGCTAACCTAGCCCTAAAAATGTTACCTGTCTTACTTGGTAGTGAATAGGTAATTTCTGCCTTGGATTGCTTTCAAAATAGGGGTCTGGGAATGTATTGATTTGATTTCCATCAGAAATATATCATATTATATTATATTATATTATATATTATAATATTATATAATATATTATATTATATATTATAATATACAATATATTATATTCAGATTATATATATATATATATATATATATATATATAAAATATAGAAAAAGAGAGAGAGAAGAGAGAGAACCATCAGTAGGGAGATACTGAACAAAGTTAATAACATCACATTAGAGCTACATAATATTTGGAACACACTGACCTTATATATAGCTATATATGACATATAGCTATATATGATATTGGCCACACAATCATGGAAGCTGAGAAATCCTACAATCCTACAATATCTGCCCTCTACAAAATGTAGGCACAAGAAAGCCAGTTATAAAATTTAAGATTCCAGTCCTAGTCTAAAGGCCTCAGAACCAGGAGAGCTGAGAACAGAAGATTGATATTCCACTTCAAATAGGCAGAAAGTGAGCAAACCCACCATCCCTCCATCTTCTATTCAGACCCTCAACCTACTGGATGATGCCCATCTTCACTGGAGAGGGCAATCCTCTTCACTCAGTCTAACAATTAAGTATTATCTCTTCTGGAAATGCTCCTACAGACACACCCAGAAATTTTATCCAGATTTCTGCATATCCCATGATCCAGTCAAGTTAACACACAAAATTAGCTACTAAAAATGGCCTAGAAATAGAAGATACTAGATGATGAGGATGAACAAATCAACAAACCAACCAGTCTGGTAAACTGAAGGTTAGATACAGCATTTAGGTGGCAGTCCAGAAATCATCAAGGAATTATGGACTGGGTAGGTCTTCCACGTTGGGGAAAAGAAGGATGTCAGGAATTTCTGAGGGCAAGCAGAAACATTTATTTGTAAGGAGCAGGTAGAAATATCTGAACAGAAAAAATGAGTTTTAATACTAGCCCAAGCTTTTAATTCAGATCAAAGGTTGTTTATTGCTTTCTAGTAAAGTCAAGAGGAAATGAGACTAATAGCTAAGGCAATAATTAAGCTATCACAGGGTTTTGGCATTATCACACATCAAATTAAAAAAAAAAAGAATCCATACCACTTTATTTTTTATTTATTTATTTTTTTAAAGATTTTATTTATTTATTTGAGACAGAGAGAATGAGAGAGAGAGCACATGAGAAGGGGGAGGGTCAGAGGGAGAAGCAGGCTCCCTGCCGAGCAGGGAGCCCGATGCAGGACTCGATCCAGGGACTCCAGGATCATGACCTGAGCCGAAGGCAGTCGCTTAACCAACTGAGCCACCCAGGCGCCCTCCATACCACTTTAAATAAGACTTCAGTTTGTTGTTTCTCTGTTGAGAGACACTGTTGAGTTCACTCTCTGTTATGTGACCTTTTATAGTAGTACATGATCAGGTAAATTTGTTGGACTAAGTGTATCTGAGCAGTTCAAACTAATCCTTAACCGTAATCAGCCACAAGTAACCCTGATGAATGACCTAAAATACCTGAGTCCATGTTGCAAAAAGGACAGTAGGAAAGATAATGTAGATGGTTTAGACTAACTCGGGAACTGACAAACTATGGCCTATAGGTTAAACCCAGGCCTTCCCTTTTATAAATTTTATTGGAACACAGCCACACTTACTCGTTTATGTATTACCTATGACTTTTCTTTCTTTCTTTCTTTCTTTCTTTCTTTCTTTCTTTCTTTCTTTCTTTCTTTCTTTCTTTCTTTCTTTCTTTCTTTCTTCTTCTTTCCTTTCTTTCTTTTCTTTCTTTCTTCTTTCTTTCTTTCTTTCTTTCTTTCTTTCTTCTCTTTTTTTTTTTCTCTTTCCTTTTTTTTTTACTATAATGACAAGATTGAATAGTCACAACAGTAACAACATAGCCTGAAAAGACTAAAACATTTACTATCTGGCTTTATACAGAAAATGTTTGCTGACTCAGGCCTAGCCTATCAATGTGCAAAAATATTTTTTAAATACCAATTTATTTACTGTATTTTGGAAAATGGAGATCAGTGTTCTAGTTGGAGATGGTATTTGGTGGTACTAATCCTAACCATAAACTATTATGTTTACCACAGAAGAACAAAATGTATGTCTGGAGAGAAAGAGGTTGGGAGGAAAGGAGTGGAGGGATGGAGTGGGGAGAGATTGGAGAGAAGGTAAAAGAAAGGAAGAGGAAGAGAGGGGGAAAAAAGGAGAGGTAATTGAGCATACTAAGGAGTAGAGACAAACAAGGACATTAGAATCTGGATCCGAGGTCCTTAATCCCATTTGCTTCTGATGGCCAGCTTTGGTTTTATCCTTTTTGTTCTATAAGACATGCCATTATCCTCATAGTAAATTTCTCTTTTAATGAATTAGTTGAAGTCAGATTTTGCTTTATATGCAACTGAAAAATTCCCAATCAGTTCAGGGATGACAGCATACCTGATGTCTCAATATGGGAGCAGGACATCTAGTAATAGACATTTAGCCCATTATGGAGGCATATTCCATATTCTCACTGCCAAAAAATAACAGCAAGAAAAATTTCAAGAAGGCCAAAGGCATACTCAGTAGTGCTGTCAAAGCAGGCCCCTCTAAAAATGGAACTTAATGGAGTAAGAATAGAAGTGGATTGCAACTGGGGCGCCTGGGGGGCTCAGATGGTTAAGCATCTGCCTTTGGCTCAGGTCATGATTCCAGGGTCCTGGGATCGAGCCCCACATCGGGCTCCTGGCTCAGCAGGGAGCCTGCTTCTCCTTCTCCCTCTGCCTCTCTCCCTGCTCATGCTCTCTCTCTGTATCTCTGTGTCTCAAATGAATAAATAAATAAAAAAAATCTTAAAAAAAAAAAAAAGAAGTGGACTGCAACTTCTCCTTATTGTAATTTATATCAGATGGAAAACTATTTATGCTATTTTTCTGCAATTGGGGTTTTTATTGAAATTGATTGAAGCACTATATAAGTAAAAGATTTGATAATATACATTGGTTTATGTTTGCTATGAAATTTCAATTTCTATTAGAAATAACAATGTCTGAATTAGTAGAATAAAAGTAAGAGTTTGCTAACTACCACCTTAAATGGGTAGGACAATTTTATTGCATACACTTTTGCACGTATTTTTGACGTTCTTTTAGTCTGTTAAAATACTTGGCAATCCTCGGGGCACCTGAGTGGCTCAGTCGGTTAAGCGTCTGCCTTCGGCCCAGGTCATGATCCCAGGGTCCTGGGATCGAGCCCCGCATCGGGCTCCCTGCTCAGAGGGGAGCCTGCTTCTCCCTCTGTCCCTCCCCTCCACTCATGCTCTCTCTCTCTCTCTCAAATAAATAAAATCTTTAAAGAAAAAGATCTACTCTCTTAAAAAAAAAAAAAAAAAATACTTGGCAATCCAAAGACTGCACTCAAATAGGCTCTTTTTATCCTAAAAAGCATTACTACCCCACACTAAAAAGTAATAAAACTGGTTAAATGAAAGTGAAACTAGCTCCTTGAGGTTATTCCATTTTATATAAAACACACTAATAGGTATTTAGCTGGGCTAATATAATAGTTTCTGTAGAAACTAATTAAAACCTAAGCAAAGAAAAATACTGGCTTTGCTGTAACTCTTAAGTTTAACTCAAAATGAGTTCTCACTATATGGCAAGCACTACAAATCATTGAAAAAAATAAGGAAAGAACAACAAACTTGTCCTCCAGCAGCACATACAGTTTAGCAGAAGAATTAGGCCAATAATAATTTAAATGCCATCTATAATCTTGAATCAATGATAAGAACAAAGTATTATAGGAATGAAAGTAAATTATAACACTTTAATTCCACTGAAACCTGAATATCCTAGAAATTGTGCCTATTCCCCTTTCATTCTTTGCTTTTTTAATAATATTCACCAAAGTGCTAAGTGTTCATATGAAAAAACAATCATGTGATATAGGCCCTCCCAGTACTTAAGTGAAATAAATGTTTTTCAAAACGTTGGAGAAAAAGAATTTTTAAGTACTAAAATATACACAGTATTTTATATTCCAGAAAAAGTTTAAAAGAATTGTTGTGTAATATAGGAATATCTTTTTAAAAAATGGAAAAACTAACTATATTGAGGAAATCATGTTTTTTGAACTTGAAAACCATGTATTAAATGTTCACAATTAAGCCAAATATTTACTTTTTTCATGTTTATAATTTATTTATAAATTACAAATATTTAAAAATATTTCAAAATACACACATGAATAGAATTTTAAAATGAGTGAAAAATGTGATAAAATATTTTAAGTAATTCTCTATCTTCTTTTTTTCAAATTTTTAATTCCAGTTAGTTAATATACAGTGTTATATTAGTTCTAGGTGTACAATATAGTGATTCAGCAATTCCATACATCACCTGGTGCTCATGATAATGAAGACATTCCTTAATCCCCATCACCTATTTGACCCATTCCCCTACCTCCCTTCCCTCTGGTAACCATGTTTCTTTTCTATAATTAAGTCTGTTTCTTAGTTTGTCTCTGTATCTCTCTTTTTTCCCCCTTTGCTCATTTGTTTTGTTTCTTATTCCACATCTTCTTTATCCATTCATCAATCAATAGACACTTGGACTGATTCCATATCTTGGCTCTTGTAATAATGTTGCTGTAAGCATTGGGGTGCATGTGTCCCTTCAAATCAGCATTTTTATATCCTTTGGATACATACTCAGCAGTGTGATTGCTGGATCATAGGGGAGTCCTATTTTTAACTTTTTGAGGAAACTCCATACTGTTTTCCACAGTGGCTGCACCAGTGTGCATTCCTACCAACAGTGCAAGAGAGTTTCTTTTTCTTCACATCCTCAACAGTATCTGTTGTTTCTTGTGAGGTGATATTTCATTGTAGTTTTGATTTGCATTTCCCTGATGGTAAGTGATGATGAACATTTTTTCATGTGTCTGTTGGCATCTTTGGAGAAATGTTTGTTCATATCTTCTGTCCCATTTTTAATTGGATTATTTGTTTTTTGGGACTTGAGTTGTGTAAGTTCTTTATATATTTTAGGTACTAACTCTTTATCAGATATGTCATTTACAAATATTTCCTTCCATTCTTTAGATGGCCTTTTAGTTTTGTTGTTTCTTTCAGTGTGCAAAAGCTTTTTATTTTGCTATAGTCCCAATAGTATATTTTTACTCTTGTTTCTCTTGTCTTGGGAAACATATCTAGAAAAAAGTTGCTGTGGTTGATGTCAAAAAGGTTACTGCCTGTGTTATCTTCTAGGATTTTTATGGTTTTAGGTCTCACATTTAAGTCTTTAACCCATTTTGAATTTATGTTTGTGTATAAGAAAGTATAAGAAAGTGGTCTGGTTTCTTTCTTTTACATGCTTCTGTCCAGATTTCCCAACACCATTTGTGAAAAGACTGTCTTTTTCCCACTGGATATTTTTTGCTGTTTTTTTGAATATTAGTTGACCATATAGTTGTGGGTTTATTACTGTTTCTTTTTTATTTTCATTGATCTAATGTGTCTATCCTTGTGCCAATACCATACTGTTTTGTTTTTGTTTTTATTTAAATTCCAGTTATTTAACATACAGCGTGTTATTAGTTTCAGGTGTACAATACAGTGATTCAACAATTCCATACATCACCCAGTGCTCATTGCAAAAAGTGTACTCCTTAATCCCCATCACCTATTTTACCCATCCCCCCCACACCTCCCTTCTGATAGCCATTAGTTTGTTCTTTATAGTTAAAAGTCTATTTTTTGGTTTACCTCTCTCTCTCTTTTTTTTTCACTTTGCTCATTTGTTTTTTCTTAAGTTATACATATGAGTGAAATCATATGGTATTTGTCTTTCTCTGACTGACTTATTTTGCTTAGCATAATTCTCTGTACTTTCAGCCAAATTATCTTAAGTGCAAAATCTTTGTTATAAAAAAAATGTGGGTTATTTTTCTTGACCTACACTTAAATATTTTCTTTAATTCTTCTGTCTTCTTCAATACCTAGTGTGGAGGACAAAATAATGGCCCTCCAAAGACGTTCATGCCCTGATCCTTGGAATCTATGAATATATTACATTACATGGGAAAAGGGACTTTAATGATTAAGATCAAGGGACTTGAAATGGGGAAATTATTCCAAAATATCTGGGTGCACCTAATTTAAGAAATCAGTGGTTGAAGTGGAAGAATAGGCAGGAGAGATGAGACTTAAGAAGGACTCCACTCACCAGTACCGATTTTGAAAATGAAGGGAGGGGCTCATGAGATAAGAAATGAAGAGGGACTCTAGAAACTGGTAATGGCTATCCACTCACAACCATCAAGAAAACAGGGCCTCAGTACTACAACCGCAAGGAAGTCAATTCTCCCCTAGAGCCTCCAATAAGGAATACAGTTTTACTGACCCTTTGATTTTATCCTAGAGAAACTTGTGTCAGACCTCTGATCTGGAGAACTCTAAGATAATAAACTTATGTTGTTTTAAACCACTGAAGTGGAAATTTTTTACAGGAGTTATTAGGAAACTAATGTACTTAATCATTGATCCATGATTTTTTTTCCTCTAAAGCAATATACATCCTGATCAGTTTCTCCATCAAACTCTGACAATCAAACTAAACCCTAAGTCAAATATTTTAAAATAGTTTTGTTAACCTTGAAGTAATATAGAGTGAAGGGAACTTCTTATGTACAAGCTATTTTGGTAATGGATTTGTCTATATCTCTAGCCATAACTACAGAGACCAGCATATATTAGGTGACAAATAAATATTTTTGACAATTTACATGACATGACTGATTGATGAACTAAAATAAATTCTCAAGTTCCATTCTTAAGTGTGCAGAGAATATAGCTTACTGCCCATTTATTTTTTATGTTTTGAGCTAAGTTTTGACCATTCTTGAGCAAAAGTCTTGAACAGATGGAAGAGGTAGTGTGAGAAGCCATTCTGGTCTTAATAAAAAAAAACTGGCTGAGAATTCTACTTAGTCCTTTGATATCTACATTCTACAAAGATTACCAGTATTTATCAATTTCTTTTATAATGTAAATCCTAGCTCCTGACTATCACTATCATGATTTCTCCATTTACTAAGCCCCAAACATGGTATTATCCTTTCTGGACTATTTTTCAAAGTCTTTACAGTTTTTATTCTAACCATCAAAAGTGCCTGACTTTTTCCTCTAAAGATCAAGGACAAAGCAAGATGTCACCTTTCAACACTTCTATTCAATATTATAGAAGTTTTAGCTAATGCAATCAAACAAGAAAAGGAAGTAAAAAGGTATACAGATTGGCAAGTGAGAAATTAAACTATCTTTGTTTTCATATAACATGAATGTCTGTATAGAAAATGCCGGAGAATCAAACACAACAAAAACTTCTGGAACTAATAAGTGATTATAGTAAGGTTGAATTATAAGGCTAATATACACAAGTCAATTGCTTTCCTATATATTAGCAATAAACAACTGGAATTTGAAATTAAAAATATGATATGGTTTACATTAGCACCAAAGATATTGAAATACTTAGATGTAAATATAACAAAACATGTACAAGATCTATGTGAGGAAAACTACAACTCTGATGAACAAAATTAAAGAAGAACTAAATAGATAGAGAGGTATTTCATATTCATGAGTGGAGAAATTCAATATTGTTAACCTGCTAATTCTTCCCAACTTGATCTATAGATTAAATGAAATTCTAATCAGATTGCTAGCAAGTTATATACACAAACTGATTCTAATGTTTGTGCAGAAAAGGAAAAGACTCAGAATAACCAACGCAATTTTGAGGAAGAACAAAGTTAGAGGACTGACAGTATTTGACTTCAAGTCTTATTATAAACTACAGAAATGAAAACAGTGTGATATTGGTGAAACAGTAGACCACTAAATCAATGGAACACAATATTGAGCCCAGTAATAGATCCACACACATACAGTCAACTCATGTTTGACAAAGAAGCAAAGGCAGTTCAATAGCAAAAGATAATCTTTCAACAAAAAGTTCTTGAGCAATTGATATTCACATGGGGGAAGAAAGAATCTAGACACGAATCTTCCTCCTTCATACCCTTTGCAAAAATCTATTGATAAATTTATGGATAAACAAACTGTGGTACATTCATACAATTGAATTTTATTCAGCAATAAGAAGAAATGAACTATCAAGCCATGAAAAACATGAAGGAACCTTAAGTACATATTGGTAAGTGATAGAAATCAGTCTCAAAATGCTGTAGACTATATAATATTGACAATAGGATATTCTAGAAAAGACAAAACTTTAGAGACAGGAAAAACAGCTATGGTTCTTGGAATTTGGGGAAAAGGAAGGAGAGATGAATAAGAGGAACACGGGATTTTTATTTTTATTTTTTTACTTTTTTATTTATTTTTTATTTTTTTTTAAAGATTTTATTTATTTATTTGAGAGAGAGAGAATGAGAGAGACAGCACATGAGAGGGGGGAGGGTCAGAGGGAGAAGCAGACTCCCTGCCGAGCAGGGAGCCCGATGTGGGACTCGATCCAGGGACTCCAGGATCATGACCTGAGCCGAAGGCAGTCGCTCAACCAACTGAGCCACCCAGGCGCCCGAACACGGGATTTTTAGCATAATGAAACTATTTTGAATTGTACTGTAATGGTAGATACCTGACACAACACAAAAAGTGTATTATAATGTAGTCTATTAGAATTTAATGTGTCAATATTGCTTGATTAATTGTAACATGTGTACCACACTAATACAAGAAGCTAATAATTAGTGAAACTCTTTGGGAACGCAGGGTGGGATGTGGTATATGGGAACTCTATTCTTTCTGCTCAATTTTTCTGCAAACGTACAACTTCTCTAAAAATCAAAGTCTAGTTAATAAAGTGTCTGACATCTATTTTCTTACAGCTAGGCTTTCTGATTAGAGACAATAAGTTAATTGACTATAATTTGAGTATTGCTCTGTTGTTCAAGTACGTCGTTGTTGAATGAATTGTACATTTTTTACTGACATATCCTAAAAGCAATATAGTATGTGTTCTCCTCTTCTCACTTGATAAAGAATAAGACATATGTTTTCATGTCCACTACACTTTTTTTTTTTTTTTTTTTGTCAGACTAAGCTTTCTGGTACAATCAACCAATGTGTCATTAATTTATCATTATAATTTTATTCTTAAATGATTTTTATAGAAATGTCTCCCAGGGGAAAACATTTCACTTTCATTCTGACAATAAAAACACTCTAAGTTAATAATAAAATAATCTGACACATTTAAAAACAGTATTTCTCATGGTAGATGGTTTGGCTACCCAGAAAGACACTACCAAGTGTTAGTTACATTGAAGCAGACAGTCCTTTTGATTACACTCAAATTACACAGTAAATATGCAGATGCTTTCTATATTTCACATACCACTCTCCCCTTTTCTTTCCTTCTATTGTTTTATCCATAATGTGATCTATTTGCATTTCTTAAATCCCTTCGATTGTGAAATACTCTGAGCACTAAGCACTCTATCATCCCTGAAAACCTATATGTGCTGTGTGTTAGGGTCTGATGAGGATAACTAGATTAGTAATTCCTAGCAATGACTCTCAAAGCGCTAATGGATTTATAAGGGATGTGAAACATATGCACAAATAATTCTAACACACAGCAGAATGTAGCAAGTGTTATAATTTGCAAAAGTAAATGTCACGGATGCTCGGAAAAGGAGAGCTCAATTTCAATGGAGGGATGGATATAAGGCTTTGGCAGGAATTCAAGTTAGGCCTTAAAATTACGGTGGTGTCTGAGCTGACAAAGATAAGGGGTTCGTTGAGGTAAAGGTTATTTGCATATGCAAAAATGCAGGAAAGGAAGAGGAAATGGCATACTTTTAGACTCCAAAAAGTTATCGATTTTGATAGGATTTTAAGACATATGAAGGAGACATAAGAAAAATTAAATTGAAATGGAAGTTTTGACCTAAAACAGAGATTAGCCAACTTTTTTTTTTGTAAATGGCCAGAAAGTAAATATTTTAGATTTTAAAGGCCACACAGTCTCTAGCACAACTACTGAACACTGCCATTTTAGCAAGAAAACAGTCACAGGTTAAAACATAACCAAATGGGCATAGATGCATTCCAATAAAACTTAAGTTATAAAAACAGGCAATGGCTAAATTTTGCCCATTTGGCATAGTTTGCTGGCTTCTGGCCTAGTTCATAAAAGGGACTTACATGCCATTATGAAATTTTTGATGTATATACAAGAAGATATATATGAAGTCTGGGTAGGGGTGTTAGATGGTACACTTGACTGAGTATAAGAGATAAAAGGAGCCATTTCCTTTCATAAACCATGTGACAAGGATTCTCTTCTTGACCAAACTCTAATAGGACTCTTCTAAGCACTTTTCAACTAGACCTCGACTTTTGGACTTCTGTGTTCATCTTGCATTGTAAAGTTTTAGCAAAGATCCTACAAAGTCACTTTAGTCAGAATTCCCCACCTTCAATATCTATCACTCTCTATATCGAATGGGTTCCTAATTCTCCACCACTCCCCAGGTGATGTCTAATTACCCCGGCCTGTCTTCAGAAAGAATACAGTTAAGTCAATTTAGTCAGAATCCCCTCTTAACTAGATGTTTCCTCTTAGCAATTTTCTAGTTACTGATTCCCAACCTGCTCTCTGGCTACAAATTCTCACCTTTCCTTGTTGTATTCAGAGTTGAACACAATCTCTTTCCCCACTGCAAAACCTCATTGCCCCTCCTGACTTGAAGAAAGTCTGCCTTATTGTTTTTTAACAAGTGAGTGAATAATTTAAAAAAAACTGTTAGTGATAAAATTTATAAATTTTTAAGGTTCTATCCATATAACGGCAAAATAGTCACTTAAAATGATGATAAAATCAATCAAAACCATGTTACACTTGTTACACTAGCTATTAATCTGGAACCAATTGATTTTTATTTCTAGACAAATCATCTAACACTATGTCATTGAATTTTCACACTGAAATGGAATATCAAAGCAATCCTTGGGGCACCTGAGTGGCTCAGTTGGTTAAGTGGCTGCCTTGGGCTCAGGTCATGATCCCGGGGTCCTGGGATCGAGCCCATGTCAGGCTCCCTGCTCAGTGGGGAGCCTGCTTCTCCCTCCCCCTCTGCCTACTGCTCTTCCTGGTTGTGCCTTCTCTCTCACTCTCTGTCAAATAAATAAATAAAATCTTTAAAAAAAATCCTTAAATATTGTGTAGTACTTTCTAAAAAGGGAGAACTTATTTTATGGCAGTGACTATATTTGTTCTCTGTGGTTTGTGCCATTGTTCTTCAAAAAGCCAGATTCATTGTATTGGAAAAAAATAATTGTTCTTTCCTCTAAAATGATATATAGTTATAGCCATGCAAATAATTGCTAACACATGTTTTAAACAAAATATTTTACTTATTGATTTAGAATATGCATATCTGAAATCGGACTGAGTTTAAGAACAGTTTTCAAATATGTGCATTTATGTATATATTCTTGCTAATGGCATGTTTCAAATATCTATAGTCAGCTCTGAAGGTTTTAGATGTTTATGGAAGTGGGAATGGTTTTAATATAAATCCATAAAGCAGTGATTAAAGTATGTGAGAATCTTTAATCTTTTTGAAGCTATGACATGCCAATCAGCTTCTGTGACAGATCCTTTGAAGGAAACGTATGTAGAGAAGCCTTTTTTTAAATTGACTGTGTGGGAGGTAAGAAAGTGGGAGGCATTATGTTGTACCTTTTTAGGGTAGAAAATCATTCTTTCCTAACAAGTACTATATATCAATATAGTACACTATGTTACTTGTTCATATGTACAGAAAGAGCAAGGCTGATCCATAAATGTATGCATTTTATTTTTCTCATTTCTTATGATTTCAAAGATTTTTTTTGTTGGCATATCCAATCACTGAATATTAGAACAAGAAATCTGTTACTTTAAAACATAGAAATTGAATTTCAGTGAAGTTAAATGACTTAAGTATATCAGGTAAAAAAAGGCTTGAGTTATCTTGACTCCAAATAATGTGCTCTATTTGAGAGAATTAATTTTTTTCATCATTCAAAGACTCTTTAGCAGACATATCCAATAGAACCAGCATCCTTTCTTTCTGTTTTTAAATTTGTCAATATAACATTTTGTAAAAATGTTGGAGAGAGGGCTATTAACCCTCAAACATGCTTTACATAATAATAATATCAAGGCTTTCTGTTTTGCTCAGCAGTAATCTGATTCTCTAGCTGTGATAAACTGCTCTGCCTTTGGCCTTCTAGTTTAGCCGTTTAGGAATTGGATTATTGTCTCATAAAACAGAGAGGCAATGATATCACTGCTTAATTATAATCATTATTAAAAGTTCTGAATCATGTTATTATCAGGAAAAGGGCAACTGATGGTACTTGAATGAATGACTCACAAAGAACATTTCAATTTATTTTGTGTCAGGAAAAATAAAAACACTTTTGGAGTGCAATATGCAAAGTGAAAGACAGAGCATGTACCGGTTAAGAGCCTGAGATTTTGAAACAGAAATATCTGAATCCCTACCATAGCATTTACTCACTGTGTGGCTTTAGATATTTTATCTGTAAAATATAAGCAAAACATTGTGTCTACTAATATTCTATAGTTCCTGTGATGGTGAAATGAGATCATGTGTGTTTCATGTTTAACATGGTACCTGACATCTAGTAAGCACCTAATAAATTTTAGCAATTTAAAATAACATTCACAATAATTATGATGTTGATCTTAGTTATTTCAAAATGTCTTTTAATTTGCTGTAAAATTCAATGTTGCTGCAGTCCCAGTCATGTTTTCTTCCCCCACACATAAATATAAAATATATTGGGTTTGGTATAATATTGTGTAATCGTCTGTATTTTAAGATGACATACACAGAACCTTTGTACTAAGTTCTGAGCTAGTTTCTAGTGATTATAACAAATTCATTCATTCAATAAATATTTAAAAATGTTCATTTAGTGCCAGGCAATATGTTAGGAGAAACTGAACTCAGTCCCTAACTTCAGTAAGTCATAAAAGTGTGCCTAATGCTATGATAAGAATAAAACGTACAAGAGAGATCTCAAATATCAGTGACATTAAATTAGGGAAAGGCACAGGAGGGATTTACCATAAATCAATTGTTAGAGTTAAAAGAGAGTTATTGCTGGGACATAGATGCCAGAGAAATTCTACCTGAAGGAATCAGAGACAATGACTTTGAGCTAGCACTTTAAAGTAAAGGTAAAGAATGAGGGAAGAGTATTTCAGATTGATTAGTAATGAACAAATATGAAGAGTTATAAAACATTGTAAGTTTATAGAACAGTGTTATGTAAAATTCAGACCAAGCAGAATTTGTAAATGTCAAATTAAAAGATAATGTAGATTACAAATAGATAAAAGCCAAATGAAATCGGATATAAATTAGGTATTACAGAAATGGGAAATAGAAAACTAAGGACTAATAATAAATGTGTTGAAGAGAACCCTATAAGAGTGAGAAATTGATTGTATCAGACACATATGAGAGGAATGTCAACATATGCCTGTGTTCCACATCCATGCTGCAGTAAGGAGAATAATACAGCATCCTAATTGAAATATGAAAGGGGAAAGGTGTTATATGTAATACAGGAGAAGATGACACATTTTAATTCAGAAATGTTGAACATTAGACATGAACAGGGTATCCAAAAAGATATGAGCAACAAGTATAGAATAAAGACATAGACTTTATGCCCTCCATGTTACAGGGAAACTAAATGATATCAAATGTTGTAAATGTTGAGATAAACACAAAGAAGATATAAGCTAGAAAATATCCTACTGCTGATAGGGGAAGAAGGATACAGAAGTCAGAGAACTAATCAGAGAACCAGGATAGCATAAAGTCTCAAAGACATAAAATTAAAAAGTCCAAGAAGAGAAAAAACAAGTATTAAATGTCACATTAAGTTCTAGCAAGGTGAGAAGTGAAAAAGTATTTGACAATTAGGGAGTCAATGGTGATTTCCAGATAAGGAATTCAAGCCAAATGATAAGAAAAAAAATATATTTTATTTCAAGGGCTAATAAGTGAATGAGGGGTAAGGTAGAAGAGTCAGTAAATGATAAACTCTAATTTTCAGAAATACAGTAGTTCAAGGTAATAAAAGTGTGTTTTGTTCTGTTTTGTTTTGAAGTATAAAGGAAATCTCCAGCCAAGAGGAGACTGCAATTGTAAAAGAAAGCAATAATAATTGATGGAACCAATTCATGGAGGAGGCAAGAAAGGTTCAATTATGAAAATATTCTACAAGCGTTCATTGGGTGGCTAGTCTGTTTCAGAGATTGTGCGAGATGCTGAAATATGTAAATCTATGCTTAATATTCAATCTGTCTGTAAAAAGCAATAATGATAGTACAAATGATGTGTAATAATACAATATATATGTGTGTATCTATATCTATAGATCCTCTCTCTACACACACATAACACATGTGCACACACACACATACACACACACACAACATATTATGAATACCCAAAAGAAATTGTCTCTAAGTCTTCCTGGAGTACAGGAGAGACTTGACAAGGAATGCTTACAGATGAGGCTGCAGTTGAGCTAAATTACAAAGGATAAATAGATATTCATGAGTTAGAGACAAGAGTGGTGGTAGTCTAAGTAGTGGGAAGAGCTTCTGCAGTAGTGGAGAAGATAATTTGAGAAGTTCTGATTTTCTCAATATTAGGATAGATTTGGGTAAATTAAGCAGAAACTATCAAGTATTTTTTTACAGATTTTTGAGGTATAATTGACAAAATAGTAATATATTTAAAGAATACAATGTGATTATTTGATACATATACATTGTGAAAGGATTCACAATGAAGTTAATTAACACATCCATCACATCACATAGTTACCTTTTATTTTGTTTTTGATGAAAACACTTAAAAATCTCTTAACAGGGGCGCCTGGGTGGCTCAGTCGGTTAAGCGTCTGCCTTCGGCTCAGGTCATGATCCCAGGGTCCTGGGATTGAGCCTTGCATCGGGCTCCCTGCCCAGCGGGAGGCCTGCTTCTCCCCCTCCCACTCTCCCTGTTTGTGTTCCCTCTCTTGCTGTGTCTCTCTCTGTCAAATAAATAAACAAAATCTTAAAAAAAAAAAAGAATTTTAAAAAATCTCTTAACAAATTTCAAGTATACAATGCAGTATTATCAACTATGGTCATCATGCTGTACATTAGATTGTCAGATTTTATTCATTTTATAAATGAAAGTTTGTACACTTTTACCAACCTCTCCCCATTTCTTCCACCCACCACAGCAACTGGCAACTACCATTCTACTCTGTTTCTGATTGAATTTTGTTTTTTTGTTTTTGTTTTTGTTTTTGATTCTACATATCAGTCATACCATGCAGTAATTGTCTTTTTCTATCTGATGTCCTCCAGGTTCATTCATCCATCTCCATCTCATCACAAATGGCCAGATTTCCTTCTTTTCTAAGGCTGAATAATATTCACATATTATTTGTACATATTCATATCTACATATATTCAATGTTCATATTAATATATATTCAGTGTGTGTGTGTGTGTGTGTATATCACATTGTCTTTATCCGATCATCTGTTAACAGATACTTAGGTTGTTTCTATATCTTGGCTATTGTGAATAATGCTTCAAACAACATATGGGTACGGACGTCTCTTTGAGATAGTGATTTTGTTTTTGTTGGATATATACCCTGAAGTAGGATTGCTAGAGCATATGGTAGTTCTATTTTTAATTTAATGTTTTTTCATAGTGGCTATACCAGTTGACATTCCCACCAAAAGTGTATTAGTATCCCCTAGTCTCCACATCCTCATCAGTATTTGTTAATTCTTGTCTTCCTAATAATAGTCATCCTAAATGTGCAAAATGATAGCTCACTGTGGTTTAGATTTGCATTTCCCTGGTGGTTAGTGATGTTGAGTATCTTTTCATGTATCTATTGGTTACTTGTATGTCTTCTCTGGACACATGTCTATTTAAGTGCTTTGCCCATTTTTTTTTTTATTGGGTTATTTGTTTTTTGTTTGTTTGGTTGGTTTGCTACTTAGTTTTTTGAGTTTCTTATATGTTTTGGATATTAACCCCTTATCAGATATGTGGATTGAAAATATTTTCTCCCATTCCATATATTGCCTTTTCAGTTTGTTGATGGTTTCCTTCGCTGTACAGAAATGTTTTAGTTTGATGTATTCCCATTTGTTTTATAAATAAATAATTTATAAATTTATATTTATGAATAAATAATTTATTTTATAAATAAATCACTGCCAAGACCAATGTCAAGGAGCTTATCTTCTTAGTTTTCTTCTAGAGATTTTATAGTTTCATGTCTCACATTCAATTCTTTAATCCATTTTGAGTTGATTTTTATGTGCTGTAGAAGATAAAGGTCCAGTTTCATTCTTTTGTATGTAGATATCCAGTTTTTCCAACAAATTTTTTTGAAGAGACTAGTCTATGTTGGTACTTTTGTTAAAAATTAATTGACCATCATATTCCATTGATCTATGTGTCTGTTTTAATGCCAATACCATACTCTTTTGATTATCAGAACTTTGTAATGTGGTTTAAAATCGTGATGCCTCTCCCTTTGCTCTTCTTGGTTGAGATTGCAGTAGCTATTAAAGTTCTTTTGTGGTTTCATAGGAACTGTAGCATTTTTTCCTATTTCTATGATACCATTAAACTCCTGATAGAGATTATATTGAATCTGTAGATTGCTTTGGGTAGTATGGACATTTTAACAATATTAACTCTTACAATCAATGAACATGGCATATCTGTCCATTTATCTGTGTCTTCAATTTCTTTCATCAATATTTTGTAGATTTCAGTGTACATCTTTCACCTTCTTGGTTAAATTTATTCCTAATTATTTTATTCTTTTTGATGCCATTGTCAAAGGAATTGTTTTCTTAATCTCTTTCCAATTGTTAGCTACAGAAACACAGCTGATTTTATGTTTATTGAGAGTTTTTATCATGACAGTTTGAATTTTGTCAGATGATTTTTTCTGCATCTATTAAGATGATCATGTGATTTTTATCTTTCATTCTTGATGATTTGCATATGTTGAACCATCCTTGGATCCCAAGGATGAATCCCACTAGACTATGTGTATGATCCTTCTAATGTGATGTTCATTTAGGTTTGTTAATATATTGTTGAAAATTTTTGTATCTAGATTTGTCAAGGGTTTTGGTTCATAATTTTCTATGCTTGTAGTTTTCTTGTCTAGCTTTGGCATTGAGGTAATGCTGACCCAGTAAAATTAGTTTTGGTGTTTCTTCTTCAATTTTTTGGAAAAGTTTGAGAAAGATTGGCATTAACTCCTCTTCAATGTTTTGTAGAATTCACCAGTAAAGTCATCAGGTAATGAAATTTTATTTGTTGGGAGGTTTTTGATTACTGATTCAATCTCCATACTCAAATTTTTCTATTCAGATTTTCTATTTCTTCGTGATTCAATTTGGTATGTTGTATGATTCTAGGACTTTATCCAGTATTTGCAGGTTATCTAACTTGTTGTATAATTGTTCATAGTAGTTTATTATGATCTTTAGTATTTCTCTATTATCAGTTGTAATGTCTTGTATCATTTGTGATTTTATTTATCTGAGGCTTCTTTTAACATCAGTCTAGCTGAAAATTTGTCAATATTGTTGCTCTTAAATAAACAACTAACAGCTTTTATTTTTGTTGATCTTTCTATCATCTTTTTAATCTATATTTCCTCTCTGGTCCTTTTTCTTTCCTTCCTTCTACTAACTTTGGGTTTCATTTTGGGTTTCATTCATACCATTAAACTCCTGATAGAGATTATATTGAATCTGTAGATTGCTTTGGGTAGTATGGACATTTTAACAATATTAACTCTTACAATCAATGAACATGGCATATCTGTCAATTTATCTGTGTCTTCTCCTTTTTCTTTCCTTCCTAGTTTTTCTTCTTTTCCTAGTTCCTTGAGGTATAAGTTTAGGTTGCTTATTTGAGGTCTTTTTTTTTTTTTTTTTTCCAAATATTTATTTATTGCTATGAACTTCCTTGTTAAAACTGCTTTTGCTGTTCTATAATTTTTGATATGTTGTGTTTCCATTTTTGTTTGTTTCAAGATATATTTTTATTTACCTTTTAGTTCCTTCTTTGGCTCATTGGTTATTTAAGAGTGTGTGTAATTTCCATGTATCTTTGAATTTCCTAGTTTTTCTTTTGTTATTGATTCTTATTCATACCATTGTGTTCTGAAATGATGTTTGATATGATTTCAATCCTTTTAAATATGTTAAGACTTGTTTTGTGTAAGACTAGTACAATCTGGTTGTAAAAGATGTCATGATGAAGTGAGAAATGCTTCTTGATTTCATTATCAGAACAACTGCCTTTGTCTGCAAGAGAAAGACCTGCTGCTTTTCCTTGCTAACTCAGCATGTCAGGCTGTGTGGCCTCATTACCTTAAATAGCCAATTAAAATAATATATTAAAAAAAGAAGAGAAAATCTACTTTTAGAAGGGAAACAGAAATAGATATCTAGCCAAGTTCTAACATAGGGCTTGTGTTCTGTAAAATATTGGTTAATAGATTTGTAACATTTGATTTTATATATTACTCATATTTAATCACACAATGTAGCTAGGAGGTTGGGTCTAAGAGCTGATCAGGGAATACTTTCTACAATACTGCATGATTACTCACTAGTGTTGGCAATTGCTGCACTTTTTCTCCCATTTTTTCACAGTCCATCACAGTCCGTTTCAAAATGTCTTCTTTTTTCATTCTAAAAACTCTCTATCATCTAATATTTACCATTTTTGCTATTTTATTCTATAGATACTGAATATAAATACTTTTCGTTCTGGATCCAAACAGTCATTTAGGTTTAATGGGGATTGGTGCATTAAGGATTTGTTTAGAAGCAGTTTTATGAAATTTATGGCTAAAAAATATTTTTAGGGAGGAGAAAAATTTTGAGGGTAAATGAGTCTGCATGTTGAAAACATTTAATGTAGGGGCGCCTGGGTGGCTCAGTCATTAAGTGTCTGCCTTCAGCTCAGGTCATGATCCCAGCGTCCTGGGATCCAGCCCCACATCAGGCTCCCTGCTCAGTGGGGAGCCTGCTTCTCCTTTTCCCACTTCCCCTGCTTGTGTTCCTGCTCTTGCTATCTCTCTCTCAGTCAAATAAATAAATAAATAAACAAATAAATAAATAAATAAATAAGAAAATATTTGCTGTAAAAATCATGGGGTGCATGGGTGGCTCAGGTGGTTAAACATCTGACTCTTGCTTTTGACTTAGGTCATGATCCCAGGGTCATGGGATCAAGCACCATGTCTGGCTCTGTGCTGAGGTGGAGTCTGCTTAAGATTCTCTCTCTACCTCTCACTCTCCTCTGCTCACTCGCTCACATGCGTGTGAGTGCTCTCTCTCTCTCAAAAAAAAAAAAATCCACAGAAAACCTTTCTAACTCAATGTACTATTTATTTATTTATTTATTTATTTATTTATTTAAAAGATTTTATTTATTTATTTGACAGAGAGAGACTGAGACAGCGAGAGAGGGAACACAAGCAGGGGGAGTAGGAGAGGGAGAAGCAGGCTTCTCACTGAGCAGGGAGCCCAACGTGGGGCTCGATCACAGGACCCTGGGATCATGACCTGAGCCAAAGGCAGACGTTTAATGACTGAACCACCCAGGCGCCCCTCAATGTGCTTTTTAAATCTGGCTTGTTCATTGTGTGTGTCTTGTGTGTGTGAGTGTAATTGTGTCTCTGTCTAAACATATGTAAATGTGTGTGTTTGTGTGTGTGTGTATGAACCATAGTAATCCAATTTTCTGTTTGTATGTTTTTCCTCAATGGAAAATAAAGAATTTTTGATTTGGCAAGTATCCAAATGTTTTTCTTTGCTCCAAGGCATGAAAAAACCTAAAGTGAACTTAGGGTTTATTTTAGAATAAAAAGCAACACTATTAAGCCAATAATAAACCAGTTCAGCTAATTATAAACACCTGAAAGAGTTTTAGAAATCCTGTAGCATATATTCTACAAACCCACAGTACTATGCACAAAACTCACCCTAGTAAAATTCATATGAAAACATTCAAATTTCTATCACCTAGTTGAGTCTTTTTATTTTGAAGTAAATATTCAGAAAATTTTTTAAAATTGTAATTTTAGCAAATAATTTTCAAAAATTCTATGTAATTGTTGATTAGGATGAACCACTTTTTTTTTTTTTCCTGCAAAAACCCTCATCTCTGGATTTCATTTTGTGTGGATAGAAATTGGAATTAACTGTATAATATTTATACTTAAACACTTTCTTCACAGGAAACTAAACATTCTTCACTAGGATGGTCCCATTTGGGCTCTACGAACATGCTCTATCTTGTATCTACGAACTCACGAACATGCACACTTGTCTAAGGATTCCTTCCTCAATTCTTCCATAATTCATCTTAGACAAATTGCTAAGAAATAGTTATTAGAATTATCAAATCTTCCAACAAGTTTAGTTTTCTAATTAGTTGGTCTAATGTGGTTCTGATGTTAATTTAACCAAGGAAGACTTTTTTAGTCTTCTGTTCTAATGAGGTCATTTTCTTCCCAACTCTAGGAAATACTTGCCCTATCCTCTGACTTCTCTTATGCTGTTTTTCCCACAATAGTTCCTTACTTTTCCCAGGTAGTTACTGACTCTGTTTCTGTGACTCTAGGTACAGCTTGTGTATATTTTACACAGATCTCTGAAGTGGTAACATTTAAGAAATGTTGCACTCTTTAAAAACTGGCCATCTTCTAGTATATCCCATTTGTACTTACAGGCATTCTTTGTGCCATCTTCTATCTACCTCAGTCAAATGTTAAATCTCCACTGACTTTTGGCAGGAAAAATAATTTTTTAGGTTAAACCCAACAAGAAATATTTCTAAAGATTAAAAAGTAACACTAAATCCTACACTTGAAACTAAAAACTACAAAGAAAAACATTAAAAAATAATACATCTCAATAATCTTATTTAAGACTTTCAAGCACTCACCTTTGACCATAACATCTGAAGATTATTGTTCATCCATTTTTATGCAGACAAGATCATATTAATATTGTTTTGCAATGGCATTTTTTAAGTCCAATGTTCATATAATTGTATTATTGGGCACAAACATATGTACTTCCATTGTTGCTCCATGATTGTCTATATATTTTGTTTTACTTTTATAGCTGGTATTTACTCATTCTAAAACATTGTTTTCATATTATAACCCTGTTCTAGACACTGGCAATGCAGTGATCATCAAGAAATACACAGTCTCAGGGGTGCCTGTGTGGCTCAGTTGTTTGGGCAACTGTCACTGGCTCAGGTCATGATCCTGGAGTCCTGGGATTGAGTCCCACATCAGGCTCCCCGCTCAGCAGGGAGTCTGCTTCTCCCTCTGACCCTCCCCCTTCTCAGGCTCTCTCTCTATCTCTCTCAAATAAATAAATAAAATCTTTAAAAAAAGAAAAATAAAAAGAAATACATAGTCTCAAACTTCATTGGACATAGATACTAAATTAGTAAAGCAAAGACAATACTGTTTTCACCAATTCCATGATTTTCCTTCTGGTACATGAGAAAACTGTATTTACCATTTTTACTCACAGTTGTGTTGGGGTCATGATATGGCGTTATGGCCAAAGTTATGTTGGTTGAGAAACTCCAATGTCCAAGCCCATCTGTGAAAAAAAAAAAAAAGTGCTTAATATTTGATAGGATCTTGAGATCATGACCTCAGTTGAAATCAAGAGATGGACACTTAACCAACTGAGCAACCCAGGGGCCCTGCCAAGTCTCCTTTTAAAATGTAGTAATATCCAAAGTTCAGAGGCTGCTGCCAGCACTGCTAAGATAGTTACATAAGATATAGTGGGTGGCTGTGACCTGTTTTGGTAGCTCATCTTGAACAACAGGCATTTCATGTTTATATTCACTTGTTTTTTATTCCAATAAGAAGTAAGCTACATCTGACCATAAGTGGATAGCCTCCTTGGCAGTATGCTTCTGCATGGGTATATACTCTAAGATTACAAAAAGATACAATAGAAAGTGACTGTGAATTGATGTTAGTGTGTACCTTATATGTTAAAGTACAATATTCTGAGTATACAGATAGAAATAATATGAATAACTATATGAATAGTTTCATAAGACTATTTTTTTCAGGCATGGCATAAATTTGTATCCTACCAAATATAGCCATAAAACTTACATTCTGAGAGGAAGAAAAGACACTTAAGTTTATACAATTACACTTTTAGGCTTATAATATATACACTATAGTATTATTTACATACATTATGGCATGTAAGGTTTAAAGAACCTTACAATTTATTATAAGAATTGGAAACGATAGGAGGAGGGAGAAACAAGATGACGGAGGAGTAGGAGACCTAAATTTCGTCTGGTCCCAAGAATTCAGCTAGATAGGTATCAAATTTTCTGAACACATACAAACTCAACAGGTTATCGAAGAAAAGAAAAGCAGCAACTTTCTGAACAGAAAAGTGACCACTTTCTGGAAGGTAGGATGTGCAGAGAAGTGAATCAGAGGTGATATTCAGGAAGATAGACCACGGGAGGAGGGAGCCTCCATCAGCTGGCTACCAGCAAGTGACAGAGCAGTGGAGCACAAAATCAGAACTTTTAGAAATCTGTTCCGCTAAGGGACCTCACTCCAGTGGCTAAGTGAGGGGTGGAATCCTCCCTGAGACAGTGTGGTCTCAGGACCCTTGGGGTCACAGAAAGACCGGGGGGGCCTGAATGCAGCAGAGCTCCGAGGTATCAGAGCAGAGAAGCTGGCTGACAGACGGAGCCGAAGAGTAGGCTCTCAGCTCGAGGTGGCCATAAACCATGATCCACGGCACAGTCAGGCCACTGCTCCTCCAGCAGGGACCCAACAAACAGCAGATCCGGGGAGATTCCCCTTCCTCCACCAGGAGGAGCAGCGTGGGAGCGCACCGCAGCGATCTGCTTGGTTTGAAGAATCCAAATGGGGTCATGTGCCAGGGATAGAAACACTCGGTCACAGGCTAGGTGAGCACGGAGTGTGGTAGAACACTGGGGAGAGGGGAGTGATTGACTGCTTTTCTCTGGGGGTGCACTAAGGAGTGGGGCCCAAGATCTCAGCTCCTTCGGGGTGGAGATTGGGAGGCCGCCATTTTCACTCTCGTCCTCCAAAGCTATACGGAAAGCTTTCAGAGAACAAAAGCTACCGAGAGCAAACCACAGCAGATTACCTAGCCTGGTCCTTGGCAAGGGCAGGGCAATTCTGCCTCTGGCAAAGACATTTGAGAACCACTGCAACAGGCCCCTCCTCCAGAAGGTCAGCAAGAACAGCCAGCAAAGACCAAGTTTACCAATCAATGAGAACAGCAGCACTAGGGGAATACAGAACATAGAATTCATGGTTTTTTTCCCCCTGATTCTTTAACCTTGCAAAGTTAATTTTTTTAATTTTCTTTTTTTCTTTTTCTATTTTTTTGAATTTTTCTTTTTCCCTTTTCAACCAACATCTTATCAACCCCTTTTTCAAAAATCTTTTTTATTTTTCATTTTTAGAGTCATATTCTATCCCTTCATTGTAATTAATCTTATTTTTGGTATATAGATAGATAGATAGATAGATAGATAGATAGATAGATAGATTCTTTCTTTAAAATTTTGGGATACAGTTTCTTCTAACAGACCAAAATATACCCTAAATCTCTAGTGTATGCCTTTGTTCTAGTCTCCTGCCTGATCACATTCTCTCCTTTTTTTTTTTTTCAATTTCTCTTCTTTCTTTTTTCAACCAACTTATCAATTCCTTTTATAAAATCTTTTGTAATTTTCATCTTTACAGTCATATTCCATCCCTTCATCATATTTACCCTTATTTTTGTACATTTAAAAGTTTTTATGGTTTTAAAATTTGGGGAGGTAGTTCCCTCTACAAACCAGAATACACCCAAAATCTAATGTGTGGCACTGATCTATTCACCAGCCTGATCATATTTGGTCATATTTTTTTTCTTTTTCTTTTTTCTTTCTCATTTGTCTTTCTTTCCCTTTCTTTTCCCTGGTTTCAGGTCACTTCCGATTTGTTTAGTGTATACTTCTCTGGGGACGTTGTAACCCTGTTAGCATTTTGTGCTCTCATTAATCTATTCTCCTCTGGACAAAATGACAAGACAGAAAAAATCACCTCAAAAAAAAAAAAAAAAGAACAAGAGGAAGTACCAACTGCCAGGGAACTAATCAATACAGACATTAGTAAGATGTCAGAACTAGAGTTCAGAATGATGATTATAAAGATACTAGCTAGGCTTGAAAAAAAGCATGGAAGATACTAGAGAAACCTTTCTGGAGAAATAAAAGAACTAAATCTGACCAAGTTGAAATCAAAAAGGTTATTAATGAGGTGCAATCAAAAATGGAGGCTCTAACTGCTAGGAAAAATGAGGCAGAAGACAGAATCAGTGATATAGAAGACCAAATCATGGAAAATAAAGAAGCTGAGAAAAAGAGAGATAAACAACTACTGGATCACGAGGGCAGAATTTGAGAGATAAGCGATACCATAAGATGAAACAACATTAGAATAATTGGGATCCCAGAAGAAGAAGAAAGAGAGAGAGGGGCAGAAGGTATCTTGGAGCAAATTATAGCAGAGAACTTCCCTAATTTGGGGAAGGAAACAGGCATCAAAATCCAGGAGGCACAGAGAACCCCCCTTAAAATAAAAAAAAAAAAAAAAAAAAAATAGGCCAACAAACTGACATCTAATAGTAAAACTTACAAGTCTCAGAGACAAAGAGAAAATCCTGAAAACAGCTAGGGACAAGAGGTCTGTAACCCACAATGGTAGAAAGATTGGCGACAGACCTATCCACAGAGACTTGGCAGGCCAGAAGGGACTGGCATGATATATTCAGAGCACTAAATGAGAAAAATATGCAGCCAAGAATATTATATCCAGCTAGGCTGTCATTGAAAATAGAAGGAAAGATAAAAAGCTTCTAAGACAAACAAAAACTAAAAGAATTTGCAAACATGAAACCAGCCCTACAAGAAATCTTGAAAGGGGTCCTCTAAGCAAAGAGAGAGCCTAAAAGCAACATAGACCAGAAAGGAACAGAGACAATATACAGTAACAGTCACCTTACAGGCAATACAATGGCACTAAATTCATATCTTTCAATAGTTACCCTGAATGTAAATGGGCTAAACGCCCCAATCAAAAGACACAGGCTATCAGATTGGATTAAAAAACAAGACCCATCGATATGCTGTCTGCAAGAGACTCATTTTAGACCCAAAGACACCTCCAGATTGAAAGTGAGGGGGTGGAAAATCATTTAACATGCTAATGAACACAAAAAGAAAGCTGGGGTGACAAACCTTATATCAGACAAATTAGATTTTAAACCAAAGACTATAATAAGAAATGAGGAAGGACACCCTATCATACTTAAAGTTTCTATCCAACAAGAAGATCTAACAGTTGTAAATATCTATGCCCCTAAAATGGGAGCAGCCAATTATATAAGCCAGTTAACAATAAAATCAAAGAAACACATTGACAAAAATACAATAATAGTAGGGGACTTTAACACCCCCCTCACTGAAATGGACAGATCATCCAAGCAAAAGATCAACAAGGAAATAAAGACTTTAAATGACACACTGGACCCAATGGACTCCACAGATATATTCAGAACATTCCATCCCAAAGCAACAGAATACACATTCTTCTCTAGTGTGCATGGAACATTCTCCAGAATAGATCACATACTAGGTTACATATCAGGTCTCAACTGATACCAAAGATTGGGGTCATTCCCTGCATATTTTTGGACTACAATGCTTTGAAACTAGATCTCAATCACAAGAGGAAAGTCAGAAAGAACTCAAATACATGGAGGCTAAAGAGCATTCTACTAAAGAATGAATGGGTCAACCAGGAAATTAAAGAAGAATTAAAAAATTCATGGAAACAAATGAAAATGAAAACACAACTTTTCAAAATCTTTGAGATGCAGCAAAGACTGTCCTAAGTGGAAAGTATATAGCAATACAAGCCTTTCTCAAGAAACAAGAAAGGTCTCAAGTACACAACCTAACCCTACACCTAAAGGAGCTGGAGAAAGCACAGCAAATAAAGCCTAAACCCAGCAGGAGAAGAGAAATAATAAAGATCAGGGCAGAAATCAATGAACTAGAAACCAAAGAACAGTAGAACAGATCAACGAAACTAGGAGCTGGTTCTTTGAAAGAATTAACAAGATTGATAAACCCCTGGCCAGACTTATCAAAAAGAAAAGAGAAATGACCCAAATCAACAAAATCATGAATGAAAGAGGAGAGATCACAACCAACACCAAAGAAATACAAACAATTATAAGAACATATTATGAACGGGGCGCCTGGGTGGCTCAGTCGTTAAGCGTCTGCCTTCGGCTCAGGTCATGGCCTTCGGCTCAGGGTCCTGGGATCGAGGCCCGCATCGGGCTCCCTGCTTGGCGGGAAGCCTGCTTCTCTCTCTCCCACTTACCCTGCTTGTGTTCTCTCTCTGGCTGTCTCTCCCTGTCAAATAAATAAATAAAATCTTTAAAAAAAAAAAAAAAAAAAAAAAGAACATATTATGAACAACTATATGCCAGCAAATTAGATAATCTGGAAGAAATGGATGCATTCCTAGAGATGTATCAACTGCCGTAACTGAACCAGGAAGAAATAGAAAACCTTATAATCACTAAGGAAATTGAAGCAGTAATCAAAAATCTCCCAAAAAACAAGAGCCCAGGGACAGATGGCTTCCCAGGGTAATTCTACCAAACATTTAAAGAAGAATTAATACCTATTCATCTGAAACTGTTCCAAAAATAAAAATGGAAGCAAAACTTCCAAACTCATTTTATGAGGCCAGCATTCCTTTGATCCCAAAATCAGACAAAGACTCAATCAACAAGGAGAATTACAGACTAATATCCCTGATGAACATGGATGCCAAAATTTCAACAATATACTAGCCAGTAGGATCCAACAGTACATTAAAAGGATTATTCACCACGACCAAGTGGGATCTATCCCTGGGCTGCAAGGTTGGTTCAACATCCACAAATCAATCATTGTGATACAATACATAAATAAAAGGAAGAACAAGAACCATATGATCCTCTCAATAGATTCAGAAAAAACATTTGACAAAGTACAGCATCCTTTCTTGATTAAAACTCTTCAGAGTGTGGGGATAGAGGGTACATACCTCAATATCATAAAAGCTATCTATGAAAAACCAACAGCGAATATCATTCTCAATGGGGAAAAACTGAGAGCTTTCCCCCTAAGGTCAGGAACATGACAGGGATGTCCACTATCACCACTGCTATTCAACATAGTACTTGAAGTCTTAACCACAGCCCCCAGAGAATAGAGAGAAATAAAAGCCATCTGAATCCGCAAAGAAGTCAAACTCTCACTGTTTGCAGATGATATGATAATTTAGGTGGAAAACCCAAAAGACTCCACCCCAAAACTGCTAGAACTCATACAGGAATTCAGTAAAGTGGTAGGATATAAAATCAATGCACAGAAGTCAGTGGCTTTCCTATACACCAACAACAAGACAGAAGAAAGAGAAATTAAGGAGTCGATCCCATTTACAATTGCACCCCAAACCATAAGATACCTAGGAATAAATCTAACCAAAGAGGCAAAGAATTTGTACTCAGAAAACTATAAAATACTCATGAAAGAAATTGAGGAAGACACAAAGAAATGGAAGAATGTTCCATGCTCATGGATTGGAAGAACAAATATTGTGAAGATGTCAATGCTACCTAGAGCAATCTACACATTCAATGCAATCCCCATCAAAATACCATCCACTTTTTTCAAAGAAATGGAACAAATAACCCTAAAATTTGTATGGACCCATAAAAGACACCGAATAGCCAGAGGAATGTTGAAAAAGAAAAACAAAGCTGGTAGCATCACAATTCCAGACTTCTAGCTCTATTACAAAGTTGTCATCATCAAGACAGTATGGTACTGGCATAAAAACAGACACATAGATCAATGGAACAGAATAGAGAGCCCAGAAATGACCTCAACTCTATGGTCAACTAATCTCCAACAAAGCAGGAACGAATGTCCAATGAAAAAAAGGCCGTCTCTTCAACAAATGGTGTTGGGAAAATTGGACAGCCACATGCACAAGAATGAAACTGGACCACTTCCTTACACCACACACAAAAATAGACTCCAAATGATTGAAAGACCTCAATGTGAGACAGGAGTCCATCAAAATCCTAGAGGAGAACACAGGCAGCAACCTCTTTGACCTCAGCCTCAGCAACTTCTTCCTAGAAACATCGCCAAAGGCTAGGAAAGCAAGGGTAAAAATGAACTATTGGGACGGGACTTCATCAAGATAAAAAGCTTTTGCACAGCAAAAGAAACAGTCAACAAAACCAAAAGAGAACTGACAGAATGGGAGAAGATATTTGCAAATGACATATCAGATAAAGGGCTAGTATCCAAAATCTAGAAAGAACTTATCAAACTCAATAGCCAAAGTACAAATAATCCAATCAAGAAATGGGCAGAAGACATGAACAGACATTTTCCCAAAGAAGACATCCAAATGGCCAACAGATACATGAAAAAATGCTCAATATCGCTCAGCATCAGGGAAATCCAAATCAAAACCTCAATGAGATACCACCTCACACCAGTCAGAATGGCTAAAATTAGCAAGTCAGGAAACAACAGGTGTTGGTGAAGATGTGGAGAAAGGGGAACCCTCCTACACTTTTGGTGGGAATGCAAGCTGGTGCAGCCACTTTGGAAAATAGTATGGAGGTTCCTCAAAAGTTTGAAAATAGAGCTACCACATGACCCAGCAATTTCATTACTGGGTATTTACCCCAAAGATACAAATGTAGTGAATCAAAGGGGTATGTGCACCCCAATGTTTATAGCAGCAATGTCCACAATAGCCTAACTATGGAAAGAGCCAAGATATCCATCAACAGATGAATGGTTAAAGAAGATGTGGTATATATAAACAATGGAACATTATGCAGCCATCAAAATAATGAAATCTTGCCATTTGCAATTACTTGGATGGAACTGGAGGGTATTATGCTGAGCGAAATAAGTTGAATAGAGAAAGACATGTATCATATGATCTCACTGATATGAGGAATTCTTAATTTCAGGAAACACACTGAGGGTTGCTGGAAGGGTGGGGGGTGGGAGGGATGGGGTGGCTGGGTGATAGACATTGGGGAGGGTATGTGCTATGGTGAGCACTATGAATTGTGTAAGACTGATGAATCACAGACCTGTACCTGTGCAACAAATACATTATATATTAAAAGAAGAAGAAGAAGAAGAAGAAGAAGAAGAAGAAGAAGAAGAAGAAGAAGAAGAAGAAGTAGAAGAAGAAGAAGAAGAAGAAGAAGAAGAAGAAGAAGAAGAAGAAGAAGAAGAAGAAGAAGGTAGTAGGAAAGGAAAAATGAAGGGGGGCAGGAATCGGAAGGGGAGATGAACCATGAGAGACTATGGACTCTGAGTAACAAACTGAGGGTTCTATAGGGGATGGGGGTAGGGGGATGGGTTAGCCTGGTGATGGGTATTAAAGAGTGAACGTATTGAATGGAGCACTGGGTGTTATACGCAAAGAATGAATTATGGAACAGTACATCAAAAACTAATGATGTAATGTATGGTGATTAACATAACATAATAAAATAAAATTTTAAAAAAATTGGAAACAATAAGTCAGAGAGGTTAAATAATTTACTTAAGATTATGTAGGTTGTAAGCAAGAGTGAAAACCCAATTGATCTGAATTTCTCTTTTTTGATTTTAAAATTTTTTTTAAAGATTTTATTTATGTATTTGACAGAGAGAGACAGCGAGAGAGGGAACACAAGCAGGGGGAGTGGGAGAGGGAGAAGCAGGCTTCCCACCAAACAGGGAGCCCGATGCGGGGCTCGATCCCAGGACCCTGGGATCATGACCTGTGCCAAAGTCAGACGCTTAAGGATTGAGCCACTCAGGTGCCCCTGATCTGAATTTCAATCTCATGAATTTCTGATTATACTGTTATTCCTTGTTAGTATCAAGGACCCTTTGAAATTCACTAATGATGAGAATATTTTACCACACCTGTGGATGTAATGTTACTGTATATATTTTGTTTGTTGACCTTTTTTTTTTTTTTTCATTTTAGAAAGATTGTAGGTACAAGAGATAAATTCCACTTAAGGAGTTTTCTAATTATGAAAGACAGTAGTAGAAGTGGATGCTGATCTTTGTCTTTAATTTCATATTGGACTAGTCAGAACTCTGACATATAATTGAGCAATTAATATTTGATTCTGAGAACTTGTAAGAATTTCAAGTATGACACACATTTTTTTTTTTAGTCATGTACTGCTTACATTATTCTTTTGAAATAAGGTGACTATTTTATTTTTCAATGTACCACAGATAGCCCAGATTTTTTTTTTTCGTTTTCATAAAAATATTCCTGGTGTTTACAACCTTTCCGTGCTTAAAATACATACCTAGTTCTTTTTCATTTGAAAATACTTGATTCCCAGGAACATATTACGTCAATGTTAATTTTCCCCAGATTAACAGAAGACCATAGGAACATGGAAAAACAAAGCTTAGAACTACACTTTAACTGACTCCTAATTCTCTCTCATGATACTTTAATCAGTAAGAAACAAGTAGTATGAGTGGACTTATTTCTGGGTTTTTTCTTGTCGTTGTTGTTGTTGTTGTTGTTTTCTGTATATATACACTTTTATATAGGTATATAAACAAATAAATTGAGTGAATGGATAAATGCATTGGGAGAGAAAAAAGTAGAAACAGCACACCTAGTGTATCCTACAACTGAGTAAGTCCCCGAAGAATTATTTGTTGATCATGCATTTTCTCCTATCTTTTGAACAAAGGAAATTCCAATAAAGCACATTTTTACAAACCGAGCTATCCTCTTTCTTTTTTCCCTGTATGCAATATTTTTCTTACTAATGTTAAATGTAAAACATCAAATATATTTTATACTATCAATTTAAATATTATAGCATTTTAGTGCATTTGCTTAGCCCAATATAAGAGCAGTGCAGTTCTTTACCTATATATGCCCTTGTCAAAAGCAGATATTTATAGAATGACATGGTTGAATGTGATAGCTTCTTTACTTTCAAAAATTTGATAGTAATTCTTATGGAAATGACAAAGAATTAAACCTAGCTAGTGATGCTTATTAAAAAGGAAAACAAAACTCTCCTGGTGTGAGAATTACCTTAAAAATCTCTCTGTGAGTAGACATAGAGTGGCACTGTCACAGGACAGCAATGTTAGATCACAGCACTCTGCTCAAACACCTTGAATAACTTCCAACGTAAAGTCTTAGCTTCTTAGCGTGTCATTCATATTCCTTCAAGATATAGTCTCCTCCTACCTCTCCACACTCAGCCCTTACTTTCTCCCTTTGTTACTTGCAGCTGCAGTGGAAATAGCTGCCAATCCATAAACCCAAAGCACAATTGAATAACACTGTGCCAAGGCTTAATCTAAAATGCATACTTATAGCCTCATCTCTTAGCTCAAATCTGGATTAGACCAAGTGAGGCTAGTGCAGAAGAATAATTTTCTTGGCTAACAAGAGGGTGACTATAACCAGCTGCTCTTTCCTCATTTTAACTGTAGGTATTTAAGAATTGACAGCACACAAATTTCAATCCTTTATAAAATCAATGCTCTATAATATAAATACCATATTTATATTATATATAAATATTTCAAAACTATTAACCATTAGATCTCCTTTTTAACATTATAGTTATTTTATTAAATATAATTTCCAAATATGCATTCTTAGAATTAAAAATTCATTGTGTTCTCTTAATTTTTTAAAATTCAAATTCTTTAGAATTAAAATTCCAAGAATTAAAAATGAATAAACAAATTTCCAACAGTTTTATTATTTCCATCCCTGAATTGTTTATAGTTATATGATAAGTAACTCTCATATACCACCTGTTTTGTATTTCACTGCTAATTACTCTGAGGTAATCAGAGTAGCCTTGACTAGACGAGAGAAAAAAAAAAGAAATTTCCCAATCATGATGAACTCTGTTTCTATCCAAATGCAAAATATTTGGAGAACAAAGCATATTTCCAATTAGGAAAAAAAAAAAAAAAAAAAACTTTGGAGGAAAAATGTAATTTTGTACCTTAAAGGAACTTTTTGCATACCTCATATTTGAGAAGTCCTTTGTGTTATTTAATTACTCATAGGTAACTCCAAGGAATTAACTACTATTGTGTCTTTTGTGTGAATAAGATTTACGATGCTTGAATATAGTTGCAGTTAATAATGAATTTATATAGATCTGTGAATTATCTCTGGATTTTTTTTAAGATATAGTATGAATTTCTGTTTTTAAAAGGACCTTTATTTCTGAACAAATTTTATAGACTTTGCAATTATAAATTGTATAACGTCTAGAAACTTTTTTGACATTAAGAAGAAAACATGTGAGAGAAAACTCTTAGTTTCCCATATGAAAATTAAAGTAATATTTACATTAAGATATTTATTTCATCTGTTTCTAGACCATAAGTTGGCTGGCTCACTCCTGAACAATGGTTAGCTTTAGCTCATAAACTATAAGGAAATTTTAACTATGTTTTCTTCTTTACATTGGCTTCTTTACATCGGCTTCTTCTTTACAAAATCTATGCTTTATATTGTATGGGCTTGGAATCTCATTTTAAAAATTTTGTGTACTTATATCACAGATAGTGATACAACCACTGATTCAGGACTTAGGAAAAGGCATTATGCTTCCATAAGCCTCAATAATTGACCTGACCTTGAAGAAAAGATGGAGTCTAATATGTAAGGATGAAATAGTATTTTAGGCAGGCTAGATGGCAATGAACAGTGTCTTGGATTTTGAAACACATCTTGTTCTATCTCTTTTTGTCATAATGTACTAGAGACCAAGTATAGGACAGATTTTTCCCTTTTTTGTGTGTTTGGCATGGATGATTTTTTTTTTAAAGATTTTATTTATTTACTTGAGAGTGAGCGTGAGAGAAAGAGAAAGAGAGAGAGAGAGCATGAGCAGGGGGAGGGGCAGAGGGAGAAGCAGTCTCCCAGCTGAGCAAGGAGCCTGGTGCGGGACTCGATCCTGGGACTCCAGGATCATGACCTGAGCCGAAGGCAGACACTTAACAGACTGAGCCACCCAGGTGCCATGGCATGGATGATTTGGGGGCTTAGCTGCTTATACACAAAGCAGTGTTTTCAGAAGATTAATCAAGTAAAAACTATTAAGATAATTTCACAAATGAAGAGCAAGCCAAGTATCAGAGACTACTTTAAATAATTCAGTAAGCATAAAACAATGACTTAAGTAGGAGCAGCAGAAATAGAGATCAACACGGGAACTCAAGGTGAATTTAAAAGAAGAATTGACAGAACTTGGTGATTCATTCACTGTAAGCTGTAAGTTTTAGTCTAAATGCCTAAACAGATTGTTATTTTGAGAGAAGCCAGAAGGTCAAAGTGAAAATGCATGGACAGGGTAGCTGAAGGAATAAAGATTTTAGTTGGGAATCCAACAAGTGAAAAGAAAAATATATCTTCAAATATAAGGACTTCTATGTAAAAGAGGATTTATACTCATCCATACCTACACAGAGACAGAACCAGAATCAATCATTGGAAGTTTCAGATGAGCTTTTAGGATAAAAAATAAAAAATAAAATTCTAACAAATGATGAAATGGAATGTCAAAAGATTGAAATTATAGATATTCCCAAAGATGATAACAAATAGACTTGATAAAACAGTTTAACAAGTGATGAGAACTTTGTAAGAGCGATTTTCTTATATGATCTTAAATATTGCTTAGCTCTTTAAATTTTTTACTTTGTGCTGATTATATGCTTAACAATTTCAAGCCTTGTCTGTGTTTTTATAGAATATGGAAATGAAGTTAAAAGACAACTCAAAAGAATGTGTTTTTGCTTAAATATCTCAATTTTCTCTTATATGTTTTTTTATCTTAAGATATCATAGATATTGGCCTTTTTAAATTTCTTGTCCTTTGAAATGTTATATTCTGGGGCAAATTTTTAGAGATCTTCAGACTGAGGAGTTTGCAATTAAAATTTACAAAAATATGTCAATCCATTGGATTACTAAACAACCCTACCAAAATTTATAATTCTTGGAAAACATGTTTTTTTCCTCCTCTTAGCTATTTCTTACCATGATTCTTTATATAAATAATTAGAGCTCTTTGTAGGAGGGCACCTGGGTGGTCTGCCTTCGGCTCAGGTCATGATCCCATGGTCCTGGGATGGAGCTCCACACTGGGCTCCCCACCCTGCGGTAAGCCTGCTTCTCCTCTCCCTCTGCTTCTGCCTGCCCCTCCCCCTGCTTGTGAGCTCTTGCTCTCTCTCTCTCTCTCTCTGTCAAATAAATAAATAAATAAATCTTAAAAAAAAAAGAGCTCTTTGTAGGAAATTCAGCAAGTAGAAAAATATGTGTAAAATATAAAGTTACTTTTAATAATAACAACAGCCTGGGGCGCCTGGGTGGCTCAGTCGTTAAGCGTCTGCCTTCGGCTCAGGTCATGATCCCAGGGTCCTGGGATCGAGCCCCACATCGGGCTCTCTGCTCTGTGGGAAGCCTGCTTCTCCCTCTCCCACTCCCCCTGCTTGTGTTCCCTCTCTGGCTGTGTCTCTCTCTGTCAAATAAATAAAATCTTTAAAAAAAAAAAAATAATAATAATAATAATAACAACAGCCATCCTTGGGAATACATGTTACTATATTTTTCTTTTTCTTTTCTCACTTGTATGATCATAGTTGTGTTTACATATGTGCATGTGTGTGTATAACAAAATTGGAGTTTTATAGTGTAGATGGATTTTATAGAAATACTATCAATTAATATTATACACTTGAGGTTCATAAACTAATAGTCTTTAAAGGTATGGTTTATCACTATAGCTTTAATAGGCATGTTATTCATTTCTCTGCTTAATTTCTTTGAGTCCGCTCCTTCAGCATCTAGTAAGGGGAAATTCTTGTGATTTAAACCTTGATTTGACCAGAGGTAGATCATGAGCAAAGCTGGGCCAAACTATTTCTATAATGAATATAGGAAAAAAACAAACCCACACACCAAAACACCAAAGACAAAAATAAAATTACTCTATATTGAGCAAAAATGAAAATGAAGTAGAAAAATTATTCAGTTTTGGAAAAAAGAAGAGAAGCCAGAGAATAAGATGGAGAAAGAATCAGAGTCATTGCGAGAAGACAGTAAGAAATTGCATAGTTTCCTGTGCAATTTCTAGATCCATTCCCTAGTCTTTCTTGACACCTGGAAATACCTAAGACACCTTGTTAGGGCTGACAGATTTAGCAAATAAAAATACAGGACACCTAAAAAAAAAATGCAGGACACTTTGTTGCAGTTGAAATTCAGATAAACCACAAATCAGACTTTAAGTATAAATATAGCATAATAGTGCAGTATTTGGTACATAGTTATGCTAGAATGTTATTTGTTGTTTATTTGAAATTCACAATTATCAGATATCTTGTATTTTATCTGGTAACCTTATATATGGCATTCTTCCTAAAAGGCAATCCTCATTTTGGGTAGAGGTACCATGGGAGGTTCTCTTACTTATAACCAAACAATCCATGGCAATAACAGTAGCACCCATTTCACTGTATGGTTACACCAGGGTTTCTTTAACTATTTTACAATCATTATAAATTTAGGATTTTCCACTGTCTGGATAATTTCTGTAATCTTGCTTCTAAAAACATAAATACCAGGTGAGAAATTTCATTTTCATTTTTTGGAGTTGTCTTTAAAAACACACACAAAAAGAAACAAAATATTTGACTCATCTATTTTTTGGCATTTCTATAGATTATAGTTCCATGGTCTCTTAGGCCATCTTCTGAAAAATGTGACTCTACAACATATGTTATACTTGCTATAACTTTATTGGAAGAAAAATAAGCAGGATGTCAAAAACTTGAAAATAAGTGCTTTATTTATTTTTAGAAATTATGTTTTTTTTTCTTTACTATTTTCCCCTCAGCACCTGCTTGACTTCTCACAGTCTGTTAAGAATGTGGGCATTTCTGACTATGCAGGTGGTATTTGCTTTAATGTTGAAATGAAAACTAAAGACTTTGCTACTTTTCTTTATATTTCTTTCTTGTCATGTGTTGATATGCCCTGACTCTTCTCTAAATTTTCATAGCCATGAAATAGAGGTTTCAACATTTGTAATATACATGCTTGGAATTCTGTATAAGTTGAGGGAGGAACATGCCACCAGTTGGTTTCACTGTTAGATGACTAGTAGAATTGGGTCTTCGACCTTGCCTTATGATGGTAGATCTATACTTTCTGTGTTTCTCTTAACTATATCAAAACAGGGAGCTCTACACAAAGGTTGTACATATGGCATCTACACAGATAGAAAGGTGCTACACTTGAATGTTTTGGAATGTTCTTTAATAATGTATCAGAGACACATAGCGTATATGTGAAAATATGGACTATAATCTGCCTGGTGCCTAACTATACGGTCAACTCTTGGGAATATCTATTTCAAGCATCCCAGAACATATAATTCCTCTTAACTTGTCAATGCTTGTGTGCCAAGATTATTTCATTTACTCCACTGCAGTGCCTGGTAAGTCTAAATACATCCAGAAATGGAGAGGAAAAAAATTCTCTCCGTTTATCAGCTCACTTTCCTAAATTCCCTTTCATGTGGCATAGAGTGATATAGTTACAAAGAAATTAGAATTTATTAAGATAGTATTTCTTAATTTGATTTACCTTGAGGATCAAAAGTAAAAGTCCTCTTTTATTCCCACTAAACAAATGTATAATGCTTACATACATATACATATGTATGTATATTTATATATTTACCCAAGAAGTACATCTGATTACAGCTATACTTAAAGAAAGATCATGAGTTGGTTCCACCCTTCCTCACTCATATTCAGATATTTAGCAATTTATATCTTATTCAACCAGTCCACTAGATTCCAGGGATCCACCTTTTATCTCAGGCTACTAACAAAAGGAATGTTTATGTAGCAAAGGTAGGATAGGGGTTGTATTATTTTCCTATAGATTTTGTAATAAATTACCACAAATTCTATGGCTTAAGGCAACAGAAATATACTCTCTCACAGTTCTGGAGGTTGGAAGTCTCAAATCAAGGACCACACTCAAATGGACAACACTCCCTCTGAAGGTTGTATAAGAAAATCCATTCCTTGCTTCTTTCGTCCTCTGGGGGCAGCATTCATGGGCTTGTTGACACATCACTCCAATTTCTCCCTGTATCTTTGCATCTCCATCTCCTCTGTGTGTCTGTCTAATCTTCCTCTGCCTTAGTCTTATAAGGATATTTGTGATGTCATTTAAGGCCCACTGGGATAATCCAGAATGATCTCCTCATCTAAAGATCCTTAACTTAATCACATTGGCAAACACTCTTTTCCCAATTATGGTAACATAGGATCAAGGTATGAAGATGTGAACATATCTTTGGGAGCGTTGTTCAGCCTACCACATGGGTTTCATTAAATATAAGGCTACAGACAAGCATCACTATAACAAAGCAATAAATGCTGCATGACTTTTTGGGTTTTATCAAAGGGAGTTCTCATGAGGCCACCTAGAAAGAAAACTAATATACCTTGACACAAACAGATAAGCCCATTCAAGTGAGGGCTGAATGTTCCATGGGTTCTAATTGAGGTCTTATTCAGAACCTGGATAATGGTAATTGATACAATTCACAAGAGTAGATCTTAATCTATGAATACTGACTAACTGCAGTCCATTTAGGAAACTAATCCTTGTTCCCCATCAACTTCATTCTCATCCAGTTTCCACTCTTCACTTTGTGATACTTTGTTTGAAAATCTCTAACTTGTCTTGAGAGTTAGGTGTTAGGTAAAATTTGCTTCTACTAATCACTTGTTCCTCAAATTTTTATGCACCTGACTCCTATATGAAGTAAATCTGAGAGAACTCTGGTTGACATGTAATATTTTATAGAAATTATTATATATATTAAGCCCACTATGTAAACAAATTGCACAAAACAGCTGTCAGATTAAATGAAGGTTGTTATTAACACATATTATTCCTAAACAAAGAAAAACAAGTGTAAATATTCTGTGTGATGATGAATATGATTACTCCATGATGATAATCCTTCCAAAGAAGACTGTAATATTTCTTAGCTTATATTTTGACAAATAGTTTTGACAAACATTCTAGAGAACATAGCTGAAATTATCTGTAAGCATTGAGGATTTCACAATATTCCAGATTCACTGTTTAGAGTTTAAAACATTAATGGAGATTTAGAAAATATACAGAATATGGATTATGTACTCACTCAGGAAAACTGTGGAACTCCTCTCATGACTAATATCAATTCAGTTCAATTTCTCCTATAAATAACTTTATTGACAACTCTAGTTAACTTTATTATGTTTAGATATGAATATAATATAGGGGAAAAAAAAGACAAATTATGTCACACTTTGCATCAACTATCTAGGTTCATTATGGGCTGAAACCTTTGGTTTATATTGAAAATAGGTTCTACTTACAATCTTTGAACATGACAGTTTTGTTTTTCTGCTCTTTATGTTATCCACATAGACATTATTCATTTAACATGACTTTATTCAACAAGAGTATCTCTCCAATGTAATCAGATATGTTCAATATGCACCTTGCTTGTGTAAAATAATTTTACAACCCATACAGAGTAGGGATGCAACTAAGACACATGCTAACATAGAGAAAACAATGATGTCTTTATTAGGAGAGAGATTGAAAGTACCCCCAAACCCGTTATTCTGCCTAAGAACTTTTATATTGAGGTTTCCCTTCAATTAGTGGAAATTCTACTCTCATGATTGGCATGTGGGAGAAATTCAACTTGATTTTTCTTAAGAAAGTGAGGGGAATTTATCATAAATGTACAAATGTAACTTGAAAAACCTACAAGATAACCTGCTTATAGATGGATTCCTGTGGTTCCACCTCTGCTGGGCTATCCCTACTAGCCAAGCCACACATGTTGCCCTTGCCTCTTCTGCTTTTCCTTCCTTTGTCATGACCTGTTTGGCATAATATATGTCCCTACAATCAGCGGTAATGTTTCTATTTTTCCTCTAAATCCAATTTCCTTATTTCAAATATTCATGTGGCAAAGAACAGGTTTCATCTTCTAGTATAGATACCCATAGGGGGGAAATACCTTTATAACCAGATTCTAATCATCAGAGAAGATCTTGGCTACACTTGTTTGAGCTTTTTACCCTTGAACATATCCAGTGTGGTCGTATGGGCAAGGTCTCATCACTCAAAGAGGGTAGCTCCACCACGATCACATGGGTCATGTGAGAGGGGGTCCTCGCTAGACAGACACACAATTCTGTTGACCAGCACTACTCCTGCTAGTTTGTAATGTCTCTGCTTACTGCTCATCTCATTTCATTCCTCCTAAGGAGTTTTGCTGATGGCTGAGAAGGACTGCATCAGGAAGAAGGTTCATAATAACTCTATTTCACATATATTATTCAAATCAACCCTAGTATATTCTTCTCAGTAAAAGTTTAATAATTAAAAAAGTTTAATAAACAGTAGATTCAGAAATTATGATTTAAAATGCTGAAAAAAGATAGTTTGTATGTGGGAAATTCTTTATCAGTAATTTTCTTGTGACATTTATCACTTATAATGTGTATTATAATTATTTTAGGTGTATGCCATCTGTCTTACCAGACAATAAGTACCTCAAGGGCAGAATCAATATAAATTGACATTGGAACATGTCAAAGTTTAACATCAAGATTTTCACTAAATAATTTTCTAACATATAGTGATAAAAGGAAAGAAAAAAATAAAGATGAGAGGAAGGTGAATGACAGAAAAAAAAGGAGAGAAACAAAAAAAAGATAGATAAAAAGACAGGGATGAAAGAGTAGGGGTAATATTTTAAAAGCATATGGAAGAGAATGAATGAAATGGTTAACATTTTTTGGTAGCACTTGTCTATAACAATTTTGAGAGAGGCAACATGTTAAGATATGAGATAAAAACTGTGAGCATTAATAGAAGAGTGAGTTTGCAAAAAGTTACCCATAAGTTTTAAGATAAAACTTTTATGTTATTTATGTCATCAATCACTCAGATGTTTTAATCTAACAATACTCGCAAAATTAGAGGCACCAGCTTGAGAAGGAAGATGGTGGAAGAGTAGGGTACCCGTGTTTCATCTAGTCCCTTGAATTCTGCTAGATATCTTTCAAATCATTCTGAACACCTGTGAATTCAACCTGAGATCTAAGAAAAGAATTACTGGAAGTCTACAAATAGAAAAGCGACCACTTTTTTCAAGTGGTGCAAAAAACCTCTGGGGAACAAAAGCCAAATGGAGCAACCCGAAGCAGCTTACATTGAGCCTGGCCCCCTGGCAAAGGGTGGTGCAACTCTGCGCAGGCAAAGGTGCCTGAGAATCAATGCAACAGGCCCCTTGCCCAGAAGACCAGCAGGACTATCAGGCAAATACCAAGTTTATGGATCACTCAGAACTGAAAATCTCCTGCACTAGGGTAAAATAGTATATAGAATTTGAGGTTTTTTCTCATGAGTCTTTAGTCTTTCATTCTAAAATTTTCTTTTTTTTCCCTTTTCAACTAGTTTCTTATTTTATCAACTCTTTGCTTTTAAGTCTTGTTTTAATTTTCATTTTTACATTTACATTTTATAGATATATTCTTCATTTTGGCTTCCTTTCACTGTATTCAATTTTATTGTTGTATATATATAAGTTTTTCTTTTTTTACAATTTTAGGATTTAGTGTCTTCTAACAAGCAGACCAAAATCCACCCAGGACCAAGTGGATCACCCTGTTTTGTCCACTGTGAGATTATATTCTCTCTTTTTCCTTTTATTTTTTTTATTTTATTTTTTTTTTGATTTCTGAGCTCTTTGGATTTGTCTAGTGTGTATTTTGCTGGGGTCATGGTTGATATTTTTGTATTTAGTTCTCTCATTCATCTATTCTTCTCTGGACAAAATGACTAGAAGGAGAAATCCACAGCAAGAGAAAGAACCAGAGGTAATACTCTCTGCCATTTATCTAATCAATATGGATATAAGTAAAATGTCAGAACTAGAATTCAAAATTACTTATAAAGTTACTAGCTGGGCTTGAAAAAAGCATAAAAGACACTACAGAATCTCTTAGTGCAGAAATAAAATCTAATCAGGCTGAAATTAAAAATGCTTTAACTGAGATGCAGTCTAAAATGTATGCTCTAACAGCAGGGTAAATGAGGCAGAAGAGTTAGTGATGTGGAAGATAAGATGATCGAAAGGAAGGAAGCTGAGGGAAAGAGAGAAATATAACTAATAGAGTACAAGAGGAGGCTTCGAGGAATCAGCAATACCATAAAGTGAAACAGTATTAGAATCGTTGGGGTTCCCAGAGGAAGAAGAAAGAGAGAGAGAGAGAGAGAAGGTATATTTGAGCAAATCATCGCTGAGAACTTCCTAATCTGGGGAAGAAAACAGGCATTCAAGTCCAGGAGGCACAGAGAATCCCCTTCAAAAACAATAAAAATATATCAACACCTGTACATATAGTAGTGAAGCTTGCAAATTTCAGAGATAAAGAGAAAATCCTGAAAGCAGCTCAAGTCAAGAGGTCCTTAATGTACAAGAGTAGGAACATTAAACTGGCAGCAGACCTATCCACAGAGACCTGACAGGCCAGAAAGAGCTGGCATGATGTATTCAGGGTACTAAATGAGAAAAACATGCAGCCAAGAATACTTTATCCAACAAGGCTGTCATTTAGAATGGAAGGAGAGATAAAAAGCCTCCATGACAAACAGAAACTAAAAGAATTTGTAATCACTAATCCAGCCCTGCAAGAAATATTAAAGGGGATCCTATAAGCAAAGAGAGAATCCAAAAGTAACAGACCAGAAAGAAACAGAGACAATATACAGAAATAGGGATTTTACAAGTCATACAATGGCACTAAATTCATATCTTTCAATAGTTACTCTACACATGAATGTGCTAAATTCAAATCAAAAGACACAGGGTATCAGATTGGATAGAAAAGAAAGACCCATCCATATGCTGTCTACAAGAGACTCATTTTAGACCCAAAGACAGCTCCAGATTGAAAGTGAGGGTGTGGAGAACCATTTATCATCCTACTAGACATCAAAAGAAAGCTGTGGTAGTAATTCCTATACCAGACAAATTAGAATTTAAACCAAAAACTATAGTAAGGGATAAAGAGGGATACTATATCATACTTAAAGGGTCTATTCAACAAGAAGATCTAACAATTGTTAATATTTATGCTCCTAACTTGGGAGCAACCAGTTATACAAACCAATTAATAACAAAATTAAAGAAACACATTGATTCAATTACAATAATAGTAGGGAACTTTAACACCCACTCACAGCAATAGACACATCCTCTAAGCAGAAGACCGACAAGGAAACACTAGATCAGATGATCTTCACAGATATATACAGAGCATTCCATCCGAATGCAGAGTACAAAATACAGAATACACATTCTTCTCCAGTGCACATGGAACTTTCTCCAGAATAGATCACATACTGGGTCACAAATCAGGTCTCAACTAGTACCAAAAGATTGGGATTATTCCTTGCATATTTTCAGATCACAATGCTTTGAAACTTGAACTCAATCACAAAAGGAAATTTGAAAGAACTCAAATATTTGGAGGTTAAAGAGCATCCTACTAAAGGATGAATGGGTCAACCAGGAAAGGAAAGAAGAATTCAAAAAATTCATGGAAACAAATGAAAATGAAAACACAACTGTTCAAAACCTTTGGGATGCAGCAAAGGCAGTCTTAAAAGGGAAGTACATAGCAATACAAGACTTTCTCAAGAAATTAGAAAAGTCTCAAATACACAAGCTAACCTTACACCTAAAGAGCTGGAGAAAGAACAGCAAATAAAGCCTAAACCAAGCAGGAGAAGATAAAAAATAAAGATTAGAGGTGAAATCACTGAAATAGAAACCAAAAGAGTAGAACAGATCAATGAAACTAGAAGCTGGTTCTTTGAAAGAATTAATAAGATCGACAGACCCCTAGCCAGACTTATCAAAAAGAAGAGAAAGGATCAAAATTAATAAAATCATGAATGAAAGAGGAGAGATCATGACCAACACCAAGGAAATACAAACAATTTTAAGAACATATTATGAGCAACTATATGTCAACAAATTAGGTAATCTTAGAAATGGATGCATTCCTAGAAATTTATAAACTACTGAAACTGAAACAGTAAGAAATAGAAAACCTGAACAGACCCATAACCAAAAAGGAAATTGAAGCAGTAATCAAAAATCTCCCAACAAACAAGAGTCCAGTGTCAGATGGCTTCCCAGGGGAATTCTACAAAACATTAAAAGAAGAATTAATAACTATTCTTCTGAAGCTGTTTCAAAAATAAAAATGGAAGGAAGACTTCCAAACTCATTCTATGAGGCCAGCATTACCTCGATCCCCAAACTAGACAAAGACCTCACCAAAAAGGAGAATTACAGACCAACATCCCTGATGAACATGGATGCCAAAGTTCTCAATAAGATCCTAGCCAGTAGGATCCAACAGTACATTAAAAAGTTTATTCACCATGACCAAGTGGTATTTATTCCTGGGCTGTAAGGGTATTTCAACCTGCACAAATTAATCAGCGTGATACATCACATTAATAAAAGAAAGGACAAAAACTGTATGATCCTCTCAATTGAGGCAGAAAAAGCATTTGACAAAATACAGCATCCTTTCTTGATTAGAACAGTGTGGGGATAGAGGGAACATACTTCAATATCATAAAAGCCATATATGAAAAGCCCACAGCAAATACCATGTTCATTGGGGAAAACCTGAGAGCTTTTCCCCTAAGTTCAGGAACATGACTGGGATGCCCGCTCTCACCACTTTTGTTCAGCATAGTACTAGAAGTCCTAGCCTTGGCAATCAGACAACAAAAAGAAATAAAAAGCATTCAAGTTGGCAAAGAAGAAGTCAAACTCTCACTCTTTGCAGATGACAGGATACTTTATGTGGAAAACCCAAAAGATTCCACCCCAAGATTGCTAGAACTCATACAGCAATTCAGCAACATGGCAGGATACAAAAATCAATGCACAGAAACCAGTTGCATTTCTGTACACTAACAATGAGACAGAAGAAATAAAAATTAAGCAGTCAACCCCATTTACAATTGCACCCAAAATCATAAGATACCTAGGAATAAACCTAGCCAGAGGTAAAGGATCTGTACTCTAAAAACTGCAGAATGCTTATGAAAGAAATTGAGGAAGAAACAGAAATGGAAAACATTCCATGCTCATGGATTAGAAGAAGAGATATTGTTAAAATGTCTATGCTACCCATAGCAATCTACACATTCAATGCAATCCTTATCAAAACACCATCAACTTTTTTCACAGAGCTAGAACAAATAATCTTAAAATTTGTATGGAACCAAAAAAGACACTGAATAGCCAGAGGAATGTTGAAAAAGAAAACTAAAACTGGTTGCATCACAATGCCAGACTTCAAGTTATATTACAAAGCTGTAATCATCAAGACAGTATGGTACTGGCACAAAAACAGACCCATAGATCAATGGAACAGAATAGAGAACCCAGAAATGGATCTTAAACTCTATGGTCAACTAATCTTCAACAAAGCAGGAAAAAATATCCAATGTAAAAAGGACAGTCTCTTCAACAAATGGTGTTGAGAAAATTGGAGAGCCACATGTAGAAAAATGAAACTGGATCATTTTCTTCCACCATACACAAAAATAAACTCAAAAGAGATGAAAGACCTAAATGTGAGACAGGAATCCATCAAAATCCTAGAGGAGAACACAGGCAGCAACTTCTTTAACCTCAGATGCAGCAACTTCTTGCTAGACATGTCTCCAAAGGCAAGGAAAACAAAAGAAAAAAAAAAAAAAAAACCAACCCACTGGGACTTCATTAAGATAAAAAGGTTCTGCACAGCAAAGGAAAGAGTCAATAAAACTAAAAGCAAGCTATGGAATGGGAGAAGATATTTGCAAATGACATATCAGATAAAGGGCTAGTATCCAAGATCTAAAAGAACTTATCAAACTCAACACCCAAAAAACAAAGAATCCGGTCAAGAAATGGGCAGAAGACATGGAGACATTTCTCCAAGAAGACATATAGATGGCCAACAGACACATGAAAAAATACTCCACATCACTTGTCATCAGGGAAATATAAATCAAAACCACAATGAGATACCACCTCACATCAGTCAGAATGGCTAAAATTAACAAGTCAAGAAACATCAGTTGTTGGTCAGGATGCAGAGAAAGGGGAACCCTCTTACGCTGTTGATGGGAATGCAAGCTGGTGCGGTCATTCTGGAAAACAGTATAGAAGTTCCTCAAGAAATTAAAAATAGAGCTACTCTATGACCCAGCAATTGCACTACTAAGTATTTACCCCCACTACTTTATAGTAGTGATCCAAAGGGGTACCTGTACCCCAATGTTTATAGCAGCGATGTCCATAATAGCCAAACTATGGAAAGAGCTGAGATGTCCATCGACACATGAATGGATAAAGAAGGTGTGGTATGTATATATACAATGGAATATTACTAGCCATCAGAAAGGATTAGATATTTTTATTTACATCCATGTGGATGGAGCTGGAGGGTATTATGCTGAGCGAAATGTCAAAGAGACAATTATCATATGGTTTCACTCATACATGGAATAAAAGAAACAGTGCAGAAGATCATAGGGGAAGGGAGAGAAAACTGAATGGGAAGTCATCAAAGAGGGAGAAAAGCTGTGAGAGACTATTAACAATAGGAAAATAACTGAAGGTTCTTGAAGGGGAGGTGGGGGGGATGGGGAAATTCGGTGATGGGCATTGGGGAAGGCATATGAAGTGATGAACACTGGGTGTTATATGAAACTGATGAATTGTTGGGTTCTACATCTGAAACTAATGATGTACTATATGTTGTCTAATTTATTTTAAAAATTTAAATTTAAAAAATTAGAGGCAGCATTTTTAATTTTTTTTAATTTTTGTTCTTTTTCTGGGCAAATTAATCTAGCAGTTAGTATAGAAAGCAGAGACAAGAAGTACCTTTTCCCTTTACACTTCCTCCTTTTGCAGGTGGAAGGGAAGCTCATTGTTATTAAGTTTAATAATCAGAATTTAGCCTCAGTATGTTTAGGATTTCTTATATGATGATAGTACAGATGTCTACAACTTTTTTTTAAATTTATTTATTTGACAGAGAGAGAGACAGTGCGAGAGGGAACACAAGCAGGGGAAGAGGGAGAGGGAGAAGCAGCCTCCCCACTGAGCAGGGAGCCCAATGTGGGACTTAATCCCAAGACCCTGGTATCATGACCTGAGCTGAAGGTAGACGCTTAATGACTGAGCCACCCAGCTGCCCAGATGTCTACAATTTTACAAGAGGATTTTTCCCTTTGCACTTTGTGAGTGAGTGTTACATTTTCTTAAGATTTCATGGCCAGTTGCAAGTTATTAGTGCATGACTAACAAAACTAATTGAAATATAAGATATATGTATATAGATATTTATCAGGCAACCTATAAATCATGCAAGGAATTTTCTTGATTCTTAACTTCCATGTGGTTACCACTCTGAGGCATTATTGGAAGATGTAAAAGATGCATACAACTATCCCATTTCTCTAAAAACCTAGTATCTAGAAATGACTTGACAAATAATTGGACTCTACATAAACAAGAGCCATTTACTATAATTAGTAGGCAAATTGAAAGAATAATCTGAGATAGATTTTGGCTAAAAAAAAGTTGTCCCGGGTAAAGGGGGATCCATCAAAAAGTAAGATATAAGCCTGGTCTTAAACCTGTAAGGCTTGGATAGCTAATTGAAATTTTTGGAAGAAATTTCATGATTTTAGGGGAATTGAAGTAACAACAACAACAGAAACAAAAACATAAGCTGGAATGAGAAGACTGTGCTTGTACAACTTAGAAAATTGGCCTGAGTACAGTACAGTTTTAAGGTCAAAGAGAAATAATCAAACACAGAACAAAATTAAATAAATACAAAGATTTTTAAATAGTTTAAAAGTCAATGAAAAGAAGAATTATCCTTCTAAGACTTGCCACGGCAAGTCATAATTCATCATATAATCAAATTTAAGCAAAATAAACATTTAGGATTTGTGCACCTGTTTGCATGTACGGGTGTGTGTGTGAGAGAGAGAGAGAGAGTGTGGTGGCAGTGTAGTTATTGTATTTTACGTTTGTCCTTTTTAATATCCTATTAAGTAACCAAGATAATGATTATTGCTTAATAATCAAATTTTGGGGCTTATTATTTTTTTTTTTTCTGTTTTGTTTTGTTTTTACTTCATGTTAAACCATTATCTGTGATATACGGTAAGGCCGCTGTCACATTCTACTATGTCTCCTTCCTTAACTGACTTCTAATTTAAAAACAACAGTAACAAAAATCAGATACTAGTGGGTCAAATGAATACGCCTACTCAGAATTAGTCCATCATCTGAAGATATTAGCAAAATTGAGTTCCTAGGAAGTAGACTATTAGCAATCTTACTTGAGGTTTTTCTTTCTGTTAACCAGGATTTACACTTCCTTAAGTTTACTACATGGTATGCGTATTGTTAGCACCACCTTTTCCTGTGATTTCAATCTATTTCACTTGCCTTAGTTTATCAAATAATCAATTCTAGCAATTATGTCTGTGTTCCAAAATGTATTAAATAATAATTAATGATTTTAAAAGGCAATTTTTATTTTATCTATTTAGTCTATTGTTTCAAAAATCTCAATCTTATCTATTCAACTTTTTCTTGGATGGATCACAGTATTTTCTTAAAGTAGACATCAGGAAAATTATAATGACTACTCCTTATTTCAAAATGCTATAATATCTTAAATAGATATTAGCTCAAAGAGATGCAAAGTTTCCCCCTCTCCCAGAGTTTTGTTTATACCTTATTTAAAACATATACTCAGTAGTTAATCTGCATTAATTGGGAGCTATTCTTTTTCAGGTTTCTTGATGTTCTCTCTGGTGCAACTATAAAATTGATGATAAGATTTTTTAAATCTCACGGGGCGCCTGGGTGGCTCAGATGGTTAAGCATCTGCCTTCGGCTCAGGTCATGATCCCAGGGTCCTGGGATCGAGCCCCACATCGGGCTCCCTGCTCAGCGGGAAGCCTGCTTCTCCCTCTCCCACTCCCCCTGCTTGTGTTCCCTCTCTCGCTGTGTCTCTCTCTGTCAAATAAATAAATAAAAAATCTTTAAAAAAAAAAAAAAAAAAGATTTTTTAAATCTCACCATCTTCATATCTTTCCATAATTTAACAGCATTTTGCATACTGAACGTCAAAGACATATTCAGCAGCACCTGTGAGTAGTTGAGACCCAGAGCCTGATACCTGTTGGCTACATGTCTCTGTGAGGCAAAGTAGTTATAGAACACAGAGATCTCGCATACAAAATGCATGATCTCAGGGATATACCAGGGATTGTGGATTGTCAATTTTTAAACCTTGGACATTCAGTGAAATGATAGAAAAGAACTCTGATCACTGAGTAAAAACAGAAAATGAAATTACATTTATAAAAAGAAGCACAGCGAAAGTTTAATAAAGGGTGAATCTAACTGGATCCTAAACATACTGGTAATAGAGAACTACAAGTTTATTAATATATAAGAAGTAGAAGAAAATTGTTTCTAAGGACCAGGAAAAGTAATAAACAGTAAAACTAAAAAACAAGACAAAGATAAAAACAAAGAAACATCTTATTTACAGGAAATATTCAAAGGTATTTGTAATGAGGGATGATACATTCATATTTCTGCTTATGAACCCAAAGATTAGGGAAAAGGGACCAAATATATCCATATACAAATATGAATATATAGATGTTTCCATTATGTTGTGGATTTCCATTAAACATATTCGGAATATAATAATTCTGGCATTTTCTTGGAAATCATATAGTTGTCAGCATATAGCTTTATATTATTTTATTTTTAATTGATCCTTCTCTAGTCAAAGTGCTTGAAAACACCAAAGATGACCATTTCCAATGAAATAAGAAATGCTGAAAGTGGAAATCACTGGCATGCAAACAACCACATCTCTTTTTTTTTTTTTTTTTTTAAAGATTTTATTTATTTATTTGACAGAGAGACACAGCGAGAGAGGGAATACAAGCAGGGGGAGTGGGAGAGGGAGAAGCAGGCTTCCTGCGGAGCAGGGAGCCCGATGTGGGGCTCGATCCCAGGACCCTGGGATCATGACCTGAGCCGAAGGCAGACGCTTAACGACCAAGCTACCCAGGCGCCCCAACAACCACATCTCTTGAAGAACTAAAAAACATTCAGCTGTGAACAACATAGATTACAACCACAATGTTTGAGCCAGGCTGATGACAGTCACACATTGTGGGGAAACAAGCCATTTATTTTCCATGGGAGCTGACAGATGAGGCTACAAGGCAGGCCGCTAACAGAAGCAGTCACCACCGTAAAATGTTTTATAAACGCCAGAATGAACAGTTGGAGTCACAGCCACCTTCCCAAGTTAGTCACAATTACAGACATTTCCTGGTACAGTCTGAAAGAAACAGAAGGCATCAGTGTACCGTGCAGCTCCAGCCTTTCCCTTCAGAAGCCAGGAACAGGAAGCCACTGGTCAGGCTATGTATTACTAATTTTCATGTCCAACATATGGCTCAAAACAATTAAAACCAGAGACAGAATATTAACCCTGGTCCTTAAATGTAGCATTGCTCATCAAAATATATATTGTTAGATGTTTGCTAACACACTACAACTTTGCCATGTGGGGATTATAGGGTATATTAAGAATACCTGTGCCCATAAGTGTTTAAATTTTCTTTCTCTCTCTCTTTTTCAAAGTTATCTCTACACCCAACATGGGCTCAAACTCATGACCCTGAGATCAAGAGTCACATGCTAGTCTGACTGAGCCAGCCAGGTGACTCTCTCTTTCTCTTTTAATTTCTAGTATATAGGCATTGAGTGAGCAACCTTGTGCCCATAGTGTGAGAGACAGAAGAAGGCTACTACACCCATTTTCTAAAAAAAATAATATTCCTTATTGAGTTATTACAACATTTTTCCTATCTGCGGGCTTTTCTCTTGTGAAGATAAATAATATGAATTTTCTGCTTCAATATTGAAGTGATTTTAGGTTCCTAAACATCATTAAATCATGTTAAACAAATGCAAGAGGCTAATGGTTGCTAAGTGGTTTGTTGTTGATTTTGTTGTTTGTTTATTTTTAATCATGAGGCATTAGTGCATAGAATTATATGGTTTCCCTAAAGCCAAAAGTGAGCTGTTTTTGTGCCAGATTACAAAAGTGGAATTTGCATTCTTTAACAAAATTTACTGTTTTAAGAAAAAAAATCAAGCAGAACCTGTAACATAATGAAGATACTTGTTTCTGGCAGTGATTCAAAGTATTCACTCTGAGTATAAAAATAAGCAAAACAAAAAGCATGCATCAAATAACCAAATAACAAAAAAATGAGATTCCTGACAAAGAATATGAATCTACATCTATAAATCTAGAAAACTGCACAGGAGATCTTGCCATTCAGTGTATTTCAATAATTTATATTCATCTCCAGCATCCAGATGAATAGTGTAGAGCTCTGTCCAAATTTTCACATGGTCCCAATGATTAAATAAGATTTACTTCAGTCTGGTCCTTTGGCATATAGAGCCCTAGCCATAGGATATTGGAAAGGTGGATTTTTTTCTTTTGTAAAGTGGGGAGTATTATATGAAATACTATGTTTTTCATGAACTAAAAACATTGAAAAAATCAGAGAGATTTTACAGAAATTTTCTATTGATGCCTAGCATTTGTTGAAATGCTTTGTTACTTCTTGGGACCCTGAAGATATTTAAGAAACTATTATATAGATTATAACTCGGATAACAATTGTAATGTTGAAGAGTGGACACAAGTATGCTCGAGATAACTGCAAATGGGTCAGCACTCAGAGTAGTCATTTACTATCAGATAATGTATGTAAAATTATTTTGTGAACAGTGTATTATTTTTTCATCCCAATAATATTCTGTGTTCCCCTCTTGAATTTAGATGTCATAAGCTGGGGTGCCTGGGTAGCTCAGTCGGTTAAGCGGCTGCCTTCGGCTCAGGTCATGATCCCTGGGTCCTGGGATCGAGCCCCAGGTCCGCCTCCCTGTTCAGTGGAGAGCCTGCTTCTCCCTCTCTCTCTGCCTGCCTCTCTGCCTACTTGTGCTTTCTCTCTCTGTGTCAAATAAATAAATAAAATCTTTAAATGTCATAAGCTTTGGTGAATTGGTCTAAGCTCAAGAGTTGGATCGTTAAGATTAGACCTGGACAGTCATGTTCAGTCATCTCCTTTGCTGACGATCTGCCAGAAACCCAGATGTAAGCCTAATGGTTGAGTTAATAAATGGATATATGATACAATCAGGGTCAATGACAGGCAAGGGGAAGCATACTGAAGATTTATGGATAAATATTCTTACTAATAAAAGTCAGGAAGAAGAAGTTGATCTTTGCTAAGTGTTGCCTTATGCAAATGAAAAGCTTAGGAAATCTGAGCCAGAATGAGTAAGAGGTGATAAAGAGAACAGAGATGCCCAGAAAATTAGAGAGAAATGGGATCACACTGGCTGGATTAAGTTCAAAGATAGCCTGCTCTACATCTGAATTCCAATTGCATGAGCTATTCAGGTTCCTTATTTTAAATTCACTTTGGGTGTTTTGTAACTATTGACAAAAGTAGTATAAGTAATCAATATTATAAAAATGTAGTAAATAAATATATAGGAGCAACATATCATACTATTGTGATATTGAAATAATACTCGCCCAACTAAAATTTGAAATAATCTAAAAGTATGATGATACATGGAAATAATACTCGACTAGACTCTGTCCCAAATGATATCATCTTGTCTTCTCTGGAAAATGATGCTGTTAGATACTATACAAAGAGAAGATATGGACAAACTAAGTCATTGTCACATTAATACTTCATCTGTAGATTACAAACCTATTTTTTTAATAAAGGGTGTTAAAAACCCCTTCTTTTGGGATGCCTAGGTGGCTCAGTCAGTTAAGTGACTGCCTTCAGCTTGGGTCATGATCCCAAGGTCCTGGGATCAAGCCCCACATTGGGCTCTCTGCTCAGCGGGAAGCCTGCTTCTCCCTCTCCCCCTGCCCCTCTTCCAGTTTGTTCTCTCTCTTGCTCACTCTTTGTCTCTCAAATAAATAAATAAAAAATCTTCAAAAAAAAAAAAACTTCTTTCGTATTCAATCAATACTTACCTACATACAATCAATAAAACTACAATCCTGTAGATGCAAACAATAATTATTAAACTGGTTTTAATTTTTTTTAAAGATCTTGTTTATTTATTAGTCAAGAGAGAGTGCAAGCAGGGGGAGTGGCAGGCAAAGGGAGAAGAAGGCTCCCTGCTGAGCAAGGAGCCTGATGTGGGACTCAATCCCAGGACACTGGGATCATGAGCTGAGCTGAGGGCAGATGCTTAACTGACTGAGTCATGCGGGTGTCCCTGATTTTAACATTTTAATGAGGTAAAACTCTCAGATACAAAACCTTCCATCACAAAAGGATCTCTCCACACGTTTCCTTGAAATTACACAGAATATAAATTCACTTATTAATTTCTATCCTTTTCAAATATTTAAGGTTTCTATTTATATTATTGTATCTAGTAGAGAGCATGAAAATATTCAAGTTCTTCAAGTTCTAAGTAACTTGAAAAAGAAAGACAATGACAGGAGAAAATTATTTTAGAATTCATTTATCTAAGTTGAACATAGGTGATGAATAGTGTTTTATTTCTAAAGAAGCAATTGGGGAAAATAATAAAAGATCAGTTCTTATAATTATTAAAATATATACTTGACTGAAACACCAAATTTAGAGACGTTTCCAAAACTCATCAGTTTTATAAAAAGCAGCAAAAATATGCTAAAAATAAATTATCTAAATTGTTCATTCATGATTATCGATACCAACATAATAATAAGAACAAGTATTATAACATTTGTAAAATGGAGTTTATATGCATTCAATTCTATAAGTAGCCCTAGAAATTAATAGGATAAGTAAGAGAAACTCAGAGGTTTATACGACTTCTGCAGTAATGTATAATTGCTAAATAGTTAAGACTTAACTGAGTCTTATGATATAATGTCGTAAAATATGGATGAGTTTTCCAATATTCTAAAAGGGAATTACTCTATATTTACATGAATATATAAAATGTTCTCTTATCCCAACTTATATATGTTAGATATGTAATAATAGTAATTACATATTTAGAAATATAATAAGTAATTAGGAATTAAATATCTCTTTTTTTACACTAAAGTACCAAGGCTATATCTGCTTAAAGTTATTTCTTAAATATTGAAATGTATACTTACATTGCAAATTCTATTTAAGTATAGTGTTTACTGCATTATTATTTTTTTAAGATTTTATTTATTTACTTGAGAGAGAGAGAATGAAAGAGAGCACATGAGAGGGGGGAGGGTCAGAGGGAGAAGCAGACTCCCTGCCGAGCAGGGAGCCTGATGTGGGACTCGATCCAGGGACTCCAGGATCATGACCTGAGCCGAAGGCAGTCGCTTAACCAACTGAGCCACCCAGGTGCCCCTACTCCATTATTTTTAAGACTTTTTTTTCTATATGACACTTTCACTTATCTTATATTTAATCCTATCATTATCTAAGTCATGATTATGTGCATATGTATTTCTAAGTGCCAAACCAGTCAAGGTCAGTATTTGGTTTACCTTTAATCAGCAACAGATCCTTTTTAAATTACCATTTAATCAACTCTGAATATATAGCTATTCCTCACCCAAAATGTCACTGCCTATTGGTCATAAGGATAAAGTGAAACAAAAAAGATATGTTTTATGACTTATCTCCCTATTACTAACAATCTACTGTGCCAATAGCCATGCTGTGGATGCAACAGAGGAAATGGTCTTTGTCTTCAAAAACTGTTCCATTTTTTCCAGGGGAATCATTTATGGTTAACTGGAGACAAAAAAAGAAGCAGTGATTTTTTTCTGTATGAGGGAGACATTAATAAAAGTATTTGAGTGTTAAAATTTAATCAGACATTTTTTAAGCTGACCAGAATGAAAAGGGAAATTTTAAGCAAACAGACCTAAAGTGATAGCACAGATACTCACAATACAGTTAATCATGTCTAGTAAGCACCCACTTCATTGTTCAGGACAATGTTCTACCCTTTGGGGGATATATGTATATAAAGCATTATATTATAGGATGTATATGAAGCATTGTCAAAATATTAGCATTCTTGAAAACTCCATATAAATCTAAGATTTTATTTTCCTACTTAAATGTTTTTACAATGATGATGAATATCAACAGTAATAGAAAACAAGTAGTATCTGTATTTTCAAATTCCCTAGAATTTTCTGCCCAGTATTGCAGAGATATAACTGATAACTAAATAAGTTCTAATCATCACCATCACCAACTCTGCTCTCCTGTTTCCACTTTTACCCAAATACATGAAAAGATATTATTAAGAAAAAAAAATCTTGACTAGAATACTCTAGATTGTCTGTACATAGCACACAAATTCCACCAAAAATTGCCAGTCTCTATGCACTGTGTAGACATGACAAGTAGGTTACTTTGGGTAATTCGTTATTTCATATGCAACTCATAAGCCATTTTTTCATGTGAGAAAGAGAACCCAATTAATTGTACTAAAGTTCTTTAGAAGAGAATCCTGGAGTCAATTTTAAGAACAATTATTTTCATTTAAAACATTTGAGCATTAAAAATTATGTTTACTTTTCTAAGTGTACTTCTGAAATTTTTTATTGTACTCAAGATACATTTATTTCCTTCTATGCAGAATTATAGAATTTTTACAGAAGTATTAAAATAAAAAAATTTTTACAGGCAGCATACTAAAAAACCTCCTCTTCAATTATGGCACAGGAAAGCAAACTCAGATGGATGTAATGTACCAACTGCACTTTTACTAAGACCAAAAATATGTGTTTAATCAATGCAGAAATAAGCATTCATTCCAATTGCTCTATGAAATTTTTATAAACCAAATAACTGAAAAAAAACTTTTTGGGGGATGCCTGGGTGGCTCAGTTGGTTAAGCGCCTGACTCTTGATTTTGGCTCAGGTCATGATCTCAGGGTGATTAGATTGAGCCCCATATCAGGCTCCATGCTGGATGTAAAGCCTGCTTAAGATTCTCTCTCTCCCTCTCCCTCTGCCCTTTCCCCGCTCCCCCCATTTCCCCCTTTCTCTCAAAAAAAAAAAAAAAATTCTGTTCATTTCAAATTCTGTACACAATAGAAAACTGAAATTCTCTTTCTTATCTGACTATAAAAATTCCAGGATTTGAATTATTTTGTAGTATTCAATATCGTATATCTCTTCCCTTCTCATAAGAGAGATTTCCACAGAATATAGATCTTCTTGCCCTACACTCAAGAATTACAAAGACATTAATTGCCAAGTATTATTTGCTTTGGTTCTGCAATAAGCTCAACTCTGTCTAGAATGCTAATAGATATGGTTGATTTGATAGCATGTAGACCCACCTAGGAAAGTCCAGAATTCCTTTTAGTTTTTCTTCTGTGAAGCAAGAGCTTATGCTCCTAAGAAAAGCAAACAAACAAAGAAAACCACATAGCCCATGTGAGATTCAATTGTTGTGACTGAAAACATAAAAGGAATAATAAGTGTAGAAAGCCCTATAACTTGGTTTCAAAGAAGTATTAAATGTCAGTAGCATGGTTAATTTGATTTTAGATGCCTTTACCTGAACCAGAAATTCTATATTAAAGCTCAAGGAAAAGTAATCTATGGTTATCTGGTAGGGAAATTTTTAATTTTTATGTAGTGGGACTTAAAGTCAACAAAGCTAAACAAGTTCATGCTCTGATGCACATGTTCTGCTCCAAATATATATCAGTGATAGATAAATTTAAAAATGCTTGCAGACAAAAATACATATTGGGCTTTAAGACAGGGTCAACAACTAAATAAATTAGAAGAAAATAGAAAAGTATAGCAGATATGAATTTATAGTCATGTTGGGCTCCTTGTGAGGAAGTGTTGGCTAGGATATTAACTTTATGGAGGTAATAGTTACTGAAAGTACTTTATAGGTGAGAGAGCAGAATTAAGCTCAATGCTTGCATACTGAGGTTAGAGAAGGACTTGCCCTCTCTGCCCCTACTTCAGGAATGGATGTTGAATAAAACGTCCAGCCCAATCACAGTGATTATTGCTTAACAAAAGCTCAATGTTTGTGGAGATAAAAACACGTAGAGACAGCCTCATTCCAAAAATATGAACCAAACAGTTGATTAAATAGGTAACTATATCTGTGATATCAAAAGAAAGAATGAACTCAAAGGCACATTTTAAAAAGTGTTGTAAATTGGTGGGCCTGGACAATAGGTTGCAGAAAAATCTAAATAAGAAAGAGTGGGGATAGAGAAAAAGAATAAGAAAGTTAAAAGTAGAAAAAAAAAAAATGAGCCAACAAAAGGAACTTCAAAACATATGAAAAAAATTCTAATGCTAAGAAAGACGACAATCAAAATGAACACTCGGAATAGTAAGTTAATATTACAGAACTGTCTGAAAGCTTTTGAATGTGTTTATTCATTTTTTAAAAGTTTCATAAAAATTTTAAAAGTAAGAAAATAGGCAGAAGTGAAACAAGAGATGCTGGATATGGGAAACAATTAGAAAATATTGAATGAAAATATCACCATTGAAAAAAATATATGACATGATAATTCTATCTCTATAGTGTCAAAGCCAAAAGTAGTGATTTAGAAAATATTACAGAGAAATTTACTTAGAACACAACACTGATGTATCAAGAAAAAACACATATAGTTTTCTACATGAACAATTACTGCATATGCTATAGAGATTGAATTACTTCAATTCACATGTAATAGATGTCACAGAAGAATGGAATAAAATATGGTTGAAAAATAATATGGTTGAAAACATAATAACTAAGACTCTATCTTGTGAAGAAGCAATCCAAAGAAAACAATAACTGATATGTAACCACAGAGAAGACTGGCAAAACTATTGTACTAAGTAAAAGAAGCCAAACATAAAAGACTACCTACTGTAAAATGCCATTTACATAAATTCCAGGATAATATTTGTTGAGAGGAAGAGACCTTGTCCCTGAAGTGCTTTAGAAGGATTTCCTGTAGTAAATAGAAACTGGGACTTATGAAACTATGTAACTTTCTGGAACGGAGATGTTAGAGATATAAAAATACTTCACAGGGCACCTGGGTGGCTCAGTAAGTTGGCCAGGCAACTCATGATTTTGGCCCAGCTCCTGATCTCAGGGTCCTGGCCTATGTCCAGCTCTGAGCTTAGCAGGGAGTCTGCCTGGGGATTCTCTCTCTTCCTCTTCCTCTGAACCCTCCCCCCCTCCCCCTACCCCCTCTCGCTCTCTCTCTCTCAAATAAATAAATAAAGCTTAGAAAAAATATTTCACAATTAAAATACTTCTTACTGTTTGAGAAGTCACACAACCCTCAATTAAAGACTTACTGAATCTGGGCCACAAGAGTATGCCTGACTGGGAAAGAAGGACCAGAGAAGCAATCTTTGTCTTCATGAGCTCTCCTCTTTGTCTGAATCTTTTGACTAGCTATGTCTTTGAAATTATTTAGGAAAGATTGATACTAGGTAAGTTATCTGATTTGTATGCTTCAAATGTGATCATCTAATCCTGTGTAATCCTCAGTAATAAATGGAAATATAATTTTATATATTATAAGCATACATTTGGAAACTAAGATACACTCTTAAATAACTAGCATATTAAAGAAGAAATCACAATGGAAATTATAAGGTCTTCTTAAACTAAACAGTGATGAATGCACTACATGTGAAAAATTTTAAGATGTAGCTAAAATAATAAAGATAAATTTAAGTTTTTTTTTAAAGATTTGGTTATTTATTTTGAGAGAAAGAGAGAGAGAGAGAGAGCAAGAGAGAGCACTTGCAAGTTGGGGGGAGGGCAGAGGGAGAGAATCTTCAAGCAGACTGCCAGCTGAGCACAGAGCCCCATGCGGGGCTGGATCCCACAACCATGAGATCATGATCTGAACTGAAACCAGGAGTCAAATTCTCAACCAACTGAGCCACCCAGGAGCCCCAAAATCAACTTAAGTTTTTAAAAGAATTTGTTTCCATAACAACGCTATATATATATATATATATATATATATATATATATATATATATGTATATGCCAATAAGATAAGTAAAGGACTATAAGAAAAACTTAAATACATTAAAAAACATTAAATGTATATATAAGTGGACAAGAGAGAAAACTAAGGACCACTAATGAGGATAGACACAAAAGTGATTTTTAAAAAAAAAAAGTCGATGGCATTAATTAGTTTGAACTTCAGGAATTCATCAATATTCCACTGCTTTTCATAAAAATCTATTTTATTTGCTTTATCATAATTATAACAATTAACATTATGAAGGGTATAAAAAGGAATAGTTATAAAAGAGATTGAAGTATAAGGGTTTAAATATTAGAAAATATTATGAATTTGAATAAACATGTGACTATAAATTTGAAACATAGAAAAATTGACTTTTTATGAACAAATATTTGTTAGCAAATTTGTTCAGGAAAAACTAGCATAACTTTTTTAAAACTGCACTTGAAGAAATTCAATAGTTTTTAAAAATCCCTATGCCCCTGCAGAAGTGACTGAATATATATTATTTTAAACCACATTGTACCAAATCTCCAAAATGCAGTTAATTTCCAGTTTTATGATGCATTATAGAGAATTAAAATTGAACATAAATAGGGAACGTTACCCAATTCATTTTATGAGGGTAGGATAAAATAAGAACAGAACAAGAACAGAAAATATTATTAAAAGTTCATTTAGGAACATAGATATAAAATATTAAATAAAATAATAAGAAGTAAAATTCCACAGTATATTAAAAAATGCATCATTGTCAAGATGACGGAGGAGTAGGAGACCTAGATTTCGTCTCCTCTCAGGAATTCAGCTGGATAGGGATCAAACCATTCTGAACACCTACAAACTCAACAGGAGATCGAAGAAAAGAATAGCAACAACTCTCTGAACAGAAAAGCGACCACTTTCTGGAAGGTAGGACGTGCGGAGAAGTGAATCCGAGGCGATATTCGGGAGGATAGACGGCGGGGAGGGGGGCCTCCGTCACTGGCAAGTGATAGAGCTGCGGAGCACAAAATCAGAACTTTTAGAAGTTGGCTTCACTGTGGGACGTCGCTCCAGTGGTTAAGCGCGGGGTGGAACCCTCACGGGACAGTGTGGTCTCAGGACCCTCGGGGTCACAGAAAGACCAGGGGTGCCTGAGTGCGGCAGAGCTCCCAGGTATGGGAGTGGGAAGCCAGCTGCAGAGATGGAGCCCAGGCGCGGGCTCTCAGCTCGGGGTTGCCATAAACCGTGATCCGCATCATAGTCGGGTCACTGCTCCTCCAGCAGCGACCCAACAAGCGGCAGATCCGGGAAGACTCACCTTCTTCCCCCGGGAGGAGAGGTGCGGGAGCGCACTGCAGGGATCTGCTGGGTTTGGAGACTCCACATGGGGTTGGGTGCCAGAGATAGAAACGCACAGTCACAGGCCAGGTGAGCATGGAGTGTGGCCAGAGACTGGGGAGACAGGAGTGACTGACGGCTTTTCTCGGGGGCTCACTGAGGAGCGGGACCCTGAGTTTTCGGCTCCCCTGAGGCGGAGATTGGGAGGCCGCCATTTTCACTCTCATCCTCCAAAGCTGTACAGAAAGCTTGCAGGGAACAAAGGCTCCTGAGAGCAAACCCCAGCAGGTTATTTAGCCCGGACCAGGAGAGGGCGGGGCAATTCTTCCTCCGGCAAAGACATTTGGGAACCATGGCAACAGGCCCCTCCCCCAGAAGATCAGCGAGAACAGCCAGACAAGACCAAGTTTAGCGATCAATGAGAATGGCAGAATTCCAGTGCTAGGGGAATACTGCACATAGAATCCATGGCTTTTTTACCATGATTCTGTAGTCTTTCAAAGTTAGTTTTTTTTTTAACTTTTTTTTTTGAATTTTTCTTTTTCACTTTTTCAACCAATATCTTATCAATCCCTTTTTTAAAAAACATTTTTATTTTTCATTTTTAGAGTCATATTCTATCCCTTCATAGTAGTTACCCATATTTTTGGCATATATATATAAGTTGTTCTCTCTTTAAAATTTTGAGAGTTTCTTCTAACAGATCAAAATATACCCTAATTATCTAGTGTATGGTTTTTTTCTACTCCCCTGCCTGATCACATTCTCTCCCTTTTGTTTTCTTTTTTTTTTTTAAATCCACTTCTTTCTTTTTTCAAACAACTTCTTATCAATTCCTTTTATAAATTTTTTTATAATTTCCATCTTTACACTCATATTCCATCCCTTCATCATATCAACCCTTATTTTTGTACATATATAAGTTTTTCTTTCTTTAAAATTTTGGGAGGCACTTTCTTCTATCAGACCAAAATACACCCTAAATCTAGTGTGTGGCGCTGATCTATATACCAGCCTGATCATATTTGATCATATTCTGTTTTTTTTTGTTTTGTTCTGTTTTTGTTTGTTTTTATCTTTATCTTTTTCTTTTTTTTTTCCCTTTTCTTTTTTCTCTCTTTCCCTTTCTTTTCCCACTGCTTCAGGTCTTTTCTGATTTGTTTAGAGTATATTTTCTGGGGACATTGTTACCCTGTTACCATTTTGTTCTCTCATTAATCTATTCTCCTCTGGACAAAATGACAAGACAGAAAAAATCACCTCAACAAAAAGAACAAGAGGTAGTACCAACTGCCAGGGACCTACTCAATACGGACATTAGTACGATGTCGGATCTAGAGTTCAGAAGCATCACTTTACAGATACTAGCTGGGCTTGAAAAAAGCATGGAAGTTATTAGAGAAACCCTTTCTGGAGAAGTAAAAGAACTAAAATCTAACCCAGTTGAAATCAAAAAGGCTCTTAATGAGGTGCAATCAAATATGGGGGCGCTAACTGCTAGGATAAATGAGGCAGAAGAAAGAATCAGTGAGATAGAAGACCAAATGATGGAAAATAAAGAAGCTGAGAAAAAGAGAGATAAACAACTACTGGATCACGAGGGCAGAATTCGAGAGATAAGCGATACCATAAGACGAAACAACATTAGAATAATTGGGATCTCAGAAGAAGAAGAAAGAGAGAGAGGGGCAAAAGGTATCTTGGAGCAAATTATAGCAGAAAACTTCCCTAATGTGGGGAAGGAAACAGGCATCAAAATCCAGGAAGCACAGAGAACCACTCTCAAAATCAATAAAAATAGGTCACCACCCCGACATCTAATAGTAAAACTTACAAGTCTCAGAGACAAAGAGAAGATCCTGAAAGCAGCTCGGGAGAAGAGATATGTAACCTACAATGGTAGAAACATTAGATTGGCAACAGACCTACCCACAGAGACCTGGCAGGCCAGAAAGGACTGGCAGGATATATTCAGAGCACTAAATGAGAAAAATATGCAGCCAAGAATATTATATCCAGCTAGGCTGTCATTGAAAATAGAAGGAGAGATAAAAATCTTCCAGGACAAACAAAAATTAAAGGAATTTGCAAACATGAAACCAGCCCTACAAGAAATCTTGAAAGGGGTCCTCTAAGCAAAGAGAGAGCCTGAAAGCAACATAGACCAGAAAGGAACACAGACAAAATACAGTAACAGTCACCTTACAGGCAATACAGTGGCACTAAATTCATATCTTTCAATAGTTACCCTGAATGTAAATGGGCTAAATGCCCCAATCAAAAGACAGAGCCTATCAGATTGGATTAAAAAACAAGACCCATTGATATGCTGTCATTTTAGACACAAAGACACCTCCAGATTGAAAGTGAAGGGGTGGAAAACGATTTACCATGCTAATGGACAACAAAAGAAAGCTGGGATGGCAATCCTTTTATCAGACAAATTAGATTTTATACCAAAGACTGTAATAAGAGATGAGGAAGGACACTATATCCTACTTAAAGGGTCTATCCAACAAGAAGATCTAACAATTGTAAATATCTATGCCCCTAACACGGGAGCAGACAATTATATAAGGCAATTAATAAAAAAAGCAAAGAAACACATCAACAACAATACAATAATAGTGGCGGACTTTAACAACCCCCTCACTGAAATGGACAGATCATCTAAGCAAAAGATCAACAAGGAAATAAAGGCTTTAAATAACACACTGGACCAAATGGACTTCACAGACATAGTCAGAACATTCCATCCCAAAGCAACAGAGTACACATTCTTCTCTAGTGCCCATGGAACATTCTCCAGAATAGACCACATCCTAGGTCATAAATCAGGTCTCAACCAGTACCAAAAGATTGGGATCATTCCCTGCCTATTTTCAGACCACAATGCTTTGAAACTAGAACTCAATCACAAGAGGAAACTCAAATACATGGAGGTTAAAGAGCATCCTACTAAAGAATGAATGGGTTAACCAGGAAATTAAAGAAGAATTAAAAAATTCATGGAAACCAATGAAAATGAAAACACAACTATTCAAAACCTTTGGGATGCAGCAAAGTACATAGCAATACAAGCCTTTCTCAAGAAACAAGATAGGTCTCAAGTACACAACCTAACCCTACACCTAAAGGAGCTGGAGAAAGAACAGCAAATAAAGCCTAAACCCAGCAGGAGAAGAGAAATAATAAAGATCAGAGCAGAAATCAATGAAATAGAAACTAAAAGAACAGTAGAACAAATCAATGAAACTAGGAGCTGGTTCTTTGAAAGAATTAACAAGATTGACAAACCCCTGGCCAGACTTATCAAAAAGAGAAGAGAAATGACCCAAATCAACAAAATCATGAATGAAAGAGGAGAGATCACAACCAACATCAAAGAAATACAAACAATTATAAGAACATATTATGAGCAACTCTATGCCAGCTAATTGGATAACCTGGAAGAAATGGATGCATTCCTAGAGACGTATCAACTACCAAAAGTGAACCAGGAGGAAATAGAAAACCTGAACAGACCTATAACCACTAAGGAAATTGAAGCAGTCATCAAAAATCTCCCAAAAAACAAGAGCCCACGCCAGATGGCTTCCCAGGGGAATTCTACGAAACATTTAAAGAAGAATTAATACCTATTCTTCTGAAACTGTTCCACAAATAGAAATGGAAGGAAAACTTCCAGACTCGTTTTATGAGGCCACCATTACCTTGATCCCAAAACCAGACAAAGACCCCATCAACAAGGAGAATTACAGACCAATATCCCTGATGAACATTGACGCAAAAATTCTCACCAAAATACTAGTCAATAGGATCCAACAGTACATTAAAAGGATTATTCACCACGACCAAGTGGGTTTTATCCCTGGGCTGCAAGGTTGGTACAACATCCGCAAATCAATCAACGTGATACAATACATTAACAATAGAAAAAACAAGAATCATATGATCCTCTCAATAGTTGCAGAAAAAGCATTTGACAAAGTACATCTTCCTTTCTTGATCAAAACTCTTCAGAGTATAGGGATAGAGGGTACATACCTCAATATCATAAAAGCCATCTATGAAAAACCTACAGCGAATATCATTCTCAATGGGGAAAAAGTGAGAGCTTTCCCCCTAAGGTGAGGAACACAGCAGGAATGTCTACTATCACCACTGCTATTCAACATAGTATTAGAAGTCCTAGCCACAGCAATCAGACAACAAAAAGAAATCAAAGGCATCCAAATCAGCAAAGAAGAAGTCAAACTCTCACTCTTTGCAGATGATATGATACTTTATGTGGAAAACCCAAAGACTCCACCCCAAAACTGCTAGAACTCATACAGGAATTCTAAAGTGGCAGGATATAAAATCAATGCACAGAAGTCACTGGCATTCCTATACACCAACAACAAGACTGAAGAAAGAGAAATTAAAGAGTCGATCCCATTTACAATTGCACCCAAAACCATAAGATACCTAGGAATAAATCTAACCAAAGAGGCAAAGGATCTGTACTCAGAAAACTATAAAATACTCATGAAAGAAATTGAGGAAGACACAAAGAAATGGAAAAACGTTCCATGCTCATGGATTGGAAGAACAAATATTGTGAAGATGTCAATGTTACCTAGAGAAATCTACACATTCAATATAATCCCCATCAAAATACCATCCACTTTTTTCAAAAAAATGGAACAAATAATCCTAAAATTTGTATGGAACCAGAAAAGACCCCGAATAGCCAGAGGAATGTTGAAAAAGAAAAGCAAAGCTGGCAGCATCACAATTTCAGACTTCTAGCTCTATTACAAAGCTATCATCATCAAGACAGTATGGTAGTGGCACAAAAACAGACACATAGATCAATGGCACAGAATAGAGAGCCCAGAAATGGACCCTCAACTCTATGGGCAACTAATCTTCGACAAAGCAGGAAAGAATGTCCAATGGAAAAAAGACAGTCTCTTCAACAAATGGTGTTGGGAAAATTGGACAGCCACATGCAGAAGAATGAAACTGGACCACTTCCTTACACCACACACAAAAATAGACTCCAAATGGTTAAAAGACCTCAATGTGAGACAGGAGTCCATCAACATCTTAAAGGAGAACACAGGCAGCAACCTCTTGGACCTCAGCCACAGCAACTTCTTCCTAGAAACATCGCCAAAGGCAAGGGAAGCAAGGGCAAAAATGAACTATTGGGACTTCATCAAGATAAAAAGCTTTTGCAAAGCAAAGGAAACAGTCAACAAAACCAAAAGAGAACTGACAGAATGGGAGAAGATATTTGCAAATGACATATCAGATAAAGGGCTAGTATCCAGAATCTATAAAGAACTTGTCAAACTCAACACCCAAAGAACAAAGAATCCAATCAAGAAATGGGCTAAAGACATGAACAGACATTTTTCCAAAGAAGACATCCAAAGGGCCAACAGATACATGAAAAAGTGCTCAACATTGCTCGGCATCAGGGAAATCCAAATCAAAACCTCAATGAAATACCACCTCACACCAGTCGGAATGGCTAAAATTAGCAAGTCAGGAAACGACAGATGTTGGTGGGGATGCAGAGAAAGGGGAACCCTCCTACACTGTTGGTGGGAATGCAAGCTGGTGCAGCCACCCTGGAAAACAGTATGGAGGTTCCTCAAAAAGTTGAAAATAGAGCTACCATATGATCCAGCAATTGCACTACTGGGTATTTACCCCAAAGATACAAAAGTAGGGATCCAAAAGGGTATGTGCACCCCAGTGTTTATAGCAGCAATGTCCACAATAGCCAAACTGTGGAAAGAGCCAAGATGTCCATAAACAGATGAATGGATAAAGAAGATGTGATATATATATATATGCAGCCATCAAAAGGAATGAGATCTTGCCATTTGCAACGACGTGGATGGAACTGGAGTGTATTATGCTGAGCGAAATAAGTCAAACAGAGAAAAACATGTATCATATGACCTCACTGATATGAGGAATTCTTAATCTCAGGAAACAAACAATGAATCATGAAACACTACATCTAAAACTAATGATGTAATGTATGGGGATTAACATAACAATAAAAAAAGAGAAGCAACACTATCAGAAACCAAAAAAAAAAAAAAAGCATCATTGTCGAATAGAATTTATTTTGTGAATGTCATTTGGAAAAACATTAGTCAATATCTAATAACAATGAAGACATGCTTAAGGAAATCCAGTTCTTATTGTCCTGCTCTTCCATCTGAAGTATATACTGCTAAAATCAAATTTATACATAAATATATATAATGAGACATATTCGAAAATTCATTGTAATATTGCTTGTGAAATATTGAGAATGCTGACAATATTGAGGAAATTCTGCATGTTATTTTACAGGATAATAAAGTAATAAACATTCATATGATGCAATAACAATGAAAATATGATTGGGTAGAGCTGTCTATATTGATATGGTTAAATATAAAATGTATATATATGCATTTAAATTAAAAACTCACATTGCAAAAGGGTACAAACATTATAAATATGCAGTGAAAATGCAAAGCATGAATAGAGATGAGAAACTCATTCAGGATGGTGTTTACGTCTTGGTAGCAATAGAGAGCAATAAAGTATAGGAGAGATACATGGAAACCCTCTATTATTTGTAACTTCTTATCTTTTTACTTGAAAAAAAAAATTAATTTTATTTTATTGTTACGTTAATCATCATACATTACATCATTAGTTTTTGATGTAGTGTTCCATGATTCATTGTTTGTATATAACACCCAGTGCTCCATTCAGTACGTGCCCTCCTTAGTACCCATCACCAGACTAACCCATCCCCCACTCCCTTCCCCTCTAGAATCCTCAGTTTGTTTCTCAGAGTCCATAGTGTCTCATGGTTCATCTCCCCCTCCAATTTCCCCCCCTTCATTTTTCCCTTCCTACTATTTACATAAATATACAAAAATGTTTATATTTGAGAAAGCTGATGGTGGGCATATGAGTGTTATTATTCTTTGTGTATTTGGAATATTGTGTAACAGAAACTGGTAAAAATTAAAAATGCATTCATTAATATTTTTATGAAAATAACACTTTTAAAAATCTGTTTTGCTTTTTTAAATAGTTTATATATTTTCAAATAAAAATAAATCCAGAATTAGGTAAGGAGAAATTTATTTGAAACAATTATTAAAATAAGGAAAAGGGAAACTATTTCAATAGGGAGAAAGTTCCCACAATAAGATTTGCAAGTGTCTCACGGATTGGGCAGAAATAAGGTTTTTCTTTTTATAGACAAGAGTAAGCAAGGCTAGAAAGAGTGGAGTAGGGGATAGTGGGAAGAGGTGTGTGGTGTGATGAGACAGCTGATGAAGGAATGTGTTTTCCTGAGACTAGCAGAAAGGATCAATGCTGGCTCAGACTGAAGGTGGATCAAAGTTCAAAGACCTTAGAAAAGAGAAACTGAACTAAATGTTAGTCAGATCAGGTATTTAGTCCACATTAGTCAGTGAGTACAAATAGTTCAGTTACGAATTCATGAAGCAAAGAAAGGGAATGTGGAGGATCTGTGTAAAAAGGGGTCATCTGCAAATTCTAAGTGGAGAAAAGATTCTTTGCAGGAAACTATTTCCAGGGACACATAAACTAAGGGATTTTTTTTTTTTTTTTTCAATCATCTCTCTCTTCAGAACCACAGGTCTCAGGCAAAGATTAAACAATCAATATTTGGAAGTCAGTAAATGGTAATCTTTGCATAAGACTTTTCCAAATCCTATTTGGAAGGTTTTCTTAGTCTACTCTTTTAAGTGAAACAAGGCATACCTTTCCTTTTCTAACATTAGAAAGTAGGTCAAATTGAAAAGAGATTTGGAGAGGTCAGTGGACAAGCTCAGTTACAGCTCCCAAACTCACAGCCAGATCAGGCCAGAAGCATTCTTAAGAAAGGCTGGCCCAGTTTGTGCTGTTTGTTTAATTAGTTCATGTATTTTTTTTGTTAATAGATTTGACCAAATTTAGGTTGGTGTGCTCTCTCCATTTCCCCCAAGGAAATCCATAGTCCTAACGCCTTCACTGACTGCCTCACAAGTTCTTGTTTCCTTCCTCACCATTGATGGATGGGTTCCCAACCCCTAGTCTCCATCAAAATCTAGCTAAGCTGAGAGCTTTGGAAACAGAAGCCACATGGTTTTCCCAAATGTTACTATTTTCATAGAATGACTTTGAGAGGGACCAGATGAACCTGAAAGTTCCTTTTGAGCTCTAAATTGTTCCACTCTCAGTCCACATTTTAGTGAAGACACTTTTTACAAACAAGAGCTTAACTTATGAAATGACAGAAACAAAAATATTGAAGATATTTATAATATAATTCAGTTAACTTATTTACTTAAAAACTGTTTTTTTAGATTAAAGAAATTTTAAAAGATCAAACCAAAATAGTGTATAGAAGATACTTTCAATCTCTTTGTCCCCCAGTAGATGTAAAATGTAAAAAGCACTCCCCAAAGAAAATGCGGTATCTAGTTTAAGCATGAGCATATTTCTTTATTATTCTGCAGAAAAAAATGATTAAATTTGAAACAGTATTAAATTTTTAAAGAATAAAGTTTAAGACTACTATAGAGTGCAATTGTAGCAAAGGTATAAATATCTAGATAGACGTTTATACTTTTCTCAGACTAACACAAACGATTAAGATATAATTTGCTCAGGCTTTTGTAAGCATGTAAAATACTGTTTAATTATGAGAGCCCTAAAATAACTTGTTTTGACTGAGGACATATTTATACCAATATTTTATCATTCTTTTTTAAATTATTTACTTTTGAAAGATTATTTTTATAACGAAATATTAAAGCAATGACTACAAATTAGTATTATCACACACAGTTAAGTTTGGAGAAGAAATATTTATTGATTTTTTGTTTGTTTCCATGAGTCAAATACATTATAAATGTCTCACCCTTTTTTATTGTTGTATTTTCTGCAAGATCAATAAAATACTGTTTGAATGGGAAATTGGGTTGATGTAGAATTAGCCAACTGCTGATAAGGGAGACAAAGATGCTACAGTACCTAATTAATACTGTTTTATGTCAAACATCCATTCTGCTCATTCTCAGAACAATTTCTTCTCTATTCCCAGCATGCACAATAAATTTGATTTCTAGCTTAATCCTTAGAAGGACTCACTGCTATAAACACCAGCTTCTATATGATGTTAAAATAACCGTCCAGCCAATAAATTGTCAAAAATGGAAAATGATATGCCACAACATTCATTATAAGGTTCAGTAAAATTGAATTTGTACACAAAAAAATAATATCCCTATCTTACATATCTAACAGTGTTAATAAGATAATGTATGTGAAATCACTGTGTAAACCACAATGCCTTCTCCAATCTCAAGACCTTTTGGTATAGGTTGTGATATAATGCACTTAGATACATTACCAGCCTTAAATTCCATCATGAACTTTATTCATCGTTGAATCCCAAGAACTTCTCATAGTATTTAATATATAACAAAGATTCCATAAATTTTGCAGAGTGAATACATAAATCAATACAATTACTTTTACTATGTGATCCTTGGGTTACTCATCATTATAATAATTCCAATTCATCAGAAATGAAAGTATTCATTTAAATAAGGTAACAAATGCAAGGTATCACATATAGCACCTGCCACCTTATCATAATAGTGTCAGATCTAGCTGTTAAAATACCTAGAATGGATCAACTACTTTAATTGATATATACTATACACATATATGATTCTTAACATTTATATTAACTCAAAAGGTTAAATATTATAACCATAGTCATTTTAAAGTTGAATAAGCTGAAGCACAGAGAGTTTAAATAACTTAACATAAGGACCCATAGGCAGGAGGGTAAGTCTCTCTACCCAAAGCTTGGTCTCGTTTTAGTATGGCACATTTCCTGGAGTTGCTCAATAAATGTTTAATGAGTGGCTTGACATTAGTAGTTTTTCTTAGCTTTAAATTCTATGTACAATAAAGTAAAAATAATAGTAGAAGCTTTATAGTATCATGCTGAGGGTTGAAACAAGAAAAATAAGTGAAAAATATATGAATTTATTCTGGCACAGAGTAGGTTTTATTGAATATTATTTATCAACCAGGAATCCCTGGCAATTGTTGAATATGGATTCTACATTAGCACACTTTGTGAAAACTAAAAAGTTAATACCTCCTACATCCTCACCCCAGCCTGAATATAAATTTATATTTTAATCATATACTACCTTTTCTTCAATCATAATGCCCTAATATAAGATCTATTAATACTCTAATGTATTCTCCCATGACTTTGGTGTCACCTCTTAAAATTTTCTACGGTTCAATCTCATATAATTTCTTTGTAATATAATTTTGCACATCACTCCACAGTCAAGACTACTTTGAATATTGTCACAGTGTGTGTCCTATTAAGCAAGGAATATTGTCATTCTCATCCAGTGATTAAGTGTAAATAATTGTTGAATGACATTTGTTTTATGTACATGGAACAATCAAAATCCTTTCAGAGAGATACATTCTAATGGACAGCTTTTAAATCTTTGTCAATCATCACTTTGATTTTGACAAATAATTTTGTTTTGGGCTTAAAATTTATCCTCTACTCAAATTCTAATATTGAGTTGTATGTTTATGGTCATTACATTCAGCAAGTGCAAAAATAATAGGCAATGTTAGCTTCTGAAAACATGGTTACATAATGGGTATTTTTAACTACTCAGAAAAGGAGAACTGAAGACTGAAATTTGTTACTTCTTATTGTAGGTTTATAACAGTAGAAGAAACAGTCTTCTTATTCCACATTTTAGAAATCTTCTCATAATGCTATGTACTAATGGTGTACAAATACTCAAAGCCTTATCTTCAGTGCAGACTTTTCTTTTATTTAACTAAATTTTAGGCCTCAAAAGTCCTTGGCTCCAGCTTCCAAACAAAGATGTAAAGATTCTCATGGATTTTCACCTTGACCCAGTATTATAGCCAAATGCATATTTTAAACATGAGATAAATAAAAATGTTAGGTTACTTAGCTCTATTTAGCTAAGTAAGGAAGAGAGAGAGATTTTCAGTTTACCACAGTTAATGGTGGCAATTAATTATAAGGATTCCTGAGGAATTTGGTTTAAATAGTAAATAATTTTAAAAGCTGAACAGAAAATGCCTGAAGGAAACAGAATACTGTTTTCTGTACCAGAATAAATAGTAAGTACCAGAAAACTGGTTTCTGGTACATCTGAATCAAGCTGCAGTACTGGAGTCTGGATGATGGTAATAAATACAAGACACCTGGTTAGAGACCTTTCAAAGGTTTGTTAACTTCTTATAAGATAAGGGAAGAAAGTTACTGAGGGCAAATTCCTGGGTAAGAGCCTTCATTGCTTAGACATTTCCAGTAAACATTTCTCAATATTTTTGATGTATTTTCATCAGTTTTAACTATTATGTAAATGTATTACACTAAAAAGAGAAGCTTTCTCCTAAATTTGAAAGTGTAACTGATATAGGACTTGTATTCTATCATCAACAATTATAAAATTAGGTTCAATATGTGAAACAATAATTTTAAGACCTTGCACAATGGTCAACATGGACTGGATTTCAGCAAGGAGAAAAATCAACAAGGTGAGCCTTATAGCTTTTGTTCCAGCATTCTGCCAAGAAGAAATTCCCTGACTGTGGATAAAGAAAGGGAGAACATCGAAATGAAAAAATGTGGTGATCTTGGTGAATTAAAAAAAGAAAAAAATCAGAGTCAAAGGATTAAAGATCATGTATGGGAAGGCCAATATAGCTACAGTGGATGGAGCTATGAAGACGCTATGTTCCAGAAAGCTGATAGGATTCCCTGGAGTCTGGCATGCATACAAAAAATTCCATGAGGTTAGCGAAGAACTGTTGCCAGGGAAAGCACCTTTACTGGGAAGCTATAAATGAAAAATTCTCAGGTTCACAAAGAACAAAGAATTGCTCATGTTTCTTCAATCTGATTATAGATACCTCACTAAATATATGGGACGTTCTTGAGAGACCTGAAAAGGGTGACATTATGCTATCATAATATTGTAATTAAAATAACCTAGAATAAAGGGCAAGCTTCTGTACATATCTTTAAAAAGCAAAACAAGGGCGCCTGGGTGGCTCAGTTGGTTAAGCGACTGCCTTCGGCTCAGGTCATGATCCTGGAGTCCCAGGATCGAGTCCCGCATCGGGCTCCCTGCTCAGCGGGGAGTCTGCTTCTCCCTCTGACCCTACCCCCTCTCATGCTTTATCTCATTCTCTCTCTCTCTAATAAATAAATAAAATCTTTAAAAAAAATAAATAAAAATAAATAAATAAATAAATAAAAAGCAAAACAAAACCAAAAAGCCTTGTAAAAGATCAAGCTGATCTGTAAGTAACTTAAATGCTTCTTTAAAATAATACAAAATATTCATCACACAGTAACAATGTGTTGTAAATGGGAGAGTAAGTCTCCCCTGTGCAGTCTTTAAGGATCATTCCAGTACAAATGCAGAATTCACAAATGGAAAGGCATATAAAATTAAAGGTATATTTACAGTTTCTAGAAGATGAAGGCACAGCACACCAAGGAGGTGGCCATATGGGAAGCATGCCAGGGAACCAGCTCAACCAAGCAAGTTGAGATCTGGGAGAGAGTGAGGACCCATGGGCAGATACCATTATTGGGGTCAGGTGTACACAAGCAAAAGGTCTGAAGGGATTTTATTGGTGCATTTGAATATCACTAGGTTACAATCAGTAGAAAAATGGGGTCTTGTGGCAGGGACCAGCATTAGCACACTGGTGCATGTGGTCACCTGGGTAGGGTGCTCATAGCCTATTGGCAGGGATTTTGAGCCACCAGGAAAATATGAAATTTTTAAAATTTACAAACAAAAAAGCATTGTGATGAAAATAAGTGAGCAAATATTACCAATAAACATTTAAAAAATCAGCCAATAGAAACAGACCAAGAAATAAAGGAGAAAAGAATTAGAGGCAAAGGAGTTAAAAAACTATTATAAATACTAAAAATATGTTGAAGGATTTAAAGAAAAGCTCACATGTATAAAGGAGAGAAATAAAAGATATAACAGAAAAAATTAAACTTAAAGATATGAATAATACTATATCAAATATAATACATTAGATTAGATTAAACTTAGAACACTACAAAAAAATTTGTGAATTTGAAGACAGCAACATAAATCTTCAAAAAGAAGAACAGAGTCAAAAAATACTGAAAAAAAAAGGGTGCCAGTGATCTTTGGGGTAATATCAAGCAGTATATCATGTGTGGAATTAAAATTGAGGAGGAAAATAGAGCATACTGAAAGGAATAGTGGCTGAAATCTTTCAACTTTAGCTGAATATTGGCAATTTGAAATGATCTAATAGCAACCAATCTCAAGCAGGATAAACACAAAGCCCATCACCAGAAGACAAGCATACTTAATTTGTAAAGATCTAGTTATAAAGAGAAAAAAAATATGACACAAATCACACAGTGAAACAAAGATACACTGACAACAGATTTTTCTTCAGAAAGTATACAAGTGATAAGGTAGTGAAATGACATTTTAAAGTTAAAGAGACAGAAAATATAACATAGAATTCTATATGCAGCTAAAATATCTTTTGAAATTGTAGGCCAAAACATATTTTCAGAGGAAAAAGAATTCGGAAAACTTGCTGTTAGGAGAGCAGCACTAAAGGGATTTTTAAGATTTATTTATTTATATGAGAGAGAGACAACAGAGTGAGAGAGAGCAGGAATGGGGGGTAAGGGGGCAGAGGGAGAGGGAGGAGCAGGGAGCCTGATGCTAAGGAGCTCGATCCCAAGATCCTGGGATCATGACCTGAGCCGAAGGCAGATGCTTAACCAACTGAGCCACCCAGGCACCCCATTAAAGGGAAGGTTAAAGGTAGTTTTTAAATCAGAAGGAAATATCAATAAAAGTTTTATCTACCAAAAGAAATTAACAGTGTCAGTAGTGGTAAATATGTGATAAAATGTCAAATAATTATTTTTCTAATTAAACATTCATTTCAAAGACAACCAAATATTTAAATATAAATATATGTTCTAGGGCGCCTGGGTGGCTCAGTTGGTTAAGCGACTGCCTTCGGCTCAGGTCATGATCCTGGAGTCCCGGGATCGAGTCCCGCATCGGGCTCCCTGCTCAGCAGGGAGTCTGCTTCTCCCTCTGACCCTCCCCCCTCTCATGGGCTCTCTCTCTCTCCTCTCATCCTCTCTCAAATAAATAAATAAAATTAAAAAAAAAAAAAAAAAAAATTTAAATATATGTTCTATATTTAAAACATGCATATTTAAATGTATTACAATAGCACAAAAGGGGGGGAAATGAAGTATATTTATATGCAATGCTTCATATTTTTATTTATTGTGATGATTAAAGTTATATTCGGTAAATTATGGACTAATTGCTAAAAAATACGACAACAATATGACTAATAAGACAAAAGTAGAGAACAAATGAAATATTAAAACAATGTTCAGTTCAAGTGAAGGTATGAGAAAACCCATAGGTTAATGAAGAAATCAAAAGGGAAGTTAGAAATTATTTTGAACTAGGTAGAAATGAATATACAATAGATCAAAATTTATAGGATGCTAATAAACTAGAACTCAAGCAGAAATGATAACTCTACCCACCTACATCAGAAATCATATCAGTGACCTCAGTATCCAATGTAGGATACAAGAAAAGAAAGGCAAATTAATAAATAAATAAAATTAAAGTTGAAATGAAATAAAGAGAAATATAGCAAAACAATTGATAAAAATCAAAGAAATCATGATAAAATCAATGAAATCAAACAGTCTCTTCAAGAAGATCAACAAAACTGATAAAATTCTAGCTGAGCAGAGGAAAGATAGGACACAAATTACCCGTAACAAAAATGAGGAAGTTGATATTACTGAATATTCATCTGATATTAAAAAGATAATAAGAGAATATCATGAAAAAATACAGCAATAAATTTGATACCCCAGATGAAAGGGATAAATCTGTTGACAGATACAAAACACAAACCTCACTAAAGAAAAAATAGTTGACCTCAGTAGCCCAATATCTATTTACAAGTTGAATTTTATCTCAAAACATTCCCACAAAGAAAATTCCTGACCCAGGTGGCTTCGCTGGCCAAGGAAGACATTTTATTTAATAAATAAATGTCAATTCTACACAAAAGAATAAAAATATGTATACTTTCAGGAGAAATCAAATCTATTGTCCATCATAGACTTCTACATGAATGCTCATAGCAGTTTTAGTTGTAATAGACAAAAAAACTTAATAATCCAGATGTCTACCAGCAAGTAGAAAGCTTGAAGCAACTCAATGTCCATAAAATTACACTGTAGTATAAACAGGTAGTGGAATACTACTCAGCAAGAAAGAAGAATGAAATATTGATATATGCTACCAAATGTGTGAATCTAACATCATTATGACAAAAAAAGAAGCTAGATCCTTCCCTAAATTAGTACATATTGTGTTATTCTCTTTGTATACAATTATAGAAGACAGAAACTAACTTATATGAACAGAAAGCAGATTGATGATTTCCCGGGGAGGGGGGGAAGATCATGTGAAAGAGTACAAAGGGAGGAAGTATAAAAGGGCACAATATAACTCTTGTGAAAAATAGAAATATTTGCTGTTTCGACTGTTAATGGTTTAATAGTATACATACATCAAAACATCAAATTGTGCACTTTAAATATGTACATGTATGCATGTCAATTATACCTCAATAAAACAGTTACAAATAAAGAAGACAGGAAAAAAGGAATTAAAGAAGCAAAGAACAGAGATTACAGATAACAGATGAGTAAGAAGATGGTAGATTTAAGCCCAAACATATGAATGATTACCTTATCATATGAATGATACCTATTTTATTTCAAATAAAAGAGAAAAATGTAAAATAATATTTAAAAAAAGGACTAAAATTCTGTTGTCTATGCCAAAACCACTCTAACAAATAAAGGCATAAATAGGTTTAAAGTAAAAGAAAGAAAGAAGGTATACCATGCATTAATGCTAAGAATGTTAGAGTAGCAATATTTGTATCAAACATAGTAGACTTCAGAACATATATGTTACCAGGAGTATGAGAGACTTGTAATAGTAATAAAAGGGTCAAGTAATTCAGAACATATGATAATCCTAAATGTTTATATTCCCATAACGGCTACTTAGATTATAAAGCAACAGCTTATAGAAGTTAAAAGAGAAATAGACAGTTCCAGGAATCTCCAACACTCCTTCCTCAGTAATCAATAGAACAAGTAGAAAGAAAATCAATAAAGATATAGACACCCTGAACAGCACTATCACCCAACTTGACTTAGTTCACCACTTATTTTACCAAAGGAAAAAAAAAAAATAGAACATTTTCATCATTTTAGGAGAAGTAAAGAATTCTTACAGAGAAAAGAAAAGGACTAACTTTAAAATACATCGACAGATTAGACTTCATAACATTTTAAAATACCTTTTAATTAAATCATTCCATTAACAAAATGAATAGACATTGCAAACCAGGAGAAAATATCCACAACACTTACATTTGGCAAATTACTAATATCCAATCTATGTAAGGTACTCCTATAAGTCTGTAATAAAATAGAAAACCAGTAGTAAAAACAAAACAAAACAAAATACAAAAAACAAGAACTGATAGACCAAATCAACAAATGTCCAACAAAGGTATGAAAAAAAAATGTTGAAAATCAATTGTACCAGGAAATGCATATTAAAATTACAGTAACTACAACCACTTAACCACTGGAATGATAAAACTTCATCACTGAACTTTAACACTAAATGAGATCAAGGTTGTACAGAAGCCAGAACTTTAATACTTTGCTAGTGGGAATGTAAAATGGTACCACTACTTTGGAAATTTGTGTCACTTCCTTAAAAAGTAAAATATACCTTTTTTTCTTATATATGTATCCATATAAATAAAAACATATTTCTGCAAAAGTCCTTGGCAAGAATATTAATAGAAACTTTATTCATAATAACCAAACACTGCTAACAGACAGATATTCCTTAACAGAAAAATTATTTTAAAATCTGTAGTTTGCTCATGTAATAGAATACTCTTCAAAAATAAAAAGGAATAAACTATAGCAGAAACCTGGAAGAGTATCAAAAACATGCTGAGTGGGGGCACTTGGGTGGTTCAGTCGGTTAAGCATCTGTCTTTGGCTCAGGTCAAAATCTCAGGGTCCTGGGATGAAATACCGCATTGGGCTCCTTGCTCAGCGGGGAGCCTGCTTCTCCCTCTGCCACTCCCCCTGCTTGTTCTCTCTTTCTCTGACAAATAAATAAATAAAATCTTAAAAAAAAAAAAAAAAACATGCCTAGTGAAAGAAACTAGACACACAAAATCAATATTGTGTGATTCATTCATATGAAGTTCTAGAACAGGCAAACCAAGATATGTGATAAAATTTATATTAGGAAAAATAAATAAATAAATAAAGTAACTTATACTAGGTTGCTATAGTGGGAGATGGAGTTGAAAAGACAGTAGAAAAATGTCTAAATTGATGAAAATATTTTACATCTTACTGGAGAAGATTATATGAGTGTATAAAATTCTCAAAACTGATCAAATGAAACACTGACCTGATTTCACCAGATAGAAACAACAAACTCCACCCAACAACACCCCCAGCAAAAGTTATGAAAATGCTGGGAAGGAAAATAGTGTTTGAATAATATGGCAAGAAATAATAAGCATTCAAATATATGTGAATGATGAAGGTAGTTCTTTCAGAATAAATGAAGATATGGTCCATCTGAATGTGCTACTCTCAATTTAAAACTATTGAAAAGAATACATTTTTTTCCCTATGATATGCCCTGGAAAAAAGTGGCTAATATAGTGTTGACATAATGTCAGATAATTTAAATTAGTAAATGCCTATTAGTAGATTTGTAAATATGTTTACATTATTTTATTGATCTTAGAAACTATTAAGAAGTACTTAGGGAGTTACTACTCCATGTCTACCGGAGTGAAAGACACTGAAGACACCAAAGAAATAGAGAGAATGTCTATAATCTGATCTTCCTAAAGAATTGGTGAATGCATTGTCAACCTTCATGCTTACAGATTCAAAATCTTAGTTAAAACATTTGGGATAGAAATCTTCTAAAATAGTTGTACATACAGCTATCTTTGCAAAGGTATATACCCGTGGAGCTCCAATTAAGGACATCCTCTGCACAGTACTGTCATTTAAAGATATTCTGAGGGACAGTTAAAGAGCAAACAATCTTTTATAACAAGTGTTTTCTTGATTTTCCTTTCAGCCTGCTAATTTACAGTTTATCCTCTCCATTAATATGGGAATCCTGGTAAATGTATCTTTTAAAATAATTTTCCTCAAAGTAATAATTACATACCAGGTACTGTACTAACATGATCTGTGTTAACCACCGTAGTAACATGCTTTGGTAAACATCATTTATTTTTCCCTCATGGCACCCATTTTCCTCTGCACTTGGTACCAACATCCATATTTTTGAAGAACCACCTACCATGACCATTCAGAATCCATGTGGTTTCAGTGGGTGGGCTTGTGGACCAGATTGTAGCTATTAATATATACATTCCCTCTGGCTGTGATCTTTGGGTCAAAGATTACACAGGGGAATCCAATGAGGATCAATCCCAGAATTCTGTGGAACTATTGGGAAGGAAAAGTTATTTTTCTGCTATGTTTACTAGGTCAAAGGAAAATATAACCCTGATGATTCTGCTGATGACCACCATATGGAGAAGACTTTTGGAGATCAAGGCTACCCAGAAGAAAACAGAATCCAAATATAGAGAAAGAATTGCATCTTATGGAGTCATTTGACTAGATTCAGCCATTTCTAAAAATTCATACTAGGCTTTTCAGTTATATGAGCTATCGTGAGTTCTATTTCTGGTTATTACAACTTAGAAAGACTGATCTAATAAGGATACACAATCTCATTTATGCCTATTATAGCCCTCTGAGTAAATGCTGTGATTCTTCACATTTTACATTAAGTAATCTGAGGTTCAGAGAGATTAATATCTTCCCTAGGTAATGTAGTTATTAGTTATTAAGTGATAGAATCAGGATTCAAAATGATGTTTATGTAACACCAAAATCCACAGTCCTAACCTTCTTAAGCTCACTTAACCACTAAACTCCTCTCTAGAACTTCTGTCAGGTGAGGATATGTGAACAGAGGTCAGTTTTGTTTGTTTGCTTTAATTTACACATGAACATTTATTATTTGATTTTAGATTTTATTTATTTATTTGAAAGAGAGAGAAAGTGAGCACACACGCAAGAAGGGGAAGGGATGGGGGAAAGGGAGATGGAGAAGGAGACTCCCTGCTGAGCAGGGAGCCCAACGAAGAGGTAGATCCCAGAACCCTAAGATCATGACCCGAGCCCAAGTCAGATGCTTAACCAACTGAGCCACCCAGCCTCCCTACACATGAACATTATAAATCCTACTACCAACAGTTTGACAGTTCAGTTCAACAAATGTAGTTCTGTCAACCACTAGTCATTGAAGAGGGATAGTGTAATTTAAGTGGGGAATATTGTTATGATATAAAGTCCTAGATTCATCAAATATAAGCATAGGATGAATACAAAACTAATGAACTTCAGAAAACTTTTCAATCTGTATTCTCTTCTTCCTCCGATAAATCTGATATTTTATTGGTGTATAATCTTTTAACTGATTGGACTCTTAGAACATATTTTCCCTTTTGTTTCTTTCCAAAATAACTGTGTTGGTACCCCCAAAAATTAGTTCTGGAGACATCATTGCTTGGACTAGCTCAGTCACCTGATTGAAAATGTATGGATTACGAAAGGTGAAGAACATAGTGTCTGTGTTTTGACAGTTTGCTTGACCAAACTTTAGTCAGGCTACTGAAACTTCTCGTAGGCCCATCAATTCACTTCCTTGTAAAATCTAGTTTTAGAAAGAACTCTGTTAAGTCAGTTTAATTGGAACCCTCCACCCTTGATATTGATCACCCTTCATATCTAATAGGGTTATCTTCCATCATCCCCCAGGTGATGTCTGCTCACCCTTGCTTGTCTTTAGCAGAAAACTTGTTAAGTCAGTTTAACAAGAATCCCTCTTAACCCTGATGTTTCTGTCAGTAATTTCCCATCCTCTGACTCCAACTTTGCACTATGTCTATCAATTCTCACTTTTCTGTGTTGTATTTGGAGTTGAGTGCAATTTCTCTTCCCTACTGCAAAATCCCATTGCAGTGGTTTTTATACTTATTGTTATGGTCCTGTATAAGGTCTGCCTTATTATCTTTAACAAATATCATCAACATTTGTTTTTTCTTTAACAGTATCAGATGCTTGTTATATGGCTTTCAGGAGTCTATTTTTATTCTCTATCTCAAAACATTGATTTTTATTTAAAACACTTTTAACTACTTATAATTATTGGAAAAATTAATAGTATATTTTTTTCTGCTCCCTCAGAAGAATGTAATCTTCTTGAAGTGCATATCATGACTTACTTGTGCTTGATTCCTCAGCATCTATCAGTAGTTGGCATGCATTAGCTCTGAATGTAGAATTATTGAATAAATAAATAGGTAATACATAAAAAGAGACAAAAATTTCTGGCTAGAGAAAATCAGTACTTTCTCCTCCTCCTTTTATTCCCCTCAAATTGTATTGTCATAATGATAAAAGGAGAAGGAAATTGAACAAATTATGATGTTGTAATAATGATTCCTGTGTGTCATGAAGTAAATTACTAAACTTCTCTGTGCTTCATCTTTCTATTAATCTATTGGAGATACTAACAGTTTGCTATTACTATTATTATTGCTGCTATTATTATTTATTATTATTATTACTATTAAAGGTTTCAATCAGGCTTTAACCAAGAGAATACTTGGATATTGTCTAGTGAATACCACATGATCAGTAAAAGTCTCAGAAAGGGGTGCCCAGCTGGCTCAGTCAGTAGAGCATGTACCTCTTGAGCTCAGGCCCCATGTTGGAGGTAGAGATTACTTAAATAAATGAATAAATCTTTAAAAAAATAAATAAAAGTTTCGTGATCATTCAGGTTTATTTCTTTCTTTGTAATTTCAGAGTGAGGTAGCAAAAATAGATTAACATACAGTCAGATAATAATTACTCTCAAATGATACATTCACTTAACTCTAGCTCTTTGTCTTTACATTACAAATACTAAACCACTTTCTAATTGTAATCCTCCTGAGATGCTCTCTATATCTCATGGAGTTTGCACGAGGGTTCTTCCTCAGAGCTTCTGCTCTCTCCTTTCATTGTCACTCATCTTAAGCTCTCCTGCACTGGCTATGTCCCTCTGTGTATCTAATATTCAAATGTCTCAATAGGGAGGGTATAGTTTGTTAGCCATTCGCCACTAGTATATGCAATTCTGTTAGACCTGACACTACAATCCCTTTATTAATGTTCTTCTGGCCAGGCAACATTCCTTATTATCACTACTGGCACTAAAATAATAGATTAAATTGATGTAAAAGTGAATGCCAAGATGTCCATCAACAGATGAATGGATAGAGAAGATGTGGTATATATCTACAATGGAATATTATGCAGCCATCAAAAAACCCTGAAATCTTGCCATTTGCAATGACGTGGATGGAACTAGAGGGTATTACGCTGAGTGAAATAAGTCAATCAGAGAAAGACATGTATCATATGGTCTCACTGATATGAGGAATTCTTAATCTCAGGAAACAAACTGAGGGTTGCTGGAGTGGTGGGGGGTGGGAGGGATGGGGTGGCTGGGTGATAGACATTGGGGAGGGTAGGTGCTATGGTGAGCTCTGTGAATTGTGTAAGACTGTTGAATCACAGACCTGTAGCTCTGAAACAAATAATACATTATATGTTATAAAAAAAAAAAAAAAAGAAGAAGAAGAAGAAGAAGATAGCAGGAAGGGAAAAATGAAGGGGGGAAATCGGAGGGGAAGACGAACCATGAGAGACTATGGACTCTGAAAAACAACTGAGGGTTCTAGAGGGGAGGGGGGTGGGAGGATGGGTTAGCCTGGTGATGGGTATTAAAGAGGGCACGTTCTGCATGGAGCACTGGGTGTTATACGCAAACAATGAATCATGGAACACTACATCAAAAACTAATGATGTAATGTATGGTGATTAACATAACATAATAAAATAAAATTTTTTAAAAAAGTGAATAAAACTAGTAGTAAGGGCCTGTTTGTGTCTTCCTTTAAATAAGGCAAGTACTCAAGGTAATCTCTAATCTCTCCTCATTGAGGTCTTGCCCCACTGTGCCACTCCTGCAGAACTCCATGAAATACCTCTCTCTACTCATCTACAAATCCATTATTTCCGTTTTTCCTTCTTAACCACTGTAATAAAAATTTGCCCCTACTGAAGCTGTTTGTCAGTCACCAATGGCCTCTATGTTTCTAATTCAAAGGTCAATTCTCAGTTCTTAATTTATCTCATAAGCATTATTAGGTATAAGGAAAAGTACAAATTAAAAATAGAAGGCTTAATTTTTCCTCTTGAAATTAAGAAAGGAGGTATTCTTTTTCTAGGAATGCTTATTTTAGAAAACTTGTAATTTAGAAAATTTAAGTACTCTCTCCTCTCTTTGAAATGTATATTAATCCTTTTGAAAACTACTGGGCCTTGGGGCGCCTGGGTGGCTCAGTCGTTAAACGTCTGCCTTCAGCTCAGGTCATGATCCCAGGGTCCTGGGATCAAGCCCCGCATTGGGCTCCCTGCTCCGCGGGAAGCCTGCTTCTCCCTTTCCCACTCCCTCTGCTTGTGTTCCCTCTCTCCCTGTGTCTATCTCTGTCAAATAAATAAAATCTTAAAAAAAAAGAAAAGAAAACTACTGGGCCTTTTTCTCAGCTTTATGACCCAGAAATATCTTTCTTCAGTTCCGGGAACCATCTCATTGAAATGTAAACATACAGAGTGATAGCTCTCTTGTCTTCCAGTTTGTTTGGGAAGGTAGGAGCTTGACTTTGGAGGGCACCCTGTTACAAGTTGCAAAACTATGTCCTGTAATGAAGATATGAGGTTTTTTGTTTTGTTTTGTTTTTGTTTTTCCTCCTCTAGATAAAGCCAATTAGTCAAAACAAATGGTCACTCCAGTTGCCAGGTAAAGTTAGGATAAGCTATCTGTCACAAATAGTGCTGTCAAGTCCTTTCACTTGAAGACTAGCTATAGTTTATCTTAAGAACATTTATGTAGGGGCGCCTGGGTGGCTCAGTCGGTTAAGCGTCTGCCTTCGGCTCAGGTCATGATCTCAGGATCCTGGGATAGAGTCCCGCATCGGGCTCCCTGCTCAGTGGGAAGCCTGCTTCTCCCTCTCCCTCTGCTGCTTCCCCTGCTCCTGCTCTCTCCCTCTCTCAAATAAATAAAATCTTAAAAAAAAAAAAAAAACATTTATGTAATAATGGCATGTATAGGCTTGACTATATAAAAGGGGTAAGAATGTATCACATCTGGTTTAATACTTGCTCAATAATAGAAGTGTTTTCTTTCTCTACTATCTTTGTGGAAAGGATTTCTCAGTTGGGAGAAGATTTTGTTTTTAATTATATTTCCTTAATGTTGGTAAAATTATAATTCCCTTTTATTTGAAACAGTTTTTTTCATTTGGCTTCCATAATTCCGTACCTCCTTGGTTTTTCTTACTAGTTTGACACTTCTCATGGTTCTCATTTCATACTCCCAGAAGGTCATATGGCTCAGTCTTGGGACCTCTCCTGTTATTTACTAAGCTCATCCTTTGATGAGGTCATACAAGCTCAGTGATTTTAAATACCATCTATTAACTGATGACCCCCAATTTAAATAATTGTGTTGTTTGAAGTAAGGTAGAAGCTGAAAACTGACCACTGGATTTATTTTTGTGTGGGTTATGGTTGACCTTGACAAGAGAGGTATAGAGTTGTAGTGGGAATGAAAATCTCATTGGAGAGGGATTTAGAAAATAAGTGGAAGGAACTGTATATTTTAAACTCATAATTTTGTTTTTCAGATGTGTTATCAAAAGGGGAGCAGAGAATTAGGACAGTAACAGCTGGAGAGTGATTTGATATCAGAAGACATTTTATTTTCCTTCATGGGAGAGATAATACAAAGTTCATATGCTGATAAGAATGATCCAATAGAGACAAAGGAGCAAATGAAGATTCAGAAGAGAGTGAGAGGGGAAATTGCTGAAGCAATAGCCCTAATTAGATGAGAGGAGATGAGGGGAAGATTGTCCTTAGCTAACAACATGGATAGTTTATTCATAATAAGATAGGTGAAAGCAGAATATACAAAGATAGATGTCAAAAGTTTGATAGGTATATGGAATTGGTTGATAATATCTAGTTATAACATTTGCCTTCTGGATTTCTATTACAGAATTAAAATATCAAGACCCTGACCAGTAAGGCATTTTCAATGTACTTTTGTTATGTTATACATGTAATTTGGGGGGGGCGGTATTTATAGGGAAAGCAATTTAACTAGATGCACATGTGTTTTGTAACTGTCAGTAGAAGGTATTCTCTTATTCATATGAGAAATGTTATATATAAAACGGAAAAAATATCTATGGTCATATAAAAAAGTATAGTGAAAAATACCAATAATTTCAGTGTTCTTATATAAGCATTCAGAAGTAAGGATGTTGGTAAAAATGAGTCCACACACTCTTAGTCAAGTACTTGTGTGATGTATCCAGACTCATAAGAATTCTCATTATAGCATCTTAGTTTGTTTGCTATATAATTTGTAAAAAGATTGGTTAATTCAAACTCAGGAATAAAGTTACCCTATCATTGTTCCCCTAAAGAAAAATCTAAGATCACTTTTTTCTAAAGTGATTTTAATTCTATAAATAATTTTATAGAGTTCAAGACTTGGTAATTTATCTCATATGTATGTAGTCTTAATGTAACAATTTGTTGTGAAGTGTATTTATAAAATGACTAATCAAAACCATTAAAATTAACATACTTCAGAGACTATGTTTTTAAATGTTAGAAACCTCTACCCTTCATTGAATGATATGATAGACTTCAAAAGTTGTCTCAATCTTATGATGATGTATGCATTATCATCCCTATTTCATAGATGAGAAAACAGTCTCAAAATAAGTAATTTGTTGCAAAATACATAGAGAATTATTTGCGAAAGCTAGGATTCCAATTAAGATTTATACCAATCTTAATGTCCTCTCTTTAAGCCATACTGTGCTCCCAGTCAAGAGATTTATATCACAATTAGCTTGCACACACATGGGTCTTTCTCCTGTGCCAGCTTAGAAAGGCTCCCAGGTTTTGTTGTTCTACTAGGTGACCACAAGAGAATTTTAAAGATTAAGAAGTTTTACTCCATAGCTAGAATGCATTTAACTCTCATCTTTCTATCTTATCGATTCCCTTCAAGTCATTGCATCATTGAGTGCCCTGGCAAAGCATTTTGCTATCATTGGGGCACCACTGATGTTTTGATGCTCTGGAAGATAGCAGCTGAGGGAAGACTTTCTGTCAATGTATTTTGATGTCTTGCTATTATCACATATGCATTGGGAAACTGTGCTCACACAAAACTTTAACTGACCTAGTTTCCTATTTCTTAAGTCATATTCTATTTCAACACAACCTTAAAAGTAACATCTTAAATAGAATACATCATTTACTCCAAGTTAAAGTACGCTTTAGGTTTATATTTGCTCCATATTTTATATGCACCAACTATTTTCCTTAAATAAGAAAAAGCAAAAGAAAAATGTACAGCACTTAACTTACTTTTATTTTATTTATTTATTTATTTTCACTTAACTTACTTTTAAAGTGCATCTTTATTCAGGAAAATATTCCTGCTTAGAAAAAGCTAAAGGGTACAAACCACAGCATTTGGCTCCTTTTCCACATGAGTAAATATATAAACAGTCTGTTGAAATGCAGATCCCCTAGCAGGTGGACAATTTTTCTTTTCTTAGGAGCTTAGCTGGAATCTTCATTGATCTACTTCATAAGACAAGTTCCCATTGGAGTTGGATTGGCTTGTTCATTTTTATTTTATTGATACTTAGGGTTTTGAAAACATGAAAATGTGCTTCTAAAATATGTGCTTTAAAATTTAATAAGAAAACGCTGAGCAGATTTAGATGTGGGCATTTTAGTACATGAGTATAAGCTTTTAAAAAATGATTCTGAAAACAAATTATTTAAAAGCTGAAAGGTGTAGATTGCAGCTTGTTTCTCTTACATCAGTTAATACCCAAATATGTATGTCTTAGACCTTTCACTCAGAGGCTCTTGCTTGTTCCGTGCAATGTAGCCATCTATATGAAGCTGCACCACATGTGTTTTTACAACCGAATAATCAATTTTGTTTAGCAAATCAGAGGAAGGTGACACTAAAATAATATATAAGAAACTTACTATAAATTTTTAAATTACATTTAGTGGCACAAATGACTGTTTCTGGTTAGCACTAGGAACGGCCCTTATTTCTTAATAGGACATAAAATTATGATGTTATTAGAAATCAGTTGTTGATATGGCAAGCATTGATAAATATTTCATTTAGAGAGAAAAGTCTCTTATATCGCTGAAAAGATAGCTTATCATTAGTTACAATGAAATAAGTATTATTATATTGTTTTAATATTAAATTAAATATTAAAAAATATTAAATTAAATATTAAATTAAATATACACTAAAAGTGCCATGAAGTATCCACCCCCCCTCCTTTCTGTAACTGTCAGTTTGTTTCCCAGAGTCCAGAGTCTCTCATGGTTTGTCTCCCTCTGTGATTTCATCCCATTCAGTTTTCCCTCCCTTCTCCTGTGGTCCTCCATGCTATTCCTTATGTTCTTCATATGAGTGAAATCATATGATAATTGTCTTTCTCTGCTTGACTTATTTCACTTAGCATAAACCCCTCCAGTTCCATCCATGTCTAAGGTGGATATTCAACCTTTCTGATGGCTGAGTAATATTCCATTGTATATATGAACCACATCTTCTTTATCCATTCATCTGTTGAAGGGCAGCTTATCTCCTTCCACTGTTTGGCTGTTGTGGACATTGCTGTTATAAACATTTGGGGGCATGTCCCCCTTCTTTTCACTACATCTGTATTTTGGGGGTAAATACCTGGTAGTGCAATTGCTGGGTAGTAGGGTAGCTCTATTTTTAACATCTTGAGGAACCTCCATACTGTTTTCCAGAGTGGCTGTACCAGCTTGCATTCCCACCAACAGTGTAAGAGGGTTCCCCTTTCTCCACATCCTTGCCAACAGTTGTTTCTTGTCTTATTAATTTGGCCATTCTAACTGGTGTACTGGTGTACTGTTGCTTCTGCACCTTCTGGTCAGACTACAGAGTGGTCATAATGCCAGATTTTCTCTCAGAGACCCTAGAGAGTGGCTGCAGACACCCCCTGGGTAGAGCTCAGAAAGAAGTGAGGAGGATGGGCGTGTCCTAGTTGGATCTTCACTTCTGATTGGTTGGCTGGTTGTCACATGACTCTCATCTCTAAGGGAAGGAGCCAACCTTGCTCCATCTGGCGGCAAACCAGACAGTGTGCTCCACATGGTCTATGATGTGAATTCCCCACCCATACCTGGGCCCCTATGAGTGTGTGTGTATATGTGTGGGTGTGTGTATCAAGGGAGGGGACGGGGGCAGTGATACTGTCTGTATAAACAGTTGGAGTCACCCCAAATCAGGTTAGCTTCTCAGCACCACTCTGGTGGTGAAACTTTCAAGCAGTGGCTTGAAAGAAGTACCACACTGGCCAACAAGAGATACCCCTAAGCTGGGCATCCCTCCTGGAATCCCATCAGGACACTGGGCCCATGTCTGACTCCAGGAGCGACAGTCCCAGAACTCCTCCCTGCATCTGGATGACCCTACACTGGAGTCTTTGAAAGCAGCCTGAAATCAAGAAAATGGATGGGGCCCTCGCTATCTTGACTGGGGATGTTCAGCACTGCTGCCAAGCATCAGAGGGGATTTTGAAGTAACATGTTTCCCCCTGTCTTATCTCCTGAGGCATGGACTGGAGTTACCCGGAATTAGGATAACATTGTCCTTAAATATACGTCATCATTTGTATGGGCTGCATAGTAATCTACTGATCAATGTACATTAATGTATTTGACCCAGTCTCCATTCTTGGCTATAGTTCTCTATTATGCTGGGATGCACAGACTTAAAGTTTAATATTTGGACACTTAATTTATAGTCATTATTACTGCATTCTCAGGACCCAAAACAGAAAAGCAAATAGAACCTAACCTAGGAAAACTAGAACCTAAATTCCCACATTCCCCTGGGGCAAATATTATGCATATGTACTATTTTGTAACCTGTTTTTTAGGTCTAGAAAAAGACACTTCCCATATCAATAAATATGTTTCCACAAGGCCAGTGTAACAACAAAATATTACTAAAAAAAAAATTGTGCTTTTGATTTGTATTTCCCTGATGGCTAGTGATGTTGAACATTTTTTCACGTGTCTGTTAGCCATTTGTATGTCTTCTTTGGAGAAGTGTCTGTTCATGTCTTCTGCCCATTTATTGACTGGATTATTTGTTTTTTGGGTATTGAGTTTGAGAAGTTCTTTATAGATCTTGGGTATCAGCCCTTTATCCATAATGTCATTTGCAAATATCTTCTCCCATTCTGTGGGTTGCCTTTTAGTTTTGTTGACTGTTTCCTTTGCTGTGCAAAAGCTTTTTATCTTATCCCAAAAGTTTGCACATGAATTATGCTTTAATAGAGTGTTAGCTATCCTATACTAAACTTTGTTAACCAACATAAATTTATTTTGTTCTCATAAAGATTTTATTCTGAGAAAAAAACACATAATTAGAGGAAAAAAAGCTAATAAATATGTTTGGAGCAGAGATCGATATATGATATGGGTATTTCTACAATGAATGAGTAGTTAAAAAAAGGGGGGGTCTTATCAAGTTAAGGAACATACCCAAAGTCAGATTGGGGGTGGGAAAAGAGATAATATTTAATTACAATTCAAACTAACTCTAAGCCCATTATTTAATCACCACAGTGTGACACTCTAAAAGAAGACACTGTAGAAGTTTTTGGTGTCAAATAATCCTGTAAAAGGAACACAAGTTGAATTGAGATTGTGAAAGGAAGATCTGAAAGTTTTTAACCATGTGGTGTACTTGAAATAAATAATCAGCTACAGGAATTCATTGAAGCTCTCCCCTATGCCCAACATAAACAAGAATCATGATATTTCACCCACCATGGCTTTAACCTTTTCTCCTGTGTGGAAAAAGGAAGGCATCCAGAGATTTAAAGAACTCAGTAAAAGGGAAATCTATCCCCCCAGCATATCCACATGGCAGGAAGATAATACCTTTAATGTTTCTGGGTTCTGTGACTGTTTAGTGAAGGCAGACAGAAGGAAGACTAATAATGACAGCTATCTTGTTCAACTACTATGTATTGGTTACAGTTTATGAGGAGCAGAACACCTGAAAAAAACACAAACTGAAATCCCCATGACATTTTTGGATTCCCAAGTATAGTAATTGACGTACTCGTGATGGGGCTGAGATAGGCAGAATGATATTGACAATAATAATGAAAATATTTTCTCTCTCTTTTATGGCATAATATCAGACAGTGTTCAAGAATTTGTGGCAAGTGGATATCAACAGGAAAAATGGAAATGAGATCCAAGAATTTTACTCATGTATTTATTTTTTTAAGGTCAGAAGTTGACCAAAATTAACATAGTCTATTTTTATTGTGGTGTTATGACTCTTATTCCATATTAGCATTTAGGAGAGAGTTAAAGTTTTATTTGAAATGTAATACATAATATAGAAACAGTTTACTTAGAAAAACTACAAGAAAGGCAAAGTAAGAGCAGAAGACATATATTTATTTAATCTCAATCACTATAGTACCTTGAACATTCTTTGGGTATAAGTAAGAAAAGAAAAAGGACATAACTCATACATAATAAGGGTCATGGCTTTGAACCTTTTGTAAGGAATGCCCTGAGACACCTAGCCACTCTCCCAGTCATCATGTATCATGTACCTAATGCATGTGCCTGAAAAGTATAATATTAGGAATGTGTCATTCTTTGTCATTTCTGGTTTGGTTACTCTGCAACTTGTGTTTCTGGTGTTGTGTTTGTATTTTTGTTTTTTGTCTCTTTCTTATTCAATAACTGAAGTGAGGTGGATTTCAACAGTGAAGTCAATATATTTTTCTGATCCAAGATCAATGACTTTTATTTTTATAACTTGTAGTGTAGAATTAATTAGTTAATTAATTAAACCACCTCATTGAGGCATGACTGATATGTAAAATACTGTATGTATTTAATGCTTACAACTCAATGTGTTTGAGGATATGTATACACCTATGAAACCATCACCACTATCAAGGACCTAAACATGCCCACTACTTCCCTAAGTTTTCTTCTGTTTTTATTAATTTTTTATGGTAAGAACACTTAACATAAGCTTTATACAGTCAGCAAATTTTAAGAATACAATATTTTTAACTATAAGCATTATGCTGTATAGTACATCTCCAGAACTTAGTCATCTTGTATAATTTGAAGCTATATCTTTTGACTATTACCTCCCCATTTTCTTGTCCCCTCCTCATGCTGTTGCTCTTAACCACCATCCCACTCTCTGCTTCTGTGAGTTCAACTATTTTATTTTGTTTATTTTTTTTAAGATTTTATTTGTGAGAGAGAGAGAACACAAGTAGGGGGAGCAGCAGAGGAAGAGGGAGGGAGAGAAACATACTCCCAATTGAGCAAGGAGCCAGATGTGGGGCTCGATCCCAAGACCCTGGGATCATGACCTGAGCCAAAGGCAGCCGCTTAACCAACTGAGCCACCCAGGATCCCCTGAGTTTGATCATTTTAGATTTCACATAAAAGTAGTATCATGTAGCACTAGTGTTTTTGTGTCTGGCATATTTCACTTGGCATAATATCTTCCAGGTTCATCATATTGTCTCAAATGGCAGGATTTCTTTCTTTATTGATAGAATAACATTCCATTGTATTTATTATTTTTAACATTTGAGTAAGGTAAAAATAATTTTATTTTATTTTACTGTTTTTAAATTTTTTTATTGAAGTATAATTAATATACACTGTTATGTTAGCTTCAGATATAAAATATAATGATTTGACAATTCTATACATAAAAGTGCACTCAATCCCTTTCACCTATTTTCATTGTATGTATATACACATTTTCTTATCCATTCAACTTTTGATGGACATTTAGGTGGTTTCCATGTCTTGGTTATTGTGAATGACACTGCAATGAACATGAGAGTGTCATTTAATTCCTTTAGATAAATACTCAGAAGTGGGATTACTAAACTGTATGGTAGTTCTTTTTTTAATGTTTTGAGGAACCTCCGTATTGTTTTCATAGTGCCTGTACCAAATTATGTTCCCATCAACAGTGTAAAAGTGTTCCTTTTCTCCATATTCTTGGAGCACTGGTTGTCTTTTATTTTTCTAGTGGTAGCCATTTTAACTGATGTAAGGTGATATCTTATTGCAATTTTGATTTGCATTTCCCTTATAACTAGTAATGTTGAGAATATTTTCATGTATTTATTAGCCATTTGTAGGTCTTCTTTGGAGAAATGTCTGTTCAGACCCTTTGCCCATTTTCAATTAGATAATTTCATTATTGTTTTGTTTGTTTTTCTTGTACTTGTTCTTGTTTTTGCTACAGAGTTGTATGTATTTATTATATATTGTGTATATAATCCCTTGCCTGATGCCCAAAGCAATCTACAGATTCAATGCAATACACTATCAAAATTCCAATGGCATTTTTCACAGAAAAAGAAAAAAACAGTGCTAAAATTCTTATGGAACTTCAAAAGACCCTGAATAGTCAAAGTAATCTTTAGCAATAAGAACAAAACTGGAGGCATTGGACTTCCTGATTTCAAAATTACATTGCAAAGCTATATGAATTAAGACAGTATGGCACTGTCATAAAAAGAAACATGTAAACTGATGGAATAGAATGAAGAGACCAGAAATAAGTCCACATATTTATAATTGTTTCTCAGGGGAATTTATTGGGAATGAAGTGTGTGTGTGTGTGTGTGGTATGTGAAGTTTGAGTGTTTTACTGTGGCTTATAAGAAATGTCATGTTCATGATGAAAAAATTTTTGTTGCAGCTATATTAATTTTCTGGAAGATATTTTTATTCATGAGTACTTATTATTGACAATGTTTTGAGATAGCTAGGTTTTTGTTTTTCACATGACTTTTGTGCTCAGAGAATGGCCCTCTTGTCAAGAACAGAGTGATTCTGTGTCATGAATTGAGCCATTTACCTAAGACCCACCTCTGCAGAAATCATAAGGTGGAAGGCCATTTTTACTCAGATAATTCATGCATTCACTGATTAAAAATATTTATTGAGTACCTACTTTGTGCTGAGCACTCAGCTGAGTGTTGGATATAGCAATGGTCAAGGAAGACGACAGCCCTGCCCTTATACAACTTAGAGTCTAGTAATAAAAGAAATAATAAGATGTTTACAAGTGTAATGAGTTTATAAAATGGAAATATCAAAAACTCATAATAATAATGAGTTTAGGATGTTAAAACACCTTGACGATAATTTGTATATGGTATAAAAAACACAAAAATCTTTATTATCAAGGTAAGGAGCTCAGAAATAGTATTATTTTTCTTTATTACTTAGGTCCTCCATATTATTATTTAAGTTTGCACCTTTAAGTTTGCACTTGATAGATATTTGGATTTCTTTCAATTTTTCCATTATTCAATGAATATTTATTGTGTATATGCTGTTGCCAGGCACTGTGATAGGTACTTGGTTTTTCTTTTTGTTTGTTTGTTTTGTTTTATTTATTTTTTTAAGGACTCTTTGTTTGCTTTCATATTACCTAGAGCCTAGTGCAGGAGATATAAAATGGGGATAGGTACATAATATAAGTGGAGTCACGAAAACCATATCTAAACACACCAAAGATAATTAAGTTTTAGCCAGGCAAAGAAAAATAGAAGAATGTATTTTGGGTGAAGAAAAAAAAAATTCAATAGTTCAGGTATAAGAGAGAATTCATTCCTTTTAAAGAATTTAGAACGATTATTTATGTCTAAGCTTATATTTAAAAAAGTGTATAGTGTAAGGATAATAAAAATTTCTGGATATCTGCTGTTTTGTGAACCAGAACAATTAGATAATATATGAAATAATAGCTAAATATTTGCTACTTTTCACTCCGTCTCAAATTCCATCTGACTGACTTCAGTTTTAGGCCCCTGTCAGAGGGCTGATATCATAATTGGCACAAAGACCTATAGCTATGGAGTGAGGCAATTTTCCCCTACTTGCTATTTTTATACTCTGTGAGGTTAATATTTGTATCTGCAAGAGCAGGGCTAATAAACATTACATAAGTTATATAAAAAGTCTTACAATGAAATAGGAGTTGATTGGCACCATAATTACAATTAACATCATTGATGTTTTCACTCTCCTAATAGATCAGGACATTTGGTAGCCTTATGTCCCCTTAATTGTTATTTAGCAGAGAAACGCTAGGAACCTAAAAATTAAGAAATTAGAAAGTTTTGAAAAGTTTTAATGAGCATATAGAGGTGTCGGAACATAATCTGAAAGCAGGTTTGAGATAATCATAGACTGTGATATGGTTATTCCAATGAAGATGAGTGAAGTGTTTGGATAGAAGTGAAAAATTGAATAAAAGAAACGTTATTATTTGGGTATGTGAATTAAATGAGATCCATATAAAATTCCTCTAAAATTTGAAGCCCTGGAATTCAGTATCACAGTCTGAGAGAAAGCAGCTAAGGCAGATTTACTCAGACTGATGACAGAAGCTCAATTCTACATGAATCATATCTAAGATAGAAACTACACTCTTTGAATACTTGAGCTGAAGGCAGACACTTAACAACTGAGCCATCCAGGCACCCCACACTCTTTGAATACTTTATAAAACATCTTAAGTTATTAGGATGAGAAATACTGAAATGGAATATGTAGGCTAATTTAGATATAATTTTTAATCATCTATTTCCCCTTGTATTTTTGTTCTGTGGTCAGAATATAAATACAGCAAACATGGAACAAGTGTTCCCTAGGACATCTGCAGGAGGAAATATAAGACAGTTTAGCCTTAATCAGAAAATAAGAATCATAGCAAATAAAATTCAGGGCATCACTGTTAAGTAATCTCTGATATCAGTGAAACACATCTACGTGATTTGTTGTAGAACAATAGCATTTGTTTGAAAAAAGAAAGAAAGGAAGAAAACATTGTAATGAGACTATAGACAGTACTAAATACCACTATTATTATTATTATTGCTATTTTATACAAATTTTCTCAGAAAAAGATTGGACTACAAGCTATTTGAAATGCCTGAAACTGTAAGCAATGTTTTTTCTTGGAATAAAATAAAACTCCATAGCTTTCATAGATTTTCAAAGGGTCTATGACCCAAAAATCATTGAAAACAAGTTTTATAGAGATTATTTTTCAGGTGTGAATGTTTATGATAGTGTACAAATCTGTTATGTGCCTTGGGATAATGTGAGATTGAATTAGGATATGCAAAACAAAGCAGCTCCCAGATAGACTATATAGTATAGTCAAGTTTAACTCTGATTGTTTGCTTTATCCTTTGTTGAAGACACTCTTTGGAGGGACAAAAGGGATTTGCCTCTTCCTTGTTAAGCTGCATTTTACTTGGTGTTCCTTGTGGATAAGTATTTCTATTTGGGTTTTTCCTTTTCTTTTGAGGTCAAATGAGCTTTGACACGAGGCACAAAAGACACAAGAATTAATGCTGAGAGGATGCCACATTTTATGTGTTTTATTTTCATCCTGCGTGACCAAGCTGAACTCTTACCTGGCTATACCTTCTATGTGGCTTTGATGCTCTCACAGGCCCCTGGATATCACTTTTACTTGTAGAGTTGCTTATTTCTTACTGCTCTTTCTTCTTCTATTTTTTATCCTTTCTACAAGAGACAGTTCTCTCTCTCTCTCTCTCTCTCTCTCTTTCTCTCTCTCTCTCCTTTTCCTCAAGAATATTTTGTTGACATCTGGTAAGATGATAACCTAAAATATATTATCCTCCTGCTTACTACAATATTCCTATTGAACTTACTAACATATTTTAAAAACTGAATTAAAAAAAAAAGACAGAGGGGCATCTGGGTGGCTCAGTCGGTTAAGCGTCTGCCTTTGGCTCATGTCATGATCCCAGGGTTCTGAAATCAAGCCCCATGTAGGGCTCTCTGCTCAGTGGGGAGTCTGCTTCTCCCTCTCCCTCTGCCCCTCCCCTGACTGGTCTCTCTGTCTCTTTCAAATAAATAAAAATAAAATCTTTAAAAAGGAAAAGAAAGAACTAGAATCTAGAAAATAGTAATATACATTACCAATTCATCCCCTTAATACCTAATATGAAGGAAGTGTGCCTGGGAAAGTAGATGAAAGAAGAATCTTAATTCAGATATGTTGGGAGGATAGATTTTAGGTTTTTGACAATCAGGAGTATATCAGTTTCTACATTTATGATAGGAATCAAAACTTCTATTTACGCACCACTTGGATTTGATCATAGCTAGGACAGAACAGGGATATTGTGTGGCTGGCTTCTAATCATAGCCTAGCAAAGATTTGGATAATACCCTACATAAGTCCTGGGGTACTAAATGAGGAAAATATTCTTAGTACAAAGATAAGGATCCCTGCCATGACTGTTTCTAACTCAGATTGCATTATTCAACTACCTCATCATTACTCGATACCTGATCTGCAAAATAACAAAATAAATCTAAATTATTTTCTTTTACTCTACTTTAGTTTCATAGAATCAGAAAAGAATTTCAGAATATCTGGAAGAAGCCACCTTAATTTCCAATATTGGAACCAGTCTCTCTGTAAGGATAATTAACAGAGAAATATTACCTGTCATAGGTATTGCATTTCAAAGAAAAGAAATCTTCTACAGAAAGGATTGGGAAATTTTATTATAAAGGACCAGATAGTAAATATTTCATTTTGTTGGTCAGAAGGTCTCTAATTTCTCAACTCTGCCTTTGTGGCATATATAAAATTATAGATAATTTGTAAACAAATGGGTATGGCTGTGTTCCGGTAAGACTTTATTTATAAAAACCAGTGGGTAGGGGCCAACAGCAAGCAGCCCTAAGATGGCATGAAGACTATTTTGAGTTAAAAAGCAATCACACCCAGCAGATTCAGGAATAGCTCTTTACCCCCACCCTTAACTGACTAAAAAGAATCTAGGTAAGGAACTGTTTCAGGAAAAGAGTTATCACCATAGATAACTAATTACATTATGATATGAATTTGGAATGATAAACAGGGAGTTACCTAGCAATGCCACTTTGTTTAAAGTCCTCTCTTTGTTCCACTGTTTCTGGGTGGCCCAGCAAACATTTGTTTAGCAAACCTTTACTTGTTTTCACCTTCTTCTAAATTGCATCCTTTCCTCTGAAGTCCCAGACACCTACCCACTTCGGTTAGTTCAGGATGACATATATACCTCATTTTGCTTGAATGTCTTTGGAATTTCTAAGTTGGTGTGGATTCTCCATACATACACTATTAAATTTGATTTTCTCCCCTTAATCTGTTTCATGTCAATTCTTAGTCCAGCTAGAGGGACTTTGATTGGATAGGAATTCTTGCTCCCCAGTAGGTGATAGGCCAGATTTGTCCTGTAGGCTATAGTTTGCTGAACCCTAATCAATAAATCAGAATGAATATCTTACCAACATACAAATAACAGAAGAACATTGGTAAATTTATTTTTTTTATTTTATTCTGTTATGTTAATTACCATACGTTACATCATTAGTTTTTGAGGTAGTGTTCCATGATTCATTGTTTGCATATAACACCCAGTGCTCCATTCAATATGTGCCCTCTTTAATACCCATCATCAGGCTAAACCATCCCCCCAACCACCTCCCCTCTAGAACCCTCAGTTTGTTTCACAGAGTCCATAGTCTCTTATGGTTTATATCCCCCTTCGATTTCCCTCCTTTCATTTTTCCCTTCCTACTATCTTCTTCTTCTTTTTTTTTCTTTTTTAACATATAATATATTATTTGTTTCAGAAATACAGGTCTGTGATTCTTCAGTCTTACACAGTTCACAGCGCTCACCATAGCACATACACTCCCCAATGTCTAACACCCAGCCACTCCATCCCTCCCACACCCACCACTCCAGGAACCCTCAGTTTGTTTCGTGAGATTAACAATTCCTCATATCAGTGAGATCATATGATACATGTCTTCTCTGACTGACTTATTTTGCTTAGCATAATACCCTCTAGTTCCATCCTCATCATTGCAAATGACAAGATTTCGGACTTTTTTTAATGTACAGTTGGATCCTATTGACTAGTATTTTGGTGAGAACTTTGGCATCCATGTTCATCAGGGATATTGATCTGTAATTCTCAGTTTTGAAGGGGTCTTTGATTTTGGGATCAAGGTAATGTTGGCCTCATAAAATGAGTATAGAAGTTTTCTTTCAATTTCTATTTTTTGGGAACATTTCAGAATAATAGGTATTAATTCTTCTTTAAATATTTGGTAGAATTCCCCTGGGAAGCCATCTGTCCCTGGGCTCTTGTTTGTTGGGAGATTTTTGATGACTCCTTCAATTTCCTTAGTGGTTATAGGTCTGTTCAGGTTTTCTATTTCTTCCTGGTTCAGTTTTGATAGTTGATACATCTCTAGGAATGCATCCATTTCTTCCAGGTTATCTAATTTGCTGGCATATAGTTGCTCATAATACATTCTTATAATTGTATTTCTTTGGTGTTGGTTGTGATCTCTCCTCTTTCATTCATGATTTTGTTGATTTGGGTATTTTTCTTTTCTTTTTGATAAGCCTGGCCAGGGGTTTATCAACCTTGTTAATTCTTTCAAAGAACCAGCTCCTAGTTTCGTTGAACTGTTCTACTGTTCTTTTGGTTTCTATTTCATTGATTTCTGCTCTGATCTTTATTATTTCTCTTCTCCTGCTGGGTTTAGGCTTTATTTGCTGTTCTTTCTCCAGCTCCTTTAGGTGTAGGGTTAGGTTGTGTACTTGAGACCTTTCTTGTTTCTTGAGAAAGACTTGTATTGCTCTATACTTTCCTCTTAGGACCGCCTTTGCTACATGTCAAAGATTTTGAACAGTTGTGTTTTCATTTTCATTTGTTTCATGAATTTTTAAAAATTCCTCTTTAATTTCCTGGTTGACCCATTCATTCTTTAGAAGGATGCTCTTTAGCCTCCATGAATTTGAGTTCTTTCTGACTTTCCTCTTGTGATTGAGTTCTACTTTCAAGCATTCTGGTCCGAAAATATGCAGGGAATGATCCCAATCTTTTGGTACCTGTTGAGACCTGATTTGTGACCTAGGATGTGATCTATTCTGGAGAATGTTCCATGGACACTAGAGAAGAATGTGTATTCTTTTGCTTTGGGATGGAATGTTCTGAATATATCTGTGAATTACATTTAGTCGAGTGTGTCATTTAAAGTCTTTATTTCCTTGTTGATCTTTTACTTAGATGATCTGTCCATTTTAGTGAGGGGGTGTTAAAGTACCCCACTATTATTGTATTGTTGTTGATGTGTTTCTTTGCTTTTGTTACTAATTGCCTTATCTAATTGGCTGCTCCCATTTTAGGGGCATATTTACAATTGTTAGATCTTCTTGTTGGATACACCCTTTAAGTAGGATATAGTGTCCTTCCTCATCTCTTATTACAGTCTTTGGTTTAAAATCTAATTTGTCTGATATAAGGTTTGCCACCCCAGCTTTCTTTTGGTGTCCATTAGCATGGTAAATGGTTTTCCACCCCCTCACTTTCTTTTTTTTTTTTTTTTTTAAAGATTTTATTTATTTATTTGACAGAGAGAGAGCCAGCGAGAGAGGGAACACAAGCAGGGGGAGTGGGAGAGGGAGAATCAGGCTTCCCACTGAGCAGGGAGCCCGATGCGGGGCTCGATCCCAGGACCACGGGATCATGACCTGAGCCGAAGGCAGACGCTTAACGACTGAGCCACCCAGGCGCCCCACCACCCCCTCACTTTCAATCTGGGTGTGTCTTTGGGTCTAAAATGAGTCCCTTGCAGACAGCATATTGACGGGTCTTGTTTTTTAATCCAATCTGATAGCCTGTGTCTTTTGATTGGGGCATTTAGCCCATTTACATTCAGGGTAACTATTGAAAGATAGGAATTTAGTGCCATTGTATTGCCTGTAAGGTGACTGTTACTGTATTTTGTCTGTGTTCCTTTCTGGTCTATGTTGCTTTTAGGCTCTCTCTTTGCTTAGAGGACCCCTTTCAATATTTCTTGTAGGGCTGGTTTCGTGTTTGCAAATTCCTTTAGTTTTGTTTGTCCTGGAAGCTTTTTATCTCTCCTTCTATTTTCAATGACAGCCTAGCTGCATATAGTATTCTTCCCTGCATATTTTTCTTGCTTAGTGCTCTGAATATATCCTGCGAGTCCTTTCTGGCCTGGCAGGTCCCCGTGGATAGGTCCGTTGCCAATCTAATGTTTCTACCATTGTATGTGACATATCTCTTCTCCTGAGCTGTTTTCAGGATTTTTTCTTTGTCTCTGAGACTTGTCAGTTTTACTATTAGATGTTGGGGTGTTGGCCTATTTTTATTGATTTTGAGGGGGGTTCTCTGTGCCTCCTGGATTTTGATGCCTGTTTCCTTCCCCAAATTAGGGAAGTTCTCTGCTATAATTTGCTTCCAATATACCTTCTGCCCCTCTCTCTCTTTCTTCTTCTGGGATCCCAATTATTCTAATATTGTTTTGTCTTATGGTATCACTTATCTCTCGAATTCTGCCCTCGTGATCCAATAGTTGTTTATCTCTCTTTTTCTCAGCTTCTTCTTTCTCCATCATTAGGTCTTCTATATCGCTGATTCTCTCTTCTGCCTCATTTATCCTAGCAGTTAGCGCCTCCATTTTTGATTGCACCTCATTAATAGCCTTTTTTATTTTGACTTGGTTATATTTTAGTTCTTTTATTTCTCCAGAAAGGGTTTCTCTAATAATTTCCATGCTTTTTTTCAAGCCCAGCTTGTATCTTTAAAGTGATGATTCTGAACTCTAGATCCGACATCGTACTAATATCCGTATTGAGTAGGTCCCTGGCAGTCAGTACTACCTCTTGTTCTTTTTGTTGAGGTGATTTTTTCCATCTTGTCATTTTGTCCAGAGGAAAATAGATGAATGAGAGAACAAAATGCTAATAGGGTAAAAATGTACCCAGAAAATATACTCTAAACAAATCAGAAAAGACCTGATTCCAGGGAAAAAGAAAGGGAAAGAAAGATAAAAGAAAAAGAAAAAAATGAAAAAGAAAAAAAGATAAAAACATACAAAACAGAACAAAACAAAAAAAACCAGAATATGATCAAATATGATCAGGCTGGTGCATAGATCAGTGCCACACACTAGATTTTGGGTGTATTTTGGTCTGTTAGAAGAAAGTGTCTCCCAAAATTTTAAAGAAAGAAAAACTTATATATGTACAAAAACAAGGGTTGATATGATGAAAGGATGGAATATGACTCTAAGGATGAAAATTATAAAACATTTTATAAAAGGATTGATAAGAAGTTGTTTGAAAAAAGAAAGAAGAGGATTTAAAAAAAAAAAGAAAACAAAAGGGAGAGAATGTGTCAGGCAGGGGAGTAGAAAAAAACCATACACTAGATAATTAGGGTATATTTTGATCTGTTAGAAGAAACTCTCAAAATTTTAAAGAGAGAACAACTTATATATATATGCCAAAAATACGGCTAACTACTATGAAGGGATAGAATATGACTCTAAAAATGAAAAATAAAAATGTTTTTTTAAAAAGGGATTGATAAGATGTTGGTTGAAAAAGGGAAAAAGAAACATTCCAAAAAAAAAAAAAGTTAAAAAAAATTAACTTTGAAAGACTAAAGAATCATGGTAAAAAAGCCATGGATTCTATGTACAGGGACCTAGTGCTGGAGTTCTTCCACTCTTATTGATTGGTCAACTTGGTCTTGGCTGGCTGTTCTTGGTGATCTTCTGGGGGAGGGGCCTGATGCTGTTGTTCCCAAATGTCTTTGCCAGAGGTGGAATTGCCCCGCCCTTGCCTGGTCCAAGCAAGTAATCTCCTTGGGGTTGCTCTTGGCAGCTTTGGTTCCCTGCAAGCTTTCTGTACAGATTTGGAGGATGAGAGTGAAAATGGCAGCCTCCCAATCTCCAACGCAGAGGAGCCGAGAACTTGGGGTCCTGCTCCTCAGTGAGCCCCCAAAGAAAAGCAGTCAGTCACTCCCATCTCCCTGGTCTCCGGCCGCACTCTGTGCTCACCCAGCCTGTGACTGAGCATTTCCATCTCTGGCACATGACTCAGTGTGGTCTCCAAACCCAGCAGATCCCTGCGGTGCGCTCCCGCACCGGTCCTCCCTGGGGAGGAAGGGGAGTCTCCCCAGATCTGCCGCTTTTTCCATCCCTGCTGGAGTAGAAGTGGCCCGACTGTGCCGTGGATCACGGTTTATGGCAACCCCAAGCTGAGAACCCATGCCTTGGCTCCCTCTCTGCAGCCAGCTTCCCTGCTCCGATACGTGGGAGCTCTGCTGCACTCAGGTACCCCCGGTCTTTCTGTGACCCTGAGGATCCTGAGACCACACTGTCCCTTGAGGGTTCCACCCCCCGCTTAGCCACTGGAGCGACGTCCCTTAGTGGAGCAGACTTCTAAAAGTTCCAATTTTGTGCTCCGCTGCTCTATCACTTGCCAGAAGTGGCCGACAGTGGCCCCCTCCCCCGCCATATATCCTCCTGAATATCACCTTGGATTCACTTCTCTGCACGTCCTACCTTCCAGAAAGTGGTCCCTTTTTTGTTCTGAGAGTTGTTGCTATTCTTTTCTTCGATCTCCTGTTGAGTTTGTAGGTGTTCAGAATGGTTTGATGCCTATCCAGCTGAATTCCTGAGACCAGACGAAATCCAGGTCTCCTACTCCTCTGCCATATTGCTCTGCCCCCTCTAGATTTACAATATTTATCTTAACAGAACCCACCCCAAATTTATATTAATTTAATTCTAGAGCTATAGAAATGTTATTCCTTTATAGTTCTATTCCTCCTTCCTCCTTTTTGTGCTATTTCTGTTATACATATTGTGTCTGTATATGTTACAAATTCAACAATATCCTGCTATAATTGTTACCTTATGTAATGTTCCCTCTTTTAAAGAAGCTGAGAGAGAAAAATAGAAAGTATATATTTGCAGATTTGGTTATACTAACCTTTTTATTTACCACTTCTGGTTTTCTTCATATGTTCCTATGGATTCAATTTATTTATCTAGTGCCATTTCCTTACTGTTATACACCTCTGTTCCCACCCACCTCCTTTGTGTTATCATATAATTATATACACATTGTATCATTCAATTGCTTTTTAATCATTAGAGAAAAAAGAAGAAATATGCAATTATAATGTCTTTTAAAATCACCTGCTAATTACCTTTACCAATGCTTTTATTTTACTTATTTTTATTTGTTTGTTTGGATTTGAATTACTTTCTTGTATTGCTTGTTTTCATCCTAAAAAAAGCCCCCTTAATATCTTTTGCAAAACACTTCTTCTAGTAACAAAGTCTCTCTTCCCCCTATTAATCCAGGAATGTCTTTATTTTACATTTTTTTAGTTAACATTTCATTTTGAGAGAATTGCAGATTCATATGTCATTGTAAGAAACCGTACAGGAAGCTTTTGTGTTCCTTTTACCTGAGTTCCCACAATGGTTTCATCTTGCAAAACTATATCAAAACTAGATGTTGACATTGATACATTCAAGGTAATGCTTTCACAAGAAAGTTCCCTCATGTTGTCCTTATCTGCCACTCACACCCACATCCTCCTTAACCCCTTAGAAATACTGATCTGTTATCCAGTTCTATAATTTTGCCATTTCAAACATATTATATAAATGGAATCACACAGTATGTAACCTTTTGAGAACTTCTTTGAGATTGGCCTTCTTCCCTCAGCAAAATTTTCTGGAGGTTATTCCAGGTTGTTTTCTGTATTAATAGTCATTCTTTTTACTTTATACTCTGAATAGTATTCCATAGCATGAGTGAACCACAATTTGTTTATTTATAGTTGAAAGACATCTGAGTTGTTTCCAGTTTTTTACTATTATGATATAGCTGCTATAAATATGTTTCCAGGTTTTTGTATGAAGTTTTCAGCACTCTTTGGATAAATACTCAGGAATCTTATTCCTGGGTCTTATGATACATATATATATATATATATATATATATATATATATATATGTATGTATATATTACATTCATACTATATATAGTTTCTGAAGACATTTCTAAAGAGGTGTTACCATTTTATATTCAATTCAGAAAACCATAAGTGATCTAATTTTCCTCATTCTAAGCAGCATAGTAGTCATTATATCTATTCAAAAAGTACATCTATTCAATATTTTGCAATATATAAAAGGCTGCTCACCAACTGCACTGTAATTTTAAACTTGACATTTCTGTTTTTATCTTCCTCACTGTCGGCTCTATTTTGATATAGTCAATGTCTTCTTCAACCATGAGAGTGAATAAGAAATTTACCAAATGGGGGAAAGAAGGAGCAAGATGGCAGTGGAGTAGGAGACCTAAATTTTGTCTGGTCCCAGGAATTCAGCTAGATAGGTATCAAAACATTCTGAACACCTACGAACTCAACAGGAGATCAAAGAAAAGAATATCAGCAACTCTCTGAACAGAAAAGCGACCACTTTCTGGAAGGTAGGACATGCGGAGAAGTGAATCGGAGGTGATATTCGGGAAGATAGGCCATGGGGAAGGGAGACTCTTTCAGCTAGCTACTAGCAAGTGATAGAGCCGCGGAGCACAAAATTGGAACTTTTAGAAGTCGGCTCCACTGAAAGACATCGCTGCAGTGGCTAAGCGGGTGAGGGGGGTATGGAACCCTCACTGGGATGGTGTGGTCTCAGGACCCTCAGGGTCACAGAAAGACCCGGGGTGCCTGAGTGCGGCAGAGCTCCCAGGGATCAGAGCGGGGAAGCCAGCTGCAGAGATGGAGCCGAGGAGTGGGCTCTCAGCTTGAGGTTGCCATAAACTGTGATCCGTGGCACAGTCGGGCCACTGATCTTTCAGCAGAGACCCAACAAGCAGCAGATCTGGGGAGACTCCCCTTCCTCCCCCGGGAGGAGTGGCGCAGGAGCACACTGCAGGGATCTGCTGAGTTTGGAGACTCCACACCGAGTCATGTGCCAGAGATGGAAATGCTCAGTCACAGGCCGGGTGAGCACGGAGTGTGGCTGGAGACCGGGGAGATAGAAGTGACTGACTGCTTTTCTCTGGGGGCTTACTGAGGAGCGGGACCCCAAGTTCTCGGCTCCTCCAGGGCTGGAGATTGGGAGGCCACCATTTTCATTCTTGCCCTCCAAATCTGTACAGAAAGCTTGCAGGGAACAAAAGCTCCCGAGAGCAAGCCCGAGCACATTACTTAGCCTGGCCCCCAGCAAGGGCGGGGCAATTCTGCCTCAGGCAAAGACATTTGAGAACCACGGCAACAGGCCCCTACCCCAGAAGATCAACAAGACCATCCTGCCAAGACCAAGTTTATCATTCAATGAGAACTGCAAAACTCTAGCACTAGGGGAATACAGCACATAGAATTCATGGCTTTTTTCCCCCTGATTCTTTAGTCTTTCAAAGTTAAATTTTTAATTTTCTTTTTTGTCTTTTTCTGTTTATTTTTTTGAATTTTTCTTTTTCCCTTTTTCAAACAACATCTTATCAATCCCTTTTTTAAAAATCTTTTCTTTTTCATTTTTAGAGTCATATTCTATCCCTTCATTGTACTTAACCTTATTTTTGGTATATATATATAAGTTATTCCTGCTTTATAATTTTGGGATACAGTTTCTTCTAACAGACCAAAATATGTCCTAAATCTCTAGTGTATAGTTTGTTGTAGTCTCCTGCCTGATCACATTATCACCCCATTTTTTTTTTTAATTTTTCTTCTTTCTTTTTTCAACGAACTTCTTAATTCCTTTTATAAAATCTTTTATAATTTTCATCTTTACAGTTATATTCCATCCCTTCATCATATTTACCCTTATTTTAGTACATATACAAGATTTTATTGCTTTAAAATTTTGGGAGGCAGTTCCTTCTAACAGACCAGAATACACCCAAAATCTAGCATGTGGCACTGATCTATTCACCAGCCTGATCATATTTGAACATATTCTTTTTTTTTTCTTTTTCTTTTTTCATTCTTTCCCTTTCTTTTCCCCTGGTTTCAGGTCTTTTCTGATTTGTTTAGTGTATATTTTTCTGGGGCTGCTGTTACCCTGTTAGCATTTTATTCTCTCATTCATCTGTTCTCCTCGGGACAAAATGACAAGATGGAAAAACTCACCTCAAAAAAAGAACAAGAGGCAGTACCGACGGCCAGGGACCTAATCAATATGGACATTAGTAAGATGTCAGAACTAGAGTTCAGAATGATGATTATAAAGAAACTAGCTATGCTTGAAAAAAGCATGGAAACAAATTAGATTTTAAACGAAAGACTGTAATAAGAGATGAGGAAGGACACTATATCCTACTTAAAGGGTCTATCCAACAAGAAGATCTAACAATTATAAATATCTATGCCTCTAACATGAGAGCAGCCAATTATATAAGGCAATTAATAACAAAAGCAAAGAAACACATTGACAACAATACAATAATAGTCGGGTACTTTAACACTCCCCTCACTGAAATGGACAGATCATCTAAGCAAAAGATCAACAAGGAGATAAAGACTTTAAATGACACACTGTAACAAATGGACTTCACAGACATATTCAGAACATTCCATCCCAAAACAACAGAATACACATTCTTCTCTAGTGTCCATGGAACATTCTCCAGAATCGATCACATCCTAGGTCATAAATCAGGTCTCAACAGGTACCAAAAGATTGGGATCATTCCCTGCCTATTTTCAGACCACAATGCCTTGAAACTAGAACTCAATCACAAGAGGAAAGTCGGAAAGAACTCAAATACATGGAGGCTAAAGAGCATCCTACTAAAGAATGAATGAGTCAACCAGGGAATTAAAGAAGAATTAAAACAATTCATGGAAACCAATGAAAATGAAAACACAACTATTCAAAATCTTTGGGATGCAGGAAAGGCAGCCCTGAGAGGAAAGTATAGAGCAATACAAGTCTTTCTCAAGAAACAAGAAAGGTCTCAAGTACACAACCTAACCCTACACCTAAAGGAGCTGGAGAAAGAACAGCAAATAAAGCCTAAACCCAGCAGGAGAAGAGAAATAATAAAGATCGAGCAAAAATCAATGAAATAGAAACCAAAGAACAGTAGAACAGATCAACGAAACTAGGAGCTGGATCTTTGAAAGAATTAACAAGATTGATAAACCCCTGGCCAGACTTAACAAAAAGAAAAGAGAAACGACCCAAATCAACAAAATCATGAATGAAAGAGGAGAGATCACAACCAAAACCAAAGATATACAAAAAATTATAAGAACATATTATGAGCAACTCTATCCCAGCAAACTAGATAACCTGGAAAAAATGGATTCATTCCTAGAAACGTATCAACTACCAAAAGTGAACCAGGAGGAAATAGAAAACCTGAACACCTATAACCACTAAGGAAATTGAAGCAGTCATCAAAAATCTCCCAACAAACAAAAGCCCTGGGCCAGATGGCTTCCCAGGGGAACTCTACCAAACATTTAAAGAAGAATTAATACCTATTCTTCTGAAACTGTTACAAAAAATAGAAATGGAAGGAAAACTTCCAGACTCGTTTTATGAGGCCAGCATTACCTTGATCCCAAAACCAGACAAAGACCCCATCAAAAAGGAGAATTACAGACCAATATCCTTGATGAACATGGATGAGAAAATTCTCACCAAAATGCTAGCCAATAGGATCCAACAGTACATTAAATGGATTATTCACCACGACCAAGTGGGATTTAATCCTGCGCTGCAAGGTTGGTTCAACATCCGCAAATCAATCAACGTGATACAATACATTAACAATAGAAAAAACAAGAACCATATGATCCTCTCAATAGATGCAGAAAAAACATTTGACAAATTACAGTATCCTTTCTTGATCAAAACTCTTCAGAGTATAGGGATAGAGGTTACATACCTCAGTATCATAAAAGCTATCTATGATAAACCCACAGCGAATATCATTCTCAATGGGGAAAAACTGAGAGCTTTCCCCCTAAGGTCAGGAACATGGCAAGGATGCCCACTATCACCACTGCTATTCAACATAGTATTAGAAGTCCTAGCCACAGCAATCAGACAACAAAAAGAAATAAAAGGCATCCAAATCAGCAAAGAAGAAGTCAAACTCTCACTGTTTGCAGATGATATGATAATTTAGGTGGAAAACCCAAAAGACTCCACCCCAAAACTGCTAGAATTCATTCAGGAATTCAGTAAAGTGGCAAGATATAAAGTCAATGAACAGAAATCAGTGGCACTCCTATACACCAACAACAAGACAGAAGAAAGAGAAATTAAGGAGTCGATTCCATTTACAATTCCACCCAAAACCATAAGATACCTAGGAATAAATCTAACCAAAGAAGCAAAGGATCTGTACTCAGAAAACTATAAAATACTCATGAAAGGAATTGAGGAAGACACAAAGAAATGGAAAAACGTTCCATGCTCATGGATTGGAAGAACAAATATTGTGAAGATGTCAATACTACCTAGAGCAATCTACACATTCAATGCAATCCCCATCAAAATACCATCCACTTTCTTCAAAGAAATGGAACAAATAATCCTCAAATTTGTATGGAACCAGAAAAGACGCTGAATAGCCAGAAGAATGTTGAAAAAGAAAAGCAAAGCTGGTGGCATCACATTTCCGGACTTCCAGCTCTATTACAAAGCTGTCATCATCAAGACAGTATGGTACTGGCACAAAAACAGACACATAGATCCATGGAACAGAATAGAGAGACCAGAAATGGACCCTCAACTCTATGGTCAACTAATCTTCGACAAAGCAGGAAAGATGTCCCATGGAAAAAAGACAGTCTCTTCAACAAATGGTGTTGGGAAAACTGGACAGCCACATGCAGAAGAATGAAACTGGACCATTTCCTTACACCACACACAAAAATAGACTCCAAATGGTTGAAAGACCTCAATGTGAGACTGGAGTCCATCAAAATCCTAAAGGAGAACAGGCAGCAACCTCTTCGACCTCAGCCACAGCAACTTCTTCCTAGAAACATCGCCAAAGGCAAGGGAAGCAAGGGCAAAAATGAACTATTGGGACTTCATCAAGATAGAAAGCTTTTGCAAAGCAAAGGAAACAGTCAATAAAACCAAAAGACAACCGACAGAATGGGAGGAGATATTTGCAAATGACATATCAGATAAAGGGCTAGTATCCAAACTCTAGAAAGAACTTATCAAACTCAACACCCAAAGAACAAAGAATCCAATCAAGAAACAGGCAGAAGCCATGAACAGACATTTTTCCAAAGAAGACATCCAAATGGTCAACAGACACATGAAAAAGTGCTCAACATCGCTTAGCATCAGGGAAATCCAAATCAAAACCTCAATGAGATACCACCTCACACCAGTCAGAATGGCTAAAATTAACAAGTCAGGAAATGACAGATGTTGGCAGGGATGCGGAGAAAGGGGAACCCTCCTACACTGTTGGTGGGAATGCAAGCTGGTGCAACCACTCTGAAAACAGTATAGAGGTTCCTCAAAAAGTTGAAAATAGAGCTACCCTATTACTCAAAAATTGCACTACTGGGTATTTACCCCAAAGATACAAATGTAGGGATCCGAAGGGTTATGTGCACTCCGATGTTTATAGCAGCAATGTCCACAATAGCCAAACTGTGGAAAGAGCCAAAATGTCCATTGACAAATGAATGGATAAAGAAGAAGTGGTATATATATAAAATGGAATATTATGCAGCCATCAAAATGAATGAGATCTTGCCATTTGCAATGATGTGGATGGAACTGGAAGGTGTTATGCTGAGCAAAATCTGTCAATCAGAGAAAGACATGTATCATATGATCTCACTGATATGAGGAATTCTTTTCTCAGGAAACAAACTGAGGGTTGCTGGAGTGGGGGGTGGGGTGAGAGGGCTGGGGTGGCTGTGTGATAGACACTGGGGAGGATATGTGCTATGGTAAGTGCTGTGAATTGTGCAAGACTGTTGAGTCATGGATTTGTACCTCTGAAACAAATAATGCAATATATGTTAAGAAAAAAAAAAGTGATAGCAGGAGGGGAAGAATGAAGGGGTGAAATTGGAGGAGGAGACAAACCATGAGAGATGATTGACTCTGAAAAACAAACTGAGGGTTCTAGAGGGGAGGGGAGTGGGAGGATGGGTTAACCTGGTGATGGGTATTAAAGAGGGCACGTTCTGCATGGAGCACTGGATGTTATGCACAAGCAATGAATCATGGTACACTACATCAAAAACTAATGATGTGATGTATTGATTCACATAACAATAAAAATATTTAAAAATATTGTAAATCTAGAATAATAAATTTGAAGTGGTTCTGACAACATGAATATTGTAGATCTAAAGCAATCACTAAGACATTTAACACAAAAACATTGGAAAATTATGAAAGGAATTAAAATGTGACACTAGGAAATAGTCTGTCAGTACAAAAGAAAGAAGGAATGGAGGAACAAAATACACAAGGCATAAAGAAAAACGAATCAAATAGCAGAAATAAAACAATTATATCAATAATAGCTAGGAATGTGAATGGATTAAGCACTGTAATAAAAGGCAGAGATTAACAGACTGGATTAAAAAGCAAGATCCAACAATATTTTGTCTACTGGTTATATACTTTAGTTTTAAGGACACAAGTAGGTTGGAAGCAAAAGGATGGGAAAAATATTCATGCAAACAGTAACCATATCAAAATTGGCTTGTCTATACTAATATCACATAACATAGACATTAAAAGAAAAAAAAAAACAAAAACTGTTACCAAAGAGAAAGAGGGACATATTATAATGGTATAAGGGTCAACCCACTAGGTATGTATAATAGTTATAAACATACATCCACCTAAAAACAGAGCCCCACAAAAAACATGAAGCAAAAGTAACAAAATGAAGAAATACACAGCTCAACAGTAAGAGTTGAAGTCTTTAATGGTCAACTTTCAATGGTGCATATAACAACTAGACAGGAGATGACAAAGTTATGGAAGACTTAGCATCACTAATAGACATACATAGAACACTTAACCCAAAAGCAAGAGAGTACACATTCTTCTCAATAGCAGGAACATGTGGAACATTTTCTAGGAAAGACCATATCTTAGTTTATAAAACAAGCTTCAATAAATGTTTGAAACCATAAACTAATATAACACTCTATGTTAATTATACTTGTTAAAAAAATAAAGTATACAAATATACAAAGATACCTCACCATAGGTTTATAAATGGGAAAAAATACTATAAAAAGACACTGAAAATAAGGGAACTTAAAAAAATGGCTGAAACCAGACAAAGTGTGTTCTACAAACAGTGCAATTAATTGGAAATCAAGAACAGAAGAAAGTGGGAAATTCATAGCACCAACATATATTTATAAAACCAATGGAACAATAAAAATAATAATTTAGAAAATACCTTGAGATGGATAAAACCAAATATGCTACATACTAAAGCTGTGGGAATACACAGAGAAAAGTGCTTAGAGGGAAATTTATACCATTAAAAATCTGTATTTGAAAAGAAAGAACAATTTTAAGTCAATAACCTTAACTTACCTTAAGAAAGTAGAAAAAATAAATAAACTAGAGAAAGTAAGCAAAACTAAAACCAAAGCAAGAAGAAGAGATATTTTTTAAATAGGAATAGATGAATAAATGAAATAGATGTTAGAAAACATGAGATGAAATGAAAATGAAAAAATGAAAAATGAATGAAAAAAAACCCACAAAAAACAAAAGCAGTGAAACCACTAATTAAGGCATGAAAGAAAGGACATTGCTTCCAATGTGAGGGAAATAAAAAAAGATTATAAGAGAATGCAGAGAGTAATTTCACACCAACAAATCAGATGGTATAAATGAAATGGACAAATTCCTAGAAGGGCACAGAATGCTGAAACTGACTAAAGAAAAAATAGAAAATCTAAATAAAATTAAAGGGAGTGAAGAGAATGAATTGTATTTAAGAACTTTCCCACAAGGAAAAGCCAAACCTAAATGGCTTTACTGTGAATTCTACTTAACATTTTTTTCAATTTTATTTTATTATGTTATGTTAATCACCATACATTACATCATTAGTTTTTAATGTAGTGTTCCATGATTCATTGTTTGCGTATAACACCCAGTGCTCCATGCAGTACTTGCCCTCTTTAATACCCATCACCAGGCTAACCCATCCCCCCGCCCCCCTCCCCTCTAGAACCCTCAGTTTGTTTCTTATAGTCCATAGTCTCTCATGTTTCATCTCCCCCTCCAATTTCCCCCCTTTCATTTTTCCCTTCCTACTATCTTCTTTTTTTTTTTTTAAACAGATAATGTATTATTTGTTTCAGAGGTACAGGTCTGTGATTTATCAGTCTTAAGAGGAATTAATACCAATCCATCACAAACTCTTCTGTAAAAAGTAGGAGAAAATGGAATACTTATCAACTCATTTTGTGAGGTGAATATGACACAGACAAATATATCACAAGAAAGAAAAATCACACACCAATGTCCTTTGTGAATCTAGATGCAATACTAGAAAACCATATTCAGCATCATCTAAAAACCAAATGGATTTTATCAGATATGCATTGTTGGTTTAACATCTGACAATCAATCAACATAATATACCATATTGAAAGACTAAAGGACAAAAATCACACGATTAAATCAGCAAATGCAGAAAGAACACTTGAAAGAATCTAATATATTTTCAATATAAAAACACTGAAAAGATAGGAATACATGGGAACTTCCTCAACCTGATAAATGGCATCTTCAAAAAATCCATAGCTAACATCATACTTAATGGTGAAAGACTGAATGATTTCCCTTTAAGTCAGGAACAAGACAATGATGTCAACTTTCACTCTTTTTATTCAGCATTGTACTGGAAATTGTAGCCAGGGCAGTTAGAGAAGAAGGAATAAAAGGCATCAATATTGGGAAGAAAGGAATAAAACTATATCTAACCAAAAGAGTACAAGGTTTGTACACTGAAACTGAAAAATTGTTGAGGATATTAAAGAAGACCAAGATAATGGAAAGATACTGTATGTTTCTTTCTCAGAAGACGATAGTGTCAAGATGGCAATACTCCCCAATTAATCTATAGATTCAAGACAATCCCTAGCAAATTCCATTTGGCTTTTTTTGCAGGAATTGACATATGATCCTAAAATTCATATGGAAATTTAAAGGGCCAGGAATAGCCAAAAGAATCTTGAAAGCAAAGAACAAATCTGGAGAACTCACATTTCCAAACTTTAATACTCACTACAAAACTACAGGAATGAAAAGCACAAGTGACAAAAAGAGAAGATAAATTTGACTTTATCATAATTAAATACTTTTGTGCTTCAAAGGTCACATGCAAATAAGCATGTAAATGTAACTGAACATCATTAGTGAATTGAACGATGTAAATCAACACCACAATGAGACAGTGGGCTAGGTTGGGTATCATAAAGAAGTACATATAATAGCAAGTACTGACAAGGATATGGAAAAATTAGAACCTTCATTCATTGTTGGTACAGTCACTTTTCAAAACAATTTGAAGTTACCCTAGGATATAGAAATTCCACTTCTGGCATATATCCAAAATTAATTAAAACATACACTAATTGAACATAATAAAAAAATACATCCACGCAAAAACTTGTTCACAAATATTCGTAGCAGCATTATTCATAATAGTCAAAAATTGGAAGCAACCCAAAAGTCCATCAACTGATGGATGGAAAAATAAAATAAGGTATATGTATGCAATGGAATGTTACTCAGCAACAAAAATAATGAAGTAGTGATATATGTTACAACATGGATAAAAATTGAAAACATTATTGTAGGTAAAATAAGTCACAAAAGACCATATACTGTATGAGTCTATTTGTATGAAACTTCCAGAATAAACAAATCTATAGGGACAGAAAATTGATGTTTGGTTGTCTGTGGTTGGGTGGTGGTGGGGTCAGGAGGATTTGGGGCAAAATTGGGAGTGACTGCTAACTAAGTACAGTTTCTTTCAGTAGTGATGTAAATGTTATAAATTGGTTGTAGTGATGGTTGTACATCTTTGTGAATATACTGAAAAATGAAATTGTACATTTCAAATGAGTGAGTTCTATGGCATGTGAATTATATCTCATTAAAATCATTTAAGAAACTGAGATAACACTTTACACTTACTACAATGACTAAGAGTTTAAACGTGTGACAAGACCAAGTGTTAGTGACGATGTGAAGTAATTAGAGCTCTCATATATTTTGTTGAGATTGTAAAATGCCACAGCTTTTGTGCATTCTTTAGTAGTTTCTTATAGGGTTATACACTCAATTACCATAGAAATGGGTGATTACCGTTCTGAAGAATTCAACCAAAGAAATAAAAATATGTATTCATACAAGTTATACAATAATGTTTATAGCAACTTTATTTATTATACATGGAATTAGAAAAATATATACAAATGCCTACCAAAAAGCGAATGGATAAACACATATATTATTCACACTTGCTACAACTCATTGTGCCATAACAAAATACCATGAACCTAGAAAGTTAAACAATGTAAATGTATCATCTTACAGTTCTGAATTCATTAGTCTATAATGGGTCACACTGAGGTAAGAAATCAAACAATCAGCACAGCCTGATTCCTTTCTGGAGGATCTAGGAAGAAAATGTTAACCTTACTTTTCCAACTTCTAGAGCTACCACATACTGCGGCTTATGGCTCCTTCCTCCATCTTCAAAGTCAGTAATGTTGCAGTATTGCGCCTCTCTGTCACATGCTTCTGTGTTGTTTGAGGGTTTTGCACTGCCTACGTCTTTCTAAAAAAATAACATTGAAAAAATGTATAATTTGAAAAAAAATAAATGGATTTATTCTTTAAACCTGAATGTCCATTTCTAAGAAAATATTGTCTTATGTTTGGAATCAGAGATGCAAGCAACTTTTATATGCAAGAATACTGATTTTTGTCCTATTGTAGAGAGAAATTAGCAAGAGTCTCAGGAACAGGGCGCCTGGGTGGCTCAGATGGTTAAGCGTCTGCCTTCGGCTCAGGTCATGATCTCAGGGTCCTGGGATCGAGTCCCGCATCGGGTTCCCTGCTCAGTGCAGAGCCGGCTTCTCCCTCTCCCTCTGCCACTCCCCCTGCTTGTGCTCTTCTGTCTATCTCTTTGTCAAATAAATAAATAAAATCTTTAAAAAAAAAAAAAAAGAGTCTCAGGAACACAGGAACACCTACATGGCTCAGTCGGTTAAGCGACCAAGTATTTTTTTTTTTTTTTTTTTACAGTTCTGTACTGTATTTATCTAAAAAAAATCCTCACCTAAGTAGATCCCCTTAGTTCAAACCCGTATTGTTCAAGATCAACTGTATTTATCTCTAAACTCATCACACTGTTTGCATTAAATATGTGCAGTTTTTTGTATCTCAATCATATCTCAATAAACTTATTTTTAAAAGAAATCCCTTGGCTTTTTTAAAAATTTTATTTTATTATGTTATGTTAATCACCATACATCATTAGTTTTTGATGTAGTGTTCCATGATTCATTGTTTGCGTATAACACCCAGTGCTCCAGGCAGTACGTACCCTCTTTAATACCCATCACCAGGCTAACCCATTCCCCCACCCCCTCCCCTCCAGAACCCTCAGTTTGTTTCTCAGAGTCCATAGTCCCTTATGGTTCGTCTCTCCCTCCAATTTTTTATATCGACTCTTTGGCAAATTCACTACATACTCTTGATTTCATCTCAGGTCATGATCATAGTTAGGGTTGTGAGATGGAGCCCTGCATCAGGCTCCAAGCTGGACATGGAGCCTGCATAAGATTCTCTCTCTCCCTCTCCCTATGCCCCTCCCCATCCCTCATGCAGGTGCATGCACCCTCTTTTTCTCTAAAAAAACTAAAAAGAATAAAACAGAAACAGTATCATAAAATAAACTAGCCATGGGGATGTAATGTACAGCATGGTAACTGTAGTTAATAATATTGTTTTGAATATTATGTAATTTTACATGGTAATGGAAAACTAGATTTATTGTTTGATTGTTTTCAATGTAGAAATAGCAAATCATCATGTTGTACAGGGCGCCTGGGTGGCTCAGATGGTTAAGCGTCTGCCTTCAGCTCAGGTCATGATCCCAGGGTCCTGGGATCGAGCCCCGCATCGGGCTCCCTTCTCTGCGGGAAGCCTGCTTCTCCCTCTCCCACTCCCCCTGCTTGTGTTCCCTCTCTAGCTGTCTCTCTCTCTGTGTCAAATAAGTAAATAAAATCTTAAAAAAAAAAACAAAACAAAAAAAAACCATCATGTTGTACAGCTGAAACTAACAATGTTATATGTCAGTTATACCCCAAGAAAAAGAAAATAGAAATAGCTAACTATCCAAAAGCGGGGGTAGAATTACATGGTATTAGTATAACCAAACCAGGTGATGTATCTGTTATTGAAATGTCTATATGGAGTAGGTCATGACACAGGAAAGATACAATATAACTATCTAAAAATTATAGCTGCATATTTATCATGCTCCCATTTTAAACACATATGTACTACTAAAACCAGAAAAATATTACCAGATTGTAAGTAGTATTTCTGCAATTATTTATGACCTTTATTAATTTTCTTTCTGTATTTTATACACATATGTTATGAATGTTGATTACTTTTATGAAACACATCTGTTATGAATGTGTCTTACCTCTATGAAATAAAATAAAAAGAATGTGCCTAGCATGTAGTATATGCTAAATAAATAGTGATTGAATGAAAATAAAAGTAATAAAATGTGTAAAATAGTGTAATATGACTGAATATGGTTAGTTGTTTCTATTGTATAATGGGAAGTAGATAAAAGGCCTCTATAATGAATAGAGAGTAGGGTTGGTTCATATCTGTGTTAAAGTACACAGTGTGGACCTGCCACTTTTGTAGGTCCAAAATAGTCAAATACTAGCAATTTCATGTTTCAGCCTACCATACTGGGGTGATATTTTAATAGATAAATTATGGGATAAATATCCCTGTGGGACACCTATGGGAAGAAAATAGCCATTTCTGTCCCAAAGCCGTCTTGGTGAAATTTTCAGTCTTGAGAAATTAAGACTTTATTTACTATGATATATATCTCACGTTTACAAAATTTCTTTTTTAAATTTGTAGCTTAGAATTCATTTTTCCATAATGACAACAGTATATGAAGTGATCACTTCTGCTCTGCAGCTCACGAAAGCCTGTTTAACCCACAGTGTAGTTGAAATACAGTAGTAATTTATCCACATAAAATCATGTGTATTATAATGTTGCCCTGGGGAGTAGAATATAGAGTTTATTTCTAATAGAAACATTAGAAAACATTGTTCCCATGAGAGTAGAACCCATGTCCCCTTTGCTGTTCACTGGATAAAACTGCTTTAAAAGACTTGTGGCACGAGACTGTGTTTTGCTTCAAGCATTCATGGGTTGGGCCTAGTAATGCATGCCCTTACTAGTTTTAGCTATGTCCTGAGAAGAGGAGAAGTAGGCCAGGCATCTGGGAACTCGGACTATGTTCTATTTCAGCTCCAGATTTGCTCAGTGCCTTTAGTCAGGTCATTAAAATATTCTGTGACCACATTTTCATCTCTGAGGAAAATATATTCCCTAAAAATTTATTCAATGTGGTTGTTAATAAATATAATGAAATTGATTAAATATTATTTACATAATATAAGTTTTTCTGTGGTTTTATAATAATGGCTCACATTAGGCAACTGACTTACCTCTGTGGATCCAAAGTGCTATTGAGTACCACAAATAAAAGCATCAAAACATATTCTCTAAATATATTCTTTTGTTGTTGAGTTTTATGTGTGCTTGTTTATTTTGTGTGAGTACTTAGAAGAAGGTAACTAGAAAAAAGAAGGGCAGAATAACCATAGGAAAATACATACACAGAAACAAATTATACCCTACGTTGAGTGAGATAATGTGACATTTTAAAAATAAGAGATAGAGACACTGTTCTCCTAGTGGAACATCAGAATAATGATTGTGGATTTCCAGACACTCTACAATGTAGTAGATTATGAAATCAATATTAGAAAAGGATTTTTTTTTAATTTAGGACATTATATTTATTATATATTATATATACCTGATATGTAATATATGTTAATATATATTTATTTCTGTAATAAAGCAAAACAGAACAAGAAAAGACAAATTGATAGTGACAGAAAATAGCCACTAGCATGAAAGCTCTATGCAGCTAATGTATAACAAATATTTAGCCATAAATAAGGCACACTCTCATTTAACTTAACACTTGTTATAGCAAAATTTTAGTATTTAATTTCTAGTTCCTCTTCACTTTTTATAGGTGTAAGTTATGAACCAAATAGGGTTAGGAGAAATATACCTGTTATTTTCTTTGTCATTCATATTTTGCAATCTTGTCTATCTGATCTACATGGCATTTTAATCTGCATGGCTCCTATCTGGATGTTTGGTTTTGTGTTCTCAAGAGACAGTGTAGGATATTAGTTAAGAGCCTGACTCTAATGCTAGACTCTCTGGGTTTAAATGCCAGCCCTGTCATTTCTACCTGTCTGACCTTGAGCAAGATGCTTTATGTTTTAGAGGCTCAAATTCTTCATCTGTACAATTGGAAATGGAATAGGATTGATGAGAGATTAAATGACTTCGTGTACTTGGTACAGTTTTTGGAACATTTTGTTCCTTGAATAGATGTCAGCTATTATTATTATTGTTGTTATTATTATTATTATTAGCTAAGTACTCTTCAAATACAGGCATAATAATAATGATGGTAATGAAATAACAGAAAGCAATGTTTATTGAGCACTTACTATGTGTCAAGCATTGTACTAAGTGCTTTAAATAAATGATGTCTACTGATCCTCACAATAGCAGTACAAAGCAATTTAAGGAACATGCAAAAATCACAATGTTAAGAAAGACATGTTAAAATTTGATTAGATCTGTGTATAATACTTAGTTCAACGAAGACTAAGTGATGCCTTTCTGGTACCCATGATCATGTATTTTACATTCCAAATAAACTGGCCTACATTCTAGAGAATCCATTAAGATCGTTCCTTATCCTTTTCCCTGGACCATAAGGTCCTATGATGCAGTTTCTACCTCACTGCATAATACTTAGGCTACAAGTAACTTATGTATGTTATTTTATTGCTCTAGATTTTGTTCAAATGCACAAACATTCCTTAAAACATTTTGACAAGTGGCAAGGAGACTTTAACTGTATTACTGATAGAAGAGAAAATTAACAGAAAATTCAAAATGGCTATGACTTCCTACAATTTAAGGACATAATATCAAATTAAAACTTTATGATTGCTTTGTTTAAGGGAGAGAACACTTTACCCAAAGTTAGGAATGAAACTTGGTCATAGCAAAGTTTTAGTAGCCTACAGAAGATGTGTAGATGTGTGTCTGTGTGTGCATGCACCATGCATATACATGTACTTGTACACACATGAGCAATTTATTTTGCTGACTTTGGGCAAGCCATGCACTCTCCAGTTCACAGAATTTTTCTCCCTTCTCCATTTGCCATGAACCAATAAGCAGCTAGACTAATTTTCACCTCTATGTTACGTTGTTGGCATTTTTAAGCTTTTGAATTATAATCTTTGTATTTAGTCAACACGTTGGTGTGGGTGTGGAACTGAATGTTTCCTTTATTGTTGTGGGAGACTTCTGATTTAAGACTACTTGATTACTTGCTTATACATCCCCTGCACCCCCTCCAATTCCAAGCAGGATGTGAGGCAGCTATTTGGGATATTGCATTTTTTCAGCTTCCAAAGTTTGTGACCTTGATTCATTTAGATATGAATGGGAAATCTGAGACACATTGATAAGACAGAGAATCTGAAAGGTCATCCTACTTTCTGTCTGGATCAACAGTTTCAAGGGATTTCATGCATGCATCTTACTCAAAGATAGAGGTGTGTGTGTGTGTGTTTTCTTGTTTGTATGTGCATAATAAAATGTGCACATTTTCGTGTCGAAAAATTATATTTGGAACAAACATCTGCCAATTAGGTATAGATTTATTTGAGCTGTTTTCTAAGACTGAAATCTTCATATGTACTTCCCTCTTTGCTTTTGTGATGATTTAAAATGATGCTGATATAAAAAATAAAGACAGGAAAAGAACATATAAAATAGATTAATTAGGAAGATAGAAGTATATTTACTAGGAGCCAACACTGTATTGTAATGTGAAGCTTTCCACTAACGCCTATTGCATTTTCCTATTAAGCGTAATTCTAGAGAAATTTCCCATGAAGGGATTTTCTGGAGGGAGGGTGAGAGGAGGAGGCGCCAATACCAGAACAGGCAGTTTTCTGGTATGCACTAATATGGAGACAAGTCACTTCAGAGTGAAAATTCCTGGGGCGCCTGGGTGGCTCAGTCGTTAAGCGTCTGCCTTCGGCTCAGGTCATGATCCCAGGGTCCTGGGATCGAGCCCTTCATCAGGCTCCCTGCTCTGCGGGAAGCCTGCTTCTTCCTCTCCCACTCCCCCTGCTTGTGTTCTCTCTCTCGCTGTCTCATTCTAGCAAATAAATAAATAAAATCTTTAAAAAAAAAAAAAAGAGTGAGAATTCCTAACTTTAAATTTCACTACCTTGAAATCCATCACTATCAGAGCTTAGCATTTTGCCCTAATCACTCACCCCATTTTATTTGAACAGAATGTAAATCTTTTACTTACTTACTAGCTGTGTCTTTTATCTTTAATTCATTTCTTGTTTATTTACTCAAAATATTTATTCATTGCCTACTATATTTTAGGCGCTAGAAGAAGAGTGTAGGTATACAGACCCCGTCCGTGGTAGGCACTCTCAATGCCTGATCCGTGATGCTTAGGCATTATTACTGGGTGCTATGTGACTTCCACCTGCCAGAAACACTTGTGTTGAAGATTACTTGTGCTAGAACTACAGACAGCCCAACTACCCTCCTAAAGCAGCCTGAAAGTGGTAGCAAACAAGCAGCCCTTTGAGAGTACCCTTTACCAATGACTCTCCAGAATTTCATATAACCTAGTTCCCTTTCCCAGATGGTAGAATAATATTGAAGCATTTATGTTGTAGAATTTCTCAAGAGTTTCCCTGTGGAATTAGGCTTCATCTGGCCACAGTAGTAACTGTACTAACTGTCCCTTATTAGCTCTTATCCCTTCCCAGTATTGCATCCCCTCCCCTCTTCTCTACTGATACAAATTGCACTGCCCAACAAATTGCTCTCATTGAATCTGTCTATCTATTTCTATGTTCCCTCAAGTTTGAGAACCATTGGCTAAATGGATGACTTTGCATTTACAAGTTTTTTGGCCTTGACTTGAAAAGTGATTTAATGGATTTGTTTGCTGGATATCTTATATTTAAGGAATTAAAATATGTTCAGTTAAATTAAAAATTTTAAGGGCAATATTTATTTTGACTATGTTCTTTAAAACATCAAAATGCATTTAAAAATCATAGGTATCTTTAAATTTCAAATACCTTGGAGTATCAAACTAGAAATGAATGAGAAGACACAATTTGTATATACTAAGAGTAAAGCCATACACAATAAACAATATTGTCCTATTTGTGCTTTCGAGAATATTTTGTGCTTTGACTAAGAGTATTTTTTAGTACGTATTGTTTGTTTATTAACTTTCCAATCATTCAAATAGTATGTGCTTAATAACACAAGCAAGTACTAAATTGACAGACAGAGGTACAAAAGTGAAAAAAACAAGACATGGGTCCCAACATCAAACATAGTATATCTCTATGAGATCTAGGACATTCCTACTGAAAGATAAACTTGAAATTCAAAAAATAAGTATCACCATAAATATCACATGGAAAAAAAACTATAATTAGTGATTAATTTTTATGGTTCCCTTTTTTTTTTTTGTTTCCCTTTTTAGAACAAAAACAGACAAACGCACAACTTTCATTATGCTTTTGTCATTTCCCAGGAGCTATAGTAAGAGGAATATATTTTCTCCTTGTTCAGAAGAAATGCCATAGTGTGTTGGAAGATTGAGTTTTTCTACCTTGTATGTTCCTACACAATTTTCCCAAGTGAAGATTACAATTGTAGCATTAACTTTATCTTACATATACCATGGGTTACTTGGTTCATGCTGTTGTTTCTAGTGATTTCGAAATACATGCTTCTATTCAATATTGTTGGAAAGCTTATTTATTTCTTAGGAAGGTAAGTCCTCATCAGTGTCTAGTTTTTCAAGAAGTCAGTCCTGGATGTATGTAAAACAAATATTTTGCCAAAATACGGAAAGCACATTTTCATTCTAGATTTAGATTTAGCAATGAAGTCACTGTTATATTTAGATCTTATAATAACGAAATTTTGAAATCTCAAATTTATTTCTCAAAAATATTAAGAAATTGGTTGGCATTTGATAACATTGCCTGAAACAAAAAAAAAGAGAGTAGCAATTATGTTTTATACATTTAGCAGCCCACTTAAATTGGCTGAAATGCTCATTTGAACTACCATCATAATCATCTCTTTGTTGCCTAAACTGACTATGTCCCTGGTAAATCATACACTCATGTAAGTTTTCCATCATCAAGCTATCTTCCTGACTCCCTTTCCAGGATAACTTGACTTTATTTCTGTGTTCTTAAAGTTGCTTCTGCCAGTCTGATAATTATTTTTCTCTGTTTGTTCTGCTCTCACATTTTAAATTTTTCCTGCTACCTCTGAATTATATTACACTTTCTCTGAAATTATATGCATATTTTCAGAAATTGTCCCTGTCCTCTGATCATTTTTGATAAACAATGACGTTTATTAATATTTAAAATGATAGTGTATTCTACTGGCTTCAAGGAAAATGACATATAAAATATCAAAATAAGCACCTGCCATTGAAGTTGAAAATGAGAAAAAATGTCGATAGTCTTAACATTTTCTGCATCACCAGCTTTTCATCTCAACATATTGTTGGCAAATTGTGAAAAATGATTTTATTGATAAAGTTTATCTTTGACTTCTGTTATATGCCATATACATTACACATGCTATATAAAATCTGATATTGAAGGAAGAAGGAATTGTCTTTACTTTTAGAACTTTACAGAAGTTTGATTTACACAGATATCAGAAACTCAGGAAAATTCTTAAAGGAAAGAGATTCATCAGAGAAAAGCAGACTTACTGCAGTTATAAGAAGAAAAGAATAAATAAATGTTATGAGGGCAAGGGAAGACAAAGATTTTTGAAGCATTTAAAGTGAACTATTCCATGTAAACAAAGAATGCATAGATATATAGATGTATTCTAAAAGTCACCTCTGTTTGTGGATGACAGTGTTCTCAAAATTGAAGTACATATGTGGAAATGGGAGAAAGGCGGGCATAAGATAAGGAGTCAGTAATTTCTGCATGTCTTTTTTTCTTTTATCTTTTGCCCATGTGGTTAAGATAGGGCCTTGCAAGCAAGGATCTCTACATACACACTACTTTCAGTTTTTAAATTACTTTTCTTATCTTAAGCTTAATTAAAGTATTTATGGAATGATAAAGCTATTGCATATGTTAGTAAAGGAGGAAAGAAGAGAAGAAAGCTGTTGGGATGTTGGTAAATATTAATGAGACAGCTGGATGGATCATGTCAGAATCATGCTGACAGTGGCATATCAAGAACAGGACAAACATGAATTTATGAGGAAGACCATTACGTCCACAAAGCCCATGTGCCTTTTAAGTAAGGATATTAGATCATATCCAGTTCCAGTAGTAACTTAGAGGTCTTGGGTTTTATTTTATGAATGAAGACCAGCTTCTGATAAACTTGGTGGAGCGAACATACAGTGCATCTACTTGCTCCCCAAATCACAATAAAATGTCAGAAAAGGTATAAAAATGTATACTTGCATCCATAGATCAAAACATGGAAAAAGGGAAACAGCAATAAATTTTGGACAATGAAAAACAGATAACATATGATAATGGGTTAGTGCCAGAACAGAGGGCATTCTAATGTAGCAGTGGGGACAACTCAGAAAGAAGTGCATTTGACTCACAGAAACAAAATATTGAAAGCCCCTCTGAGAGTACAGTGCTTGTGGGGCTGATGAAAAGGTGGATTGCTTGGAAAATCTATAAAAGAAAGAATTACCTGCATTGAATCAAAGTTTAGTTGTCTGAAGAGACTGAACCATACAAGACTCTGGTGTGGCGGGAGGCATAGAGAAGATGGAAATATTATGTGGTAAGCCAGGGCTCTGTGAAAGCCCATACAGAAAATAGTAAAACCACTTCTCCTACTCAGCTCTGGGAACATAGGCTGCCGGGCTTATAGGCAGGCTATATTAGTATTATTAAATAATTGTTATTTATTATTTCTAATTATTGTTAAGTAATTCCTCTTTAGGAGAACTGAGAGATATGCAGACTTTGATAGTGGAAGTTCCCTCAAGAAACAGTTTAACTTGATCACCATACACAGAAGCCCAGCAGTCAACATACATGAAAATGAGGAATGTTTGAGTGTTCATGAATCAAGAAGAAGCTGAAAGGGGCACTTGGGTGGCTCAGTCATTAAGCGTCTGCCTTCGGCTCAGGTCATGATCCCAGGGTCCTGGGATTGGGCCCCACATCGGGCTCCCTGCTCGGTGGGAAGCCTGCTTCTCCCTCTCTCACTCCCTCTGCTTGTGTTCCCTCTCTCGCTATGTCTCTCTCTGTCAAATAAATAAATAAAATCTTTAAAAAAAAAAAAAGGAGCTGAAAAAAGAAAAATAGAAAAAAGTTCTTGAAAATTAAAAAAAGTTAAGAAAAATTAAAACTGCAGTAAATGTGTTGGAAAGTTAACAAAATCTCCCATAATAGAAATTGATAATATCTGAGGAAAAAAAAAAAAATAGGTGCTCCATTGAAGATATCCAATATTTAAACAATAGAAGGGGATAACAGTGGAAAGGAGAAAAAATATATCAGTTTCACTAGAAGCCAATTATTATCTACAAGTTTAATTATTTGTTACATGTGGTGGTAGAATAATGCTATTGTGTCATCGTATAGTCCAGGGCTGAAGACACAGACTCTATGGCCTGATTTCAGGCATTTATATGCTGGTACGACAACTCTCACCATGACTTAAGGTTTAAATTTAAATTTCTTTCTTTTTCCTCAGGAAATAAGTTGTTTTGAGGACTAAATAAGTATAAAATACAAACAGCAAAACAAAACAAACAAACAAAACACAAAGTGCAGGGGCACCTGGGTGGCTCAGTTAGTTAAGTGTCTAACTTTGGCTCAGGTTATGATCTCGGGGTCCTCGGATCAAGCCCCACATTGGACTCTCTGCTCGGTGGAGAGTCTGCTTGTCCTCTGCTCTGCTCATACTGTCTCTCTCTGTGTCTCTCTCTCTCTCAAATAAATAAATACAGTCTTAAAAGAATAAAAATAAACACAAAGAGCAGTGTCAGGCATCTAAGAAGTTCTTTTTTAGTTGGAGTATAGTTGACTCACTATGTTATATTAGTTTCAGGTGTACAACATAGTGATTTGACAGCTCGTACATTATGCTGTGTTCAGAGCAAGTGTAACTACCATCTGTCACCATATAATGTTATTGTAATACCATTGAGTATATTCCCTATCTCAGAAGTTCCTAATAAGTGTTAGCTACAATTATGATTTTATTTACAGACATCCAAGATCTCAAGAAATTTACTTGTTTTCAATTCATTTTTGTAGACAGATTCTAAGATATGGGCCATTAGAATTAAGTCCATAAATCAAGAATAAGAGAAAATGAAAAGAAACAGGGATCCAATGAAGGAAATAATTGATAGAAAACCCTATGATGAGGCTGACTGGAGATCCCAAGGTGACAAAATAACAGCTATCCCATAGGATTGAAGAACAGACTCCAGAATGGAAAAGAAAAGGAGAGAACTTCAAGAGGTATTTATCTAAAAAAAAAAAAAAAAAACTTAAACCAATGAATCATGTGATATGTAAACATATTGCAATTATAGTTACACTTCCGGAGGGGAGTTGTGGGATGAATTAATAACAAGTAATGTTTAACCACATGTAAGCAAATAGATAAAATAATTATTAAGTGCAGCATAAAAGTCATATGGAAAATGAAATTAATTGGAAATGTAAAATATCACTTTAATAATGAATAAGATGTATGTAATCATAGCCATGTGAATATTAAATATTGATCCTAGTAAAAACATTTGAGTAATTTTGGGGGGACCATCATGAGTATGTGCATTTGCATTCATAAAACTTTTAATTCAAAACAACAGGGCTGGGGCACCTGTGTAGCTCAGTTGGTTCAGAGACTGACCCTTGGTTTTAGCTCAGGTCATGATCTCAGGGTAGTGAGATCCAACCCCTCGTAGGCTTCACTGGGGAGTCTGCTTGAGATTCTCTCTCTCCCTCACCCTATGCCCCTCCCCTTGCTCACTCTCTCTCTCTCTAAAATAAATAAATAAATCTTTAAAACTACAGGGCATTGTTACTCATACAGATAATTTGTATTAATTAGAAAGGGACAATTCCTCTGAGCAACCACAAGTGTTTAATAGAGCTGGGCAAATGCAGTGTGGAGTAAATTTCAGCCTTATGTATGCCCTCAAGCAGGGACCTTTGATCAGTTAAAAACCTGCACAACCACTCATGGCAGCCTTACACCAGATGGTGGAATATTATGCAGCTTTTAAAACAGAATTATTTGAACATAATTATGTGGAAAGATATTCCCTATATATCAAATACTGGAATAAAAGATTATAAAAATATCTGAAAAATTATCTCATTTCAGTTAAAATGAACTTTTGAAATTATTCATTTATTTTAAATGGTATTGTTATTATGTAATTATTTTCTCAAAAAAGAAATCTCACATTTTAATGTTATCTTTAAGTGATAAAATTGTGAATAATTTCTAAACCACTATTTTCTCATTTTATCTAGTAAAAATCCATCTTTGAGTTTTTTTATGGTAGCAATATCTACTTTAAATAGTGTAAGGAAATCTTATTTTATTTATTTTTTAAAGATATTTATTTGAGAGAAAGAGACAGAGATAGCACAAGTGGGGAGGAAAAACAGAAGCAGGCTCCCTGCTAAGCAGGGATTCCCAACATGGGGCTCGATCCCAGGACCCTGGGATCATGACCTGAGCCAAAGCCAGATGCTTAACTGACTAAGCCACCCAGGTGCCCCAGTGGGAAAGGAAATTTTAAATATTTTACTACTGAAAAGGGAATTTTTACTGAAAAACAATGTTCTTTACATACTGCTCCTTACTAAGAAGCCATGAAACAAAATGGAATAGATTTTGGAAAGAGAAAATTGGAAAAATCTTTAAAGAAAAGCAATCTGTTGTTGCTGGGGAAACAATATTTCTGAAGGTTGTTGATGAGCTGTTTCTAATTCCAAATGACAGAATGCATAGGCAGTTGTTACATTTAGGGAAATACAGAGATCAGAGTGTTAGAAGATACTGTCAATCATACTCCTTTCCAGAGGACTATGGGATTCATTCAAACCAGAGTCGCAGAGATGTCTCTGTGAAGACATACGCATCTGTATGATGTTTTGAAGTGTAGACCAGGTGGCTGAGAAGACAAGGAATACAAGATGATCAGTCACAAGATGGATTAAATTCTGCCCTTTCAAAATGCAGTCTACAAAATTTCATAAAGAAGAAACAGGTCAGTATAACCTGTAAGACAGTTTATCAAAGGAAAGTGGTATTCAACATTAAGTGATGTATTATACCAGAATTAAATTTCAAGAGGTAAGTAGAGCTTTCATTCGCCTGACCACAGAGATATGCAAAATAGTCTATGTGCCCTTGCTTTTTTTTAAGCAAGAAATTACCATTATCATTACCAGAGCTATGCTAGAAGAAGGAATTAATTTCTCTGCAAGAATGTAGGATGCAAATGAATAGGAGAGGACCTCCGTGGGGCGGGGGGGAGAGGGACGGTAAAGAAATTTAGGAAGATATTGCAACAGTGTAGTTATTAATAAATAGCTTTCATGTATTAGTGATTATAAGAATCTCATAACATTTGTACCCAAACATTATTCAGTGATATGAAAATTTGATTATCACAGAAAGTGACCAAGGTATCTGTGCAGAATGAAATTACAATTAAATTATAATCAAACATTATTTTTAAAAAAATGGAACGATTAATGAGAACCAGACATGAAATAACCAGAAGAGAATTTGCTTTGTTACTTTATACATACCCACATCAAAGGGCATATTTAATCAATCTTAAACTTTGAGAAGCCATGGCAATTTTAGACTACCAGATGAAAATTCTTTCCTCAGTAACATCTTATTTAATAATTTTTCCATATAAAGAAAAATTTCATTACAGTTAACCTAATTTCAGTATGCTGCAGAGAAATATCATTGACCCCTTTCTTAATCCCCAATAGAGAAATTGACAGTTGGCTCCCTTTCTTTAAAATATAATGATTTTTACATTTGGTAACTATTATCCAGTATCCCCTCAACTACCCTTGATTCAGTTTCAATATCCAAGTTATTCAAACCTATCCTCAGAGGCCAAATTTCCCAGTACTTTAATTATCTTTGTGGCTCTCAACTGAGCATTCTTCAATTTGACCACATCTCCATTTTGCTCCTGACCTCAGAGGTGGAGATATTATTCTAATAAGGGTTTGACTAGTGTTGAGTATAATGAGATGATCATTTTTCAATTATAGTATTTCCCAGTATAATGCATGCTTGCACTGTAGATTTTTTTTCACTCACATTGTACTGCTTCTAATTCATAATTGACTTGGGATATCCTATGACCTCTAGATCTTTTTCTATTCTAATTATAAATAACTTTAATGGATCAATAACTGAGATCTCACAATCTCTTAGTAGTATTACTTCCTTATGCTTATTTTTTCTTGATACTATTTTGTTCTTTAAAATTTATAATACATATTTTACCCTTTAAAATTCATAATTCATATCTTGGCATTAGTGATACATAAAGGAATATAATCACTTGAAGAATAACAAAAAAATTCTAACTTCCACTCTAGGTTCTGACTTTAATTAACTATAGATTTTGAAAAAAAAAAATCAGTTTTTTTTTCAATATTCTCTCCATAAATAAGAATGCTAGAAGAAGGTATATCTAAGATTTCTGTATTTCTAAAATCTTATATATAACAAAATTAATTTTCCATATATAAGAAAAATATTAAATGAATATTTATTGAGCATCTGCTTTCCATTTGCCATACACTATACTAGAACCTGGGATAAACCGCTTAACAGAACATGCAAAAATATATTCCTCACATTTTATTTGGGGAAATAGATAATAAACAATATAATAGCACTTATTAGTGCTAAGAAGAAAGTAAAGAAGAAAATTAGGAAATAGTGAAGGGGTAGATTTTTAAATAGAGTCAGTAGGAGAAGTTACACTTAGATAATGATATGGGAGAAACAACCTTAAAAAAGTTAGCAAAACTATTATCAGGAAGAAGAACACTCCAGGCAGAGTGAATAACAAGTGTAAAGTCTTGAGGTAGGACTGTGACTGGCATATTTGAGGAAGAGCAAAGAGGTGGGTGTGCATGGACACACTGATCAAAAGGAAGAATATTTAGAAATAAGATCAGATATGTAATACGGCAGAGAAGAGATCATGTAGTGCCTTGTAGAGAGTAAAAATCTAGCCTTCGCTTTAAGGTAACACTGGGATGTTTTAAGATCAAAACTGATCAAATGGTATCACAATGGATGCTCTGTTAAAATAGACCAGTGTGGTGCAAGAGCAGTGATCAGTTTGGAAGCCTTGATAGTAATTCATACAAGAGAGGTTGTTGCAGGGAAGCCTGGGTGGCTCAGTCGGTTAAGCATCTATCTGCCTTTGGCTCAGGGGATCCCAGGGTCCTGGGATCAAGCCCTGCACTGGGCTCCCTGCTCAGCGGGGAGCCTGCTTCTCCCTCCCTCTACTGCTCCCCCTGCTTGTGCTCTCTCTCTCTCTGTCAAATAAATAAATAAAATCTTAAAAAAAAAAAAAAAGAAAGAGAGATTGTTGCATGGTAGCTTGGACTAGAATGGTAGTAATAGGAGGGTGAGAAGTGATTCAGTTATAAATAACATATATATTTTGCTTAAATAATATTTAGTGGAGAACTTTTTTATTGAGGTCAAACGGGTGTATAACATTACGTAAGTGTCAAGCGTGCAGCACCATAGTTCAACATCTATATACACTACAAAGTGTTCTAAACATATTATAAAGTTACAGCAGACAAAAAGTGCTGATGGATGAGGTGCAGGGTATAGGAGAAAGAAAAGTGTACACAATGATTGTAGTCATATGAATGTATGATGTATCAGGACAGACAGCCTTTTGTAAAAGACTTCAAATATACATAGAATTTGCATTTCCTACTAGTTTTAAAGTCTTCATCTTTTATACATTGCTAAACAAGACAAAGATTTTACCATTAATCCATGAAAACAGTTTTCTATAAATAAGTAAAATGTATTATTCACTTGGAATAATTTGACTCAGATAAATTCACCTTTGTATTCAGGTGGCGTATCTCTATCTCTGTTTCTATTTCTATCATTATCTCAACAACTACATCTAAATCTATCTGTATCTATCTAAGTAGAGATAAAGATAAATTTAATTTCAAGACACAATCTTGCATAACTACTAGACTGCCGAAATTAGAATTTAAATACCATCATTCTACTCTCCAACGGTCAATGCAAAACCTTTCTGCCTCTTGGGCTTTTATCTCTAAAACAAGCTCTTGTCTTCTTTTTACTATGTAAGGATGCAAAACTGATCAATGGGTACACATTCTCTGAAGGAAAGTTGATGTTAAAAATCTCAGCAACCACTGTATAGAATTTTGCTAGTCAGTTATAAGGTTATTTGAGGGAATCTTTTAAGTATCTTTAAATAATTTCATTCTTAGGGTTAATAGTCCATCCTGTATGGAGAGTCCGTTCAAATATTACTTGCTTTTTAAAAATATGGTATATGGTTCCCATCACGAAGAAAGAAAATATCAGGCTAATATTGCTATCAATACTTTTAGGTGCAAGAAATTCAAGAAATAGTCTTTCGAAAGGGGTGATAAAAACTGGCCTAGAGTAATAATCATAGCACTTAAGGTCTGTTCAATTTTTTATTATTGCTTTTACTTTACACCTGCTGTGTTCATACTGTGCAGCTCTGAGAATGCATTAGCTGTAAGCACTAGTATTTCCAGCAGCTCAGTTAACAACATATTCCAGTTACCGGGAGTCATCAGGACTCGGCAGACTGTGTGTTAACAAAACACAGTTATTGAGCAGGCCAGAGGATGATTCACAGATATCTTTCTATATTCATTCTTGTTAGAGTCCTGGCCTTCTACTTGAGAGACCTTGAACATAGGACAAAGAAGGGTTTCTTTTTTTTAAACTGTGATTGTAAAAATTTACTTTTATAATAAGTGATTTTAATTTTAAGGTTGAAAAGATGCAGGATGCTGTGTTTTGGTTGGGCAGACAAGCACAAAATACACCCAGGCACACGCGCGCGCACACACACACACACAGATACTCACCACCGCCCTTTCTCTGACCACTGTCCCAGTCACCACTGTAGTTTTTCCCAAGAATTCACTTTGAGGTGACATTTGGAGTTTTGCATTTATTTTTGGAGTTACATTAGTAAGACACATTGACAAAAATTCAGTAGAGTAGAAAATTGTTTTGCATTTCATGTGTGTGTGTTTGTCTATGATGCTCTTCTTAGCTGAAACCTTTGACAGCACCAGTGAGTATGATGTGTTATGCACAGCATTTAAAAAAAAGAAAAAGGGCGCCTGGGTGGCTCAGTTGGTTAAGCGACTGCCTTCAGCTCAGGTCATGATCCTGGAGTCCCAGGATCGAGTCCGCATCGGGCTCCATGCTCGGCAGGGAGTCTGCTTCTCCCTCTGACCCTCCTCCCTCTCACGCTCTCTGTCTCTCATTCTCTCTCTCTCAAATAAATAAATAAAATCTTAAAAAAAAATAAATAAATAAATAAATTAAAAAAAATAAAAAAAAGAAAAAGTGTCTCCCCTGAGCTTATAATGGTATAATGAATGTAATTCCCACTTTACTCATTCTTTTGGTTAAATGCAATAAAGGGGACACTTGGAAGGTATATATGCTATCTGGGTGTTGGATGCCACATGAAAATGTATCAGGTAGTAGCAATTCTTCTGGAATTATTTTAATCATTTTAGTAAAAAGGTTCCTAGGAATAAAGAAAATGGTAAGTTCACTTATCCTTTTCATTTTATCAAGTCATTCACTAGATTCCCCTCCATGTTTTATTGAGTTTTATTTAGTTTCTCTTAACTATTATGACCATGGGGCACTTTTCTTTCCTTGTGACACCTATCACCATTTTAAGGAACTAAGGCTCTTTAGTTTACACTTTGAGGAAACCCTGCGCTATAGTATCTATTTTGATAGGTGAGCTCTGAATTAGAGTCATCGGTTGCTTTCAAAGCATTTCTTTGACCACTGGGTTTAGTTATTGTACCAGCTGGTACCTTATGCTTTTCTTGGTTATCTGTTTTCTTTTTAAAAATTTATTCTTTTATTATATAGTTACTGAATACTTTCTGTTAGATGCTGGGAATGTAATAGTGAATCAGTACAGACTTTATCCTCGTGTTCATAAATATAATCGGAGGGGGAGATGAACCATGAGAGACTATGGACTCCGAGAAACAAACTGAGGGTTCTAGAGGGGAGGGGGCGTGGGGGGATGGGTTAGCCTGGTGATGCGTATTAAAGAGGGCATGCTCTGCATGGAGCACTGGGTGTTATACGCAAACAATGAATCATGGAACACTACATCAAAAACTAATGATGTAATGTATGGTGATTAACATAACATAATAAAAATAAATAAATAAAGTTGAGAATGTAAAAAATCTTGACCCTAAATGTTGTTTCAAGAGAACTTCTGAGACACAAGATATGAATAGTCAGTGAAAAGCAAGAAGCTCTGACTTTGTAAAGGAAAGTACAAGAGACTTGCAAGCAAGGACAAAAGGATATATAAGGTCATCAGCATTGATGACTGTTTTTTGGAATATCACACATCAGCGACTAGTCATCTTTGATGCTCCTCAGTTGTGACTTGTTGCTATTTAAGACAAATAATTTTGATTGATTGAATTACCTAAACCAGCTTATCTGTTTAGAAGAGTTTCATATGTATCCCAACACTTTTGCTCTCACAGCAAAATGCTTGCATCCAACTTGGAGTACTCACTTTTCTTGGTGCTTTGTATCTGAAATAAAGAAGCTTTCACTGTATCTTTCTTATCTCTTTCCTCACCACTGTAACACTAGCCCCGCTGACTTCACCATTCTCTCCCACTTCGCAGCCCTCTGAGGAATGGGGCCAGATTCAGGGAGGGGGGTGCTCTCACTGGGAGTGTGCCGCATCTAAGCCTGGTGGACACACAGACTAGCAGAGAAGTCTGGGCTGATGTAAGAACTGAACTGACCTTGTGTTCTGTTGACTCAATGCTCTTGGGGGCATTACATAATTTCAGCCACTTAGGCTGTAGATCTAGTGTTATGTATTCTCAAACATATTGCAAAAAAAAGTTTAAAAGCCACTTACTGAAATTTTCTATTTTCATTATACTTCTAATTTTCAAAAGATATGTATTTGTCCAAAATTGTCTTATAGTAAGAGAGGAATTGAAACTATTTGATTGGATATAACATAATTTTAATGCACTTTTCAGGATTTGCCTTTGCCTCACAGCCATTCAGGTCTCTCTGATAAGCACATGCCAGTTGTGCTTTGGGCAGCCACCACTACCCCCTTGAACTTCTTTTGGTGAGACTGTTAACAGGTTTCCATCTTCCTCTAGAGGAGTGATTTGTTGGCATATGACCTAAAAAATATCTTTTTTTTTTTTTTTTTGAGAAGAAAAAAGTTACAAATTGAGCTAAGATAACACTGGGAGAGGATTAAAATTTCAAATAAAATAGTGAATACAGCCCTCACTGAAAAGTAGATATTTAAATAAAGACCTGAAGGAGATGAGGGAAGAAGCCATGAGAACATTTGGGCAATTGCAATGGCATTGAGAGAATGTGCCTGCTGCATTCCAAAACCAGCAAGGAGGCTTTTTTTTTTTTTTTTTTTTTTGCAAAGGGAGCAAAGGTTAGAGAAAAAGGAGATAAGACATTGTAATGACTTCCCCTTTCACTTGTAATTAAGTGAGAGGCCACTGGGAAATTTTATGCAGAAGAGTGATATAATCTAACTTCTACTTTAATAGGATCATTTGGATACCATTTTGAGGTAAGAAAAAAAAAACCTCAACTATAATAAGGGTAGGTGAAGAGTTATTGTTATGGAGAAATGATTGATCATATTGTTTATTCACATTTATTTGATCACTAGCTGCTTTTATAATTTCTTCCTATAAGTAAAATATATATTTCCCCATTGCATTGACTGTGGTTTTGGAAATAGACCTGCTTTGATCAATGAAACATGAGCAGATGTGACTTTTGCCATATTTAAATAGAAGCTTTAAAAATGCACCAGCGTGTAGTTAGACTTTGTCCAACTGCCTCCTTACTCTGCCCTCAGGCAATTTGTCATCCTCCCTGAGGCCAGCATGTCACATAGTAGTTGTTCCTTCTTAATTCTAGAATAAAAGACAATGAAGCCCAAACCCATCTATATCACATTAAGTTAAGGTAGGCCCAGAAAGTTCAGCAGATCCCAGTAGAGCTACAGATACCCCCAACCACCTATGGAATATAAACAAGAATGAATTTTTGTTGCTGAAAATCACTGAGGTTTGGAAGATTGTTGTCACAACAAATCTTAATAATACAGGTTGGGATATTGGAATAACTCAGCCAAAGGATGATGGTGCTTTGGGCCAGGATGGTAGCAACGAACTTGGTAAGATTTTAGATATATCTTGGTGGTAGAGACAATAGGATGTGTGGATATTTTCTGAGAATGAGAAGAATCAAAGACTATTTCAGATGTTTGGACTTCTGGCTGGACTAGGAATTTGTGATTGTAAAAATATTCAAATATGTTTTAATTTACACAAAATTATCCTCCAATACTATACAATACAGTACAAGACTTTCAGACACAAAATTTTTATTTAATTAAATTATAATTTTGTTGGTGGCATATTTGGAAATACCTCTACTTTCAGAATATAGCCTGTTTATGACTGAAGATTGAGGACTTCAAATCTTTATGGCACTCAGATCCTAATGACTACATTTAAAAGAATGATATAGCAGTTACATTTTATAAAGTATGTTTATAACATGCTTAAAATTACGTCCTTCAGAGTTAAATTTTCCAATATTTTGCATGCATAAGGTATACAAGTATTTATAAGCTTACTTTATGTTTTATAAAAGCTTTATCAAATCTCTCCTTTAGCATCTATGGTTAGAAATAAAGGCAATTTTAGTTCCTTTATATACCTATGAGATAATATTTCCATAACACATATACTTGATATTTCATCAGATAAAATGAGAAAATTGTGTTGTGGTCTTTCTTTCACTTTGTACTCTCAAGTATTTCCTAAGCAGCCCCTAAGTAAATATGGCTTCTTGGATACATTGCCGTAAGTTTAATAGGAAACAAAATGAATTAAGAATCTTAACTTGTCTGTGCATTCTTACTCTATGGCAGAACTCACTCTGAGAAATCATTACAAACAGACTTTTCATTTTACTCAGGCACTGTATAGGACAAATGCATTAACATTTAAGTATATATATATATCCCAAAAATACACATTCAAAAACCTAATATGCCCTTCACTAGTCATGTTTATGAAAGAAAGATCATTAAAGTTATATTCCTAAAAGGTAAGTTCTCGTGTTCCCCCAAATTAAGGCCTCTGACAGCACCATTATGATTTTAATAATGCTTTCTGTTTATTATTCTATGCAGTTCTCTTTACTTAGGGCAAAGAAAATTGGCTGAAAATATACTCATATCTTTAGATTTCAGTAAAGAACATCTATTCTTCTCTAAGCATCCGACAGTTGAGTGAGCCAATTTTTTATTAAACAATCCTACTTTGTTTTCATTTAATTAAATGGTTCAATGTGTCAAGTTTCAGAGACTGCTTACCTCCTGGTCACACTGATCTATGCTGGCGATTTTCTAGGCTGAACATCATCCTTTTCCTTGACTGATCAGTAGTGTGATTGTAATAGTAGCAGAATGTTTCCAAAGACACAAGCTAATTGTCTCTAAGAAAACATACACTTTTCCTCTGTCTGTACTGTCCATATCGCTACCCATTTCTAACACTGCCAAGGATAATACTAACAACTTCATATTGCTTGCTTCAATATGTGAATATGTGTGTGTATGTGTGTGTGCATACATGTGTGTACCTGTGCATGTGTGCATTTGATTAATTTTCTATGGAATATCTTCAGAATAATTGTGGATATAGACTGGTTGATTTATGAGGACCATAAAGCAAGTGACTTGCACAAAAAAGAGATTGTGTTCATAATTTTAAACAGGAAGAGAAAGGAAACATTTTAACCATTTCCTCAGTTTTGGTTCCATGGTATGTACAATACATACAGTTACCTGCACACTCCTTCAATGATTACAGTGTAATAGCTATCGGGAGCTTGATTTTTCAAATGAGTCAGACAATTACATTTTAGTGATATTTCATAATTCTCTAAAGTGCATAGCCTGTAAGTAGAGGTCCTCAGGAGTGAACAAGCCCTACTCCAGAGGGTCTGCTCTTTTCAATAAACTGCATCTAAAGAGATAGCAGAACAGTACCCATTTTCAAATCTCACAGAAATCAGAACCACCCAATCGTCTATTGTATTTTTACAAGAGAAAACAGTTTCCCTGGGGACAATTTCTAGTCTATAGCTACGGTGTTCTTCCTAAAGGTCTAAACATGAGAAGACATTTTATTTGTATTAAGTGGTTTAGTTTTGGAGACATGGATAATGAGCACAGGCAAGACTAGGGAAAGACTGTCATTGTTGATTTTTCAGAAGGAACACTGATAGTGTCTTGCCAGCAGTTTGCCCAGAGCTAGCCGCAGCAGGCAGCTGGAATCTCCTAAGGTCAATTCCCCAAGACTGTGGGAAGGCATAGATGGGAAAAATCTGATGGCCAAATTTGGAGCAACTTCTTTTTGCATTTTGTGTGGGATGTTGTGATATTTATTTTCCAGGTTGGCTCCATTACACAGCATTCTCACAATAAAATTCATTTTTATGTTTTGCTTTTTTGAATTAACAAAACCAAGTGTCATGATGAAGTTCTCTAATTCCTTCCCAGTAAAGCATGCTGGGAAGCATTACAGTGGAATTACTCTGTGACTATTTCACAATACTAATATAGATCTCCTTTGTTTTCCCTTTTCTATTTAGTTATCATTATATTAAATTCAATCCAATGTTATTTTCAAGGACGTTTAATATTCCCCAAATATCATGGGGTGTGTATCACTCTTCTTCTAAATAACTCTTACTTATCTTGTGTTGACAATTTCAATTTAACACCTTGGAGTCAAGATAAAATTTTGAATGGAAAAGAAGACTCAGCCTCTCTCTAATAACCATTTTAAAGGCAAATGATTACAAATATTATTTCTAGTAACTTTATCCATTTTTCTGTAAGTGCGGGTTAGGTGTGAAGTTTTACAGTTTGGTTTTTTTTTTTTTTTAAGTTTTTGTTTTGTAATGTTTTTGTATGGTTAGCATGTTTGCATTTTGCATTGTTAAAAAATGAGGCTCTTAGAAAGCAATGATATTCAGGATTTTATTTTTAATTATGTTATCTCTGTAGCTCAAATGAAATGGAATATTTATTATCTAGTCCATGATGTCCCCAAATGGTTTAATGGTTTCTATGGAATACTTCTCTTGTGGGGGAATAAAATATAATAAGGATCCTGAAAGTTAATGTCTGTGGAAATGTTAAATTAAGTTAATTGAATTTATTTACTGTAGGATTATCAGAAGTTTTTAATATGCTGTGTGCTTTTCTTCTAGAACACCTCTTACTATGATTTGTCATGTAATTTGAGAAACACTTTTATCTTCATATTGATCTATATCAGGCAATTCAGATAATGCAACTTATAAAAAGAATTAATTGACTTTAATATTTGAGTGACTGTGAAATTCAAATAAATATTTTTAACTTAAATTTTACTTATTAATTTATATCTATTCAATTATTTTACATATTTTGAGTATCTCTGGACAGTCTGCACTTATGATATGGGGATATATATAGATGAATAAGATGCAGTCCCTGCCAAAAGGTGCACATAACCATGATAAAGTGTTGTGTATATGCCTGGAAAAGTAGACATCAGAGTACACTTAAATGAAGAAAAATCTCATATTAAAGACTGCATCTAAGTTGACTTTTAGTAAATTAATAGTAGTTTATTAGGTTTAAAATGCTTTGAGGAAAAATATCCAGGGAGAGAAAATGCCATGAGAAAAGAGGGGAGAAAATGTCCATAATAATTATCTATTTCAGAGAAAGTGTTGAAGAATGGCTATCCTCTTGGATGTTTTGACATCTTAAGTTAGCCTACAGTAGTGGGTTAAAAGTGGTAAGATTTGTGTTTTCTTTTAAATCAATTGGAAAGCAGTAAGGTTCTTTTTTTAATCCTTATTACATGGATGCAACAAAGAATGGTTAGAAGTTCCTGTTCCTGAGAATCAGCAAGTACAAGGTCTTCAACCTTTGTGTTTGTGGATGGTTTTGTTTTGTTTTGTTTTGTTTTGTGTTTTTTGTTTGTTTGTTTATTTTCCTCCAGGAAGCTATTTCTCTCTTACCAGTACAATAAAATTTCTTAAGGGAAAACATTTTATCTTTAAATAAGTGAAAGTAGAAAAAGAAAGTCCAAAAATGAAAACAAGAGGATTGTAGTACTTAAGTAGCAGTTTGCTGTGCACAGGAGAATGCATAGAAACTAGAAGGAAACATAAGGGAAAACATGAGAGAGATTATAGAATTTTTTTGATAATTTTCTGATTATTCATTTACTTCTTTAAGACTTTAGAGACTTGCTATTGGGGGGAAGGGGGATCACATTCAACACAGGTAAAATGCACTCTTTCAGAGTGCTCCTGGGTCTGCTGAAGCCCATCCAAGCTTAGGGGCTCTTGCATCTTATGTTAAAAATCCACAATGTAGAGGAAGAAAAGGAGATGAAAAGAAAAAGATATTAGATGGTATAAAGGGGGGAAAAAGTAGTAGAAAGTATTCTGGGCAAGTGCAAACAGAATTGGTAGAAAAGAAATATGTAGCTGGTGGTGGGGGCAGGGGTTGGAGAAAGAAAGAGAAAGGTGGCAAAGAGAAAGCAGAAAAATAAAGTAAATATAAAGAAAGTATTACCAGGGTTAAAAAAATAAGTCCTAGAGACAGCAGGAAAAAATATTGGAAATGCCCTTATTTGTAGTAAGATTATAGATATTCCACTACTACTACATGGAGCAACATAGATTATAAAATATTGTTTAACAGTATTCAAGAGAGTAGGATAGTTTAAACAGCAGGGCAAGATTGAAAATATTAAATTCCTGAATCACTTCTGACTTATCAAAACCTACCAGCTCCTAATTAGAGGAGGAATGGGTATTCTGAAGGAAATACAATCATAGAAAGTTACGTTAGCCTTAAAATCCAGCTTTTAAGTCATTCAAACAAATCCCTTCTAAAGAATGATCTAAAATTGCCTTCAATGAATATTCATTTTAATCAAAGCAAATCATGCACACAATTTTAAAAAATCAAATAATATTAAAGTAATTTTGGAGCTGCCATAGTAGAAAATGATTACTTCAGATGAGGAGAATTGGGAAAAAGATTCTTAGCAAGCTTTTTAATAGTATTTGGGTGATATCTGCATAATGTCCAAAATTACTGATTGAAAACATTCAGTATTAATATATGCCAATGCCCATTTGCTTCTTTTATGAGTTTCCTGATTATTAAGTCCCATGGCTTCTCCTTTATTGGTCTACTCTCAGAATTTTCTTTTTCTTCATAATAGAAGATTCGAGTTTATAAGCATATAAGAGCTAACTCATTATTATTGTAGAATATAATTTCCGGAAGTTTTATTGGTTCTAAAGACAGTTGGTAAAAACATAGAAACTATTATGTTGCTAATCCTCAAAATATATGCATTTTTTAAATTTGAGTATAGTTGACAAACAATATTATATTAATTTCTGTTATACAACACACTAAATTCAACTTCTCAATGTGTTATGCTATGCTCACCACAAAGGTAGCTACCATCTGCCCCAATACATTATAATATAATGTTATTATTATATCATTGACTTATTATATTATTATATAATTATATCATTATTATTATTATTGACTTAATATAGTTTCACTGACTGTATTCCCTATGTGGTCTCTTTATCCCCATGATTTATTCATTCCATAAGTGGAAGCTAATACCTTTCACTGCCCTTCACCCATTTTGCATCTTGAGTCACATAGCTTCAATCTGGAATGGTTGGCTTCTAAATCTGGTACATATGCTTCCTCGTAGGGTCTCTCTTCACTATCATACTGGTGACTTTCTTGAATTCTCTCCTATATTCTATTTATTTCCTATATTCCATATCTTCCTCTGTTCTAGTTTATTTCCTCATTCTTTAGTAGCTATCATTCGGAGGCCTCTTTTGCATAGATAATAGGATGCAAATATTTTGTTCTTGCATATATGAAAATCATTTTATTCCACTCTAAACTTGATTGATAATTTAGCTGGATTTGAAATTCTAGGATAAAAATTATTTTCCTCCAGAAATGTAGAGCCATTACGCCACTCTCTTTTTGCTTTCACTATTCTATTCAAAAAAAGCCCAGTCATTCTGAGTTTTTGAAGCATTGCATTTTCCCTAGAATTTCTGCTGAAAGACAAAGATCTGACATTTTACCATGATGTATCTTACAGAGAATCTAATTTTATTCATTGCTTTATGCACCCATTGTGTGCTTTCAAATGGAAATTCATGTCTTTCAATTATAACGTTTTCCATTTTTCTGCATTCGTTAGAATGCTCATGTGTTTTTTCACATTTATATAGTTAATATGTCAATGGACACTGATCCATGTCAACATATTAAATAAAGCTTGCATTGTTATAATAATTCTTACTTGTTCATGATGTATTATCCTTTTTATGTAATTTTGGAGCCAATTTGTTAACATTTTGTTAAAGAATTTTACATCTATATTCATAAAAAATATCAATCCCTGCTTTTCCTTTTCAGAAATGGCTTGCAAGTTTTGTGTTAGGGTTATGTTTCCTAATACAATAAAGTGTAGAGTGATTATTCTCGATGCATTTTCTAAACATTTTTGTAACAATGATGTTATTTATTCTTTGATAACATTTACCAGTAATAAAAATATAGGCTTGGGTATTTATGATATGCTGATAACATATTAAACTTTTGTAATATAAGTGAGGATCTTCAGAATTTCTTTCTTTTGTGTCAATTTTAAGTTGTATTTCTCAAGAAACTTATCCATTTCATGCTATTTATTAAATTTGTTAACAGAAAATTATTTATTTTGTTTTCTTATTACCTTAATATTTATTAGGATCTGTGGTGACATCTATTTTATTGCTGATGGTGTTGATCTGTATTCTCTCTTTTTGCTAACCAATCAATTTTGTTGATGATTTCAGAGAGTCAAGATTTGGTTTTGTTGATATTTCTATCATTTGTTTGTTTTCTATTTTTATTAATATCGCTTTTTAACTTTATTTCCTTCTTTCTCCATATGTGGTTTTACCTCGCTATGCTATGCTTTTTCTATCTTCTCTAGATGGAGGCTTAGACATTAATTAACATTAATTTTAGACAGTTTTCCTCTTTTAATATATGCATGCAAAACTAAATATTTTCCTTTAAATTCTGTTTTAATTATACCATACAAACTTTGATATGTTGGATTTTCATAACTGTTTAGTTCAAATTTGTCAATCTCTGCTTTTTGTTTGAAGTATTTAGACCATTAATATTTCATATAATTATTAATATGTCTGGGTTTAACTCTATTTTTTGTTATTATTATGTATAATCATTTTTGTGTTCTATTTATGTTGCAGATTTGTTCCCCCTTCCTGACTTCTTTTAGATGATTTAAACTACTTTTTTTTTTTAAACTACTTTTTCTTTCTTTCTTTTTTCTTTCTTTCTTTTTTCTTTTTCTTATTTACATTTCATTTACTTACTGGCTATTTGTATATATCTCTTTATTTTTAACTCATTTGTCATATATAGGTCTTTCCTTTCACAGACTACCTAATGTTAGTACTGTGCCACTTTGTATAAAATCCAGAAAATACCAACTTTATAAGAGCATTTATCCCCTGTCACCAACTTGTTTATATGTGTGTTACAAACCATATATTGAAAAAAATAGGTAATGCTATAATTTTTACCTTAAACATTTGTACATAGTTAAAAAAAAAAAAACCTAGAGGACAGAATTTGTCTTTTATATTTACCACTTTCTTGTTCATGCTTCATTCCTGAAAATTCGAGGTTCTATCTTGTATTGTTTATCTTTTATGACATTCCTATCAGAGAGTCTCTTACATAATAAATTTATTATTTTATCTTAGCAAGATGTTAAAGGAACTTGTAGGAGATACTATACTCCAGTTCAAAGGTTATTGACTATCTTAAAGCCATATGTTCATAAATCACTCCTCTGCAGCTGAGCGCTTTCCAGAACCACTATTTTCTTCAGCCTCCATACCTCTGCTTCTACATCTACCTTCCTACCTACCTCTCAAGGTGACCTCTGGAACCACTCCCTGTGTAGCACCCCCCTTTATTTGTTTGTTTGGTTTTACCACCTGTCTTCCTCATAACATTCAGAGCCAAGATTGCCTGATACTGAGAAGTTAAAGTAATTTGGGAGTAAATGTAATTATTTCTATCACATTAGGAGTTAAAATGAGTCTTATGTTTAAATTTGTATTATAATTTTCATTTCTAAATTGCATCAATAGAGATCTCATTTCAAATTCTAATACAATTAGTTAAAAATAATATTTGAAAGCACTCTTTTTTTTTCAGTTTGGAATTTGCTAGCATTTTACATTATTACTCAGTTGTATTTTTCTCTCTAAAATATTTACTAGATTGAAAGTTTTTCATATAGATTTTTGAAGTAGGATTAAATAAGTTTTGACAGAATTTACAACTGTCAAGAAAAATTTGTGAATAGAATACCAAATTATTAACCCAGTAACACATGAAAAAAAAAACAAAAAAACAAGGATCTGAAACCAAGATGTGGAAAAATCTGTGTATGTACTGATTTTCAGCTGGTTGTTTCAATGTGTTGAATTTTTCAATAATTATGTTAAATTCTACCTTTAGTTCTGGGTCTAAGAGGTGACAATGAGCTGGATCTCTTAATCATTCCTGATTGCTAAAACACAGTTAAGTGGAAAAGGCAGTCACACTTGGGCAATTGAGTTGTTGTTTACTTTGTATATTGCAAGTATCTAAATGTACGAATTTCAACTATTATCCTACACTTCCTCAAGCAGAACATGGTTGTGTCCCAGGAAGCTATCTTCAGGGAGAATGGAAAGCCCCATCCATGCTGGAAGTACACTTCCACACCATTTTTATTTCTGGGAGTCAGATGTTATAATTAATACTTATGGAATGGAAAATGAAAAAAATATTTTCTGTATGTGTGGGCATGTGTATGTGTGTGTGCGTGTGTGTGTTTAATAAATACTAAGGCACTATTTTCTTTTTGAAGGAAACATATCTCAGTTTCTCTTCAAAGTGGACAGAAGTCTGTGAGTGATATTTCCATTACTGTTAACTGAGTCTCTTTCCTGGCTGCTGTTAGTGCAAAATTCAAAGCTACAGGGAAGCATATTTTCTGCAAGATGTTTTATGTTTTCTGAGTTTCCTGGTATAAATATACATACATACATACATACATACATACATACATACACACAGACTTAGTTAAGTGTGTTTGCTTTGAAGTTTTGATTAATACTTCATTCATTTTTAATATGCCACTACATCATAATTGCTGGTCTTTTTCATGGGTTAATTTTTTATGTATGATTGTTTCTTCTTGTCTTGCAACCTGACTAAATGCAGCATCGTATACTAAGAATCCATCAAGAATTGCAAAATGTATCTAGTTCGAGTGGGATTATGCTTTGGCAATTGTTGTTTTAAAAGAGAAAGTTTATGTATGTCAATGATGTTACCCATTAGCTTAAAAAAATTTTGTTGTGCTGTGTTTTAGTATCAAAGTGGAGAAAGCCTATCATTTAAGCATCTCTCAAACTGTTAGTTTAAAACCAGTATTCTGAAAGTTATTGTATTGTAACTAAATTTTAACTAGATTTAGCATTATATTTAAAAAGTGTTTGAACTCAAGACCCTTTCTTTTCCAAATTTCATAGTTTTAGTGATTATTCAACTTTTAATTAAAGGTTTAAGCAATTTATTCTCAATAAGTATTGTAAGTATTGAGATTAATAACTTGTAATAGCTTTTAAATTAACAGAGCTTTTCATTTAACAAATCTTTGTGCAGTAGGGCAAGAAATAATTACATTTTATTTCTCTTAAATGTGTTAGTAATTAACATTTCTAAGTTTGAATGTGAAATAAATGCTTTGATTTAAATATAAAAGGACATTAACAAAGACTGCGCATGCTGTAATTTAAACTAAGTCATAGGATATATCTATTCATTCGTTAACATTAAACCTATCCTTATTTGTAATTTTCTGAAAATGATAGGATTTTCCTGACAAAAAATACTCTTTATAGCATGGTCTAGAAACTAATATGTAAAATTCTGAAATGAAGTAAATTAAGGTTGAAAAGTGAAAATAATCGCCCCCAAAATACAGATGTAAACAAGTTCAGCGTATATTTCAGTGCAATGATCTGGAAGCACCTGGTATATACTTTAGAAAATAGTTTGGAGATCATAGTGCTTAGGAACATTTTAAATAGTAAAACTATCTGGAAAAGTTACTGAATGTCAGCTTGGGATTTTGAGCATGGCTTACTGTGAATTGTGAACCAGAAGTTCAGTATGTCAGACCTATATGAACCAAATTTTATTCATATCACAATTGATTAAGCTTGCAAAATGAATTAAGACAAATAATTCCTAAGCAACCAAACCAATAAAGGCATAAAATTAAACTTGTAGGTCTCAACTAATTCTTAAAATTATTATTCACATCATATATAAGGTTTTTTTGTGTCTCTGATTTCAAAAAGGCTCAAATGAAAACACAAATATCTTAAGTTTGATAAAGAAATGATATGACTAGTTGAGTGCTTTAGATGGCATTTCGGATTACAATATTCAAAGTAATCAAATTAACGGTAGTTTTTTTTATTACTCTTTTTTTTTTTTTTTTTTAATTTGAGGGAGAGAGAGTGCACGAGAGGATGTAGGGTCAGAGGGAGAAGCAGACTCCCCGCTGCACAGAGAGTCCGACGCGGGACTTGATCCCGGGACTCCAGCAGGATCATGACCTGAGCCGAAGGCAGTGGCTGAACCAACTGAGCCACCCAGGCGCCCTATTACTCTTTGTCAGAATACATTTTTAAAAACAAAATGTGCTATACATTACACTTGAAAAAATTACTCAAACATTTTTTTATTTCTAAATCTATACAAAATGGCAAAGTAGTTTCTATAGATTCAGAGTCAGTCATAAATATGAATCACAATGCTTTTTCATGATTTGGGGGAGAAACCATTGAAGTAATGAAAATAGAATCAGAGAAAAAATGTCATTCTTGTCAAGATTTGGCTGATGGGCTCACACTCTGTCTTCTCAACATTTCTGTTTTATTGGTAACAGAAAGAAGAGAGTTTAAATAGAAATGCATGAAGTACTATAGATAAGCTTATTCTGGAAGCTTCTAATATAACAGCTTCAGCTGTTTAGAACTTAAACATTTCTCTTAACATTTCACTCCAACAAGGCCCCTCTACCATAACAACCTCTTTAGGTAATTCGTTCAATCCAAGGGGAACAAAATCAGTGAGATCAGGTTTTGCCACAAAATAAATGAAATAACTTGTTGCTTGAATTTGGTTTTATTTTACCTTTTATTTTAGCATAATGGAGATAAAAGATAAGATTAAAATGTGAATGCCCTTGATAATATAAAATATTAAAACATGCATGTTTTTAAGATTAATAACCTTTATTCTAAAATAATAAATTCATCAAGAAATAATAGCATATATAACTTGTAGCTAAATGTCAGAAAGTAAGTTAAAATTTTAGTTAGGTAATAAGTAAAGCAGGTTCTTGGCCTAGTATATTATCTTCCATCAGGGTATAAATTAGAGCTAAGGAACAATAAAAATGTTATTTCCTCCTACTTTTTACATTTACCCTTAAAAATTTTATGCATATTTCCCCTCTGAAGTTATTCACATTTGAATGTTTTAAATTGATAATACTGCCCCTGATGTGTTAACTGATAAATGTGGATAAAGGGATGGGAGATACATAATGAAAGATTAAAAAAAGAAAATCTGGGTGCCTGTGTGGCTCAGTTGGTTAAGCTGCTGCCTTCAGCTCGGGTCATAATCTCAGGGTCCTGGGATTGAGCTCCACTAAGTGGGGAGTCTGTTTCTCCTTCTCCCTCTGACCCTCTTCCCTGCTTGTGCTCTCTCTGTCTCAAATAAATAGATAAAATCATAAAGAAAAAAAAAAAAAAGAAAATCTTTACTATTCCTCCCATTGGTTTTCTACTTCTCTTTCAGGAAGAGAGAGCTTTATTTTTCCTACCTTTCCCCTAGCCACAAATCATTTTTGTCTTTGCCCAGGAAGCAGCCATGTTAGTTCTCCCTCTGCTGTGACTTAAGGCTCGAGAGAAAAGTCCAGGAAAATGAGTGGTAATGTGCCTCTGCCCCAACAGCAGCTGATTACCTCCTGCATGCTTGCCATTTCTCATGGGGCTCTTCCTAGTCTTCTCTTTGGCTTCTGATCTTTTCTTTTAGAAGCCAGGAGAGGTGTGTAGGAAAAAGCTTATGAGGGAATAACAACTCTAATTTGTTTATGGTCCCCAGCTATTCCAGAATGATATGCTAGCCCATATTTGCCCTTTCTTTAAAATTTTGCCTGTTTCTTCTCTCCACTTTTATGGTGTATTGTGCCTCTTCTGCCAGGGTTCTCTTAACAGTTGATATGAAGTGTACATCCTGACTCTTCTTGGACTTTTTCCTCTGGAATTCAAGTACTGGGTTGCTTTGTGCCCTCAGGTTCTGATGGGTTCAATGAAGATGATGATATTTTAGAGTATCTAAGGTTTTCTTCTTTATTACAGTGAGAACAACATTATTTAAAGTTATATTATACAAAGTGGCAATGGAAGTTCAATAGAGGTGTTTCTATAGTTGCATGCACAAAATAATTCTACATCTATTTATGAAGTCTTATAGAATTGAGCAAATGAGTAAATGTATAATGTTGTTGGAGCCAGAATTCTCATTGGAGCAAGAAGGAAAGCAAGTAATAACCCTCTAGGAATCATGGATTATTGCTGAACCTTTTTAGAGAAAGATATAAATTAGCAAAAAAAAAAAAAAAGAGAGAGAGAGAGAGAGAAGCATTTTGGCAGCCTTTTAATACCTAAAATTATATACTTCATGACACTCTAGAATTCTATAATATTTAACAATGAGACTTATTGGAAGTAATTATTAACATAATATTTGAGAAAATAAGCCATCCCTTACTCACCTGTTTATTAATGTTTTCCTTGCATAAATGATATAACTTATCAAAGTAAATAATTGTAAAATATAAATATTTTATTGTATAAAAGAATGAGTCATTTTTCCTGTATTTGTTATGCTGAATATTGATCACTCATGTAGTCATTTTTACATATATTTTATGTATATTAATCAATATGCATGTGTGTGTTTATATTACTTTTGATAGAATACTTATTCTTCCTGAAGTTTTCTACCAGGAAAACCATTGTTCTACCATCAAAATACATCCAATTCATTGGGAGGGGTAGATTGGGAAAAAGAATACTGGATAAATCCAAATAAAACTTTTAAGCCTAGATAATTTTTTGTCTTTGTGAATTATTTTTCAGCAGCGCATATTTGAGATTTCTTCTTAGATTTGAATTGAAAGGGAAAGAATCTGTTTTTATAAGATTTACAGACAATGCTACCAACTCAAGTGGTCTTGATAGCTTTAGAAGTACCTGAAACTTTTCACTATTTTCTAAAAGTTTCCTCAGCCTCCACTAAAATCTCCACTATGTTCTGATTATCTAGCTTGTAACTACCATATCTTTGACTCTATTCACTCTTGATTTCTCACAACTGCTTTCTTATTATTGACCTTTATGTCATCCTTCACCAAAGTGTGAAGTTTTACTCATTTTCTAATCTATTGCAAAAATCAAAACCAGCACTCTTTTTTGATAAATGTAAACTTTTTTCTCGATTCCCAGTATTTGGCTCTCTCTTATTTAACCTGGCTTAGGGTCTATTCCATCTTCCTTTCTGGTTGATCTGCTTACAGCAGAGGTATCATTTAAAAAAAATCATTTCTGAGTGAAACTGATGATCTGTATCAATAGCCTTTGTCACACAATTACACCACTTGTCATCTTTTCTGCCTATTTCTACTTTTAAAATATTTTCCTACTATCTGGTAAAGCTGTTGTGAGGACACTGGTTTGTTGAAAACAATTTGTATAATACATTGTGTTATTGGGAAATTGTGCTTTATTAGGCTCATTTTGTGGAGCAGATCAAAGGTTTTTTTTTTTTAATTTTTTTATTGTTATGTTAATCCCCATACATTACATCATTAGTTTTAGATATAGTGTTCCATGATTGATTGTTTGTGCATAACACCCAGTGCTCCATGCAGAACGTGACCTCCTCAATACCCATCACCAGGCTAACCCATCCTCCCACCCCCCTCCCCTCTAGAACCCTCAGTTTGTTTTTCAGAGTCCATCGTCTCTCATGGTTCTTCTCCCCCTCCGATTTCCCCCCCTTCATTCTTCCCCTCTGAGCAGATCAAAGTTTTAATGGAATTTTACACATGCATACTTGAGTACTTGAGAAGAATGTATATTCAGCTACTGTCGAGTGGAGTGTTCTAAAATGTGAATAGTTCAAGTTAGTTGATATTGTTATTCAAACCATCTACATCCTTCCTGGTTTTCTGTCCAGTCGTATCGATTACTGGGAAAGAAATGTTGCAATTTCCAACTATAGTTGTGGATGTATGTTTTTTTTTTCCTTTTAAATCTATCAATTTTTGTCTCATGTGTTTTGAAGCTCTATTGTTTAGGTGTATGCATTGTTTAGATTGTTGTATCTTTCTGAAGAACTGACCCTTTTATTAATATGTAATGTCTCTTTTTATCCTTGATAGTATTCCTTTTTTGTCCCCTGAAGTTTATTTTTTCTGAAATTAATACAACTAGTTCTGTTCTTTTTCCTTAGTGTTTACATGGCTCATCTTTTTTTATGTGCTTTTATTTTTAACCTGTATAAGTTGCATTAAAAGAAAATTCTAGTTGAATATTTTTATCAGTTTATATGGTATTTACCAATGTATGTCTTAAGTAAATATACACTCTATTTCTAACTGGAGGTATCTGATCATATGGGAAACAAAGGCAGAAGAAAAATTATTAAATTTCCTTACTACCTAAAGCCCACTGACAAGTCCTTGAAACAGGAAGAGTGACATTCTTCTAGGGACTCAACTGCCTCATGTTAATACTTTGCTAAGGGCAAACGGCAAACTTAGCCCGACCCCCAGGATCCTGTAAGTCTACTTTAACATATAAAAATTCCTTTGGAAACTTCCTTTATCTCTAAAACCCCCAAGATATGTGTTGGCAATCATCCCCCAAGCATATGGCTCACGGATATACATCTGAAGGGTCTCATGACTGAGGTTTTATTAGACGGTAATAAATGACCTTTTCCCAACAATAGCTAGCCCTCTCAAGGTCCTGGAAACCTTGTTTCCAAAATTCCTTAGAGACTTACGCTGTCCCTAACCCCCTCCCAACTTGAAAGTATATAATGCGCCACTCCTTATGACCCTGGTGCAGCTCTTTCTGCCCACAGGTCCTGTCCCCATGCCTTAATAAAATCACCTTTTTACACCAAAGATGTCTCAAGAATTCTTTCTTGGCCATTGGCCTCAAACCCTAATAATATCTTTCCTACATCATCTGATACTCTGAATGTGAGGTTAGCTTTTTTCCCTGTGACCTCAGTTCCCTCATGAGTTCAAAAGATCATTAATTTGTGGTTTGTTCTACTTTGTTTCTGGTTGTAAAAAACAAGTGATGTCTTTTCCAGCTCTGTATCTCTGAGTTATTCTATACCTTTAAACATATATACTATTTGTTTTGCCTTGTTTCTCCAGCTGGGTACTTTAGCACAATGTTAGTTAGTTGTGATAGTGACCATCTTTATCTTTTTCTCCATTTGAGGAAGTAAGCTTTAAATTGTTTATTATTAAGTATTTTTTGTTAGTTTTGTTAGTTTTTCATTAGATTCTGGAAATTCCATGTAATCATATTTTATTGGCATTATCCTTAATAAATGTTTATATAAATTAATTTTTTTGCCTATATCTATTGAGATTATCATATAATTTTTATTTTTTTATTTTTTTAAGATTTTATTTATTCATTTGAGACACAGATAGACAGAGAGAGAGAGAGCATGAGCAGTGGGAGAGGCAGAGGGAGAGGGAGAAGCAGGCTCCCTGCTGATCCAGGAGCCTGATGTGGGGCTCGATCCCAGGACCCTGGGATCATGACCCGAGCTGAAGGCAGACACTTAACCATCTAAGCCACTCAAGGGTCCCTATCATATAATTTTTAAAAAGCAATTCTGATCAGTTAATGTGGTGACTTACAATGATATTCAAATATTAAACTTACATTATTGGAACTAAAAAAGTCATAGTTGTGATGTATTATACATTTTAAAAGAATTTTTGAACTTACTGTACTTTTTTTTCAGTAATTTATCTTATTAAAATTAATGAGAGTGGTTTTTTCCAGAATTTTCTTTTCCAGTATATTATTTTAGGTTTTTGGAATATAGCTTATGCTGGCCTAATGAAATGAGGTGTAGATATCATTTGTAAATACCTTTTTCCATTCAGGATTTTGTCTTTTTTTGTTCTGTTGATGGTTTCCTTTGTTATGCAAAGGCTTTTTATTTTGATGTAGTCTCAATAGTTTATTTTTGCTTTTGTTTCCCTTGCCTTAACATATCCAGAAAAATGTTGCTATAGCCAATGTCAGAGAAATTACTACCTGTGTTTTTTTTGGTTTCGGATCTCACATTTAGATCTTTAATCCATTTCTAGTTTATTTATGTATGTGTTATTAGAAAGTGAACCAGTTTTGGGGCACCCGGGTGGTTCAGTCGGTTAAGCGTCCAACTCTTGATATTGGCTGAGGTCATGATCTCAGGGTCCTGGGATCAAGCCCTGTGTTGGTCTCTGTGCTTGACAAAGAATCTGCTTGAGATTCTTTCTCTCCCTCTCCCTCAGCCCCTCCCCCCATGCGCACTCTCTTTCTCTCTCAAATAAATAAATATATCTTTTTAAAAAAGTGATCCAGTTTTATTCTTTTACATGTAGCTGCCCAGTTTTCCCAGCAACACTTACTGAAGAGACTGTCTTTTCCCTATTGTATATTCTTGCCTCCTTTGTCCTAGATTAATTGATCATATAATTGTGGGTTTATTTCTGGGATCTATTCTGTTCTATTGATGTATGTGTCTATTTTTGTGCCAGTACCATACTGTTTTAATCATTACAACTTTGTAGTATATTTTGAAATCTGGAATTGCGACACCTCCAGCTTGGTTTTTCTTTCTCAAGATTGCTTTCCGATAAGGGGCTATATCCAAAATATATAAAGAACTTATATAACTCACACAAAAAACCCACAAACAATCCAATTAAAAAATGGGTGGAGGACCAGAATAGACATTTTCCCAAAGGAAACATACACATGGGCAACAAACAAATGAAAACATGTCCAATATCGCTAATTATCAATGAAATGCAAATCAAACCCATAATGAGATATCACCTCATAACTGTTAGAATGACTAAAATCATAAAGTCAAGAAATAATAAGTGTTGGACAGGAGGTGGAGAAAAAGGAACACTTGTATACTGTTGGGGAGAATATAAATTGGTACAACCACTGTGGAAAATAGCATGGAGGTTCCTCAAAAAATTAAACATAGAAATGCCATATGATCCAATAATTCCACTGAGTATTTACACAAAGAAAAAAAAACACTAATTAAAAAAGATATATGCACCCCTATGTTTATTGCAGCATTATTTATAGTAGCCAAGATATGAAAGCAACCTAAGTAAGTGTCCATTGATAGACGAATGAATAAGGAAGATGTGGTATACATCATGCAGCCATAAAAAAGAATGAGGTTCTGCCATTTATGACAACATAAATGGATCTAAAAGGTGCTATGCTAATTGAAAGAAGTCAGACTGAGAAAGGCAAATGCCATATGATTTCATTCATATATGGAATCTAAAATAAACAAACAAAGAAACAAACAAAAAGAATCAGACCTATAAATACAAAGAATAAACTGATGGTTGCCAGAGGGGAGAGGTGGGGGGTTGGACGAAATGGGTGAAGGGGAGTAGGAGATACAGGCTTTGAGTTATGGAGTAAAGTTGTCATGGGAATAAAAGACACAGCATAGGGAATATAGTCAGTGATATTTTTTTTTTTTAAAGATTTTATGTATTTATTTGACAGAGACACAGCGAGAGAGGGATCACAAGCAGGGGGAGAGGGAGAGGGAGAAGCAGGCTTCCCGCCAAGCAGGGAGCCTGATGCGGGGCTCGATCCCAGGACCCTGGGACCATGACCTGAGCCGAAGGCAGAAGCTTAACGACTGAGCCACCCAGGGGCCCCTATAGTCAGTGATATTGTAATGTGTTATATGGTGACAGATGGTAGCTACATGTGTGAGCATACTATGACACATAAAGAAGCGAAATCACTAGGTTTTACACCTGAAACTAATGTAACATTGTGTGTCAACTATATTCAAAATATTTAAATAAAATAAAATGAGTTAGAAAGTCTCCTTAACCTCCAGAAGAGTTTTTGTAAGTTGATTTTAGTTAACTTCTTCCTCAGGTGTTTGGTAGAACTCAATGATACAGGATTTTGTATCTGGAATTTTGGAGCGAATTATCTTTTACTAAATATATACCATTTAATTGATAAAAAACTATCATATTTCTTTTGAATGTATTTTAAATGTGTTTTTCTTTAAACTGTGCTTATTTCATTTATTATTCATTGTATTTGAAAATGTTTATTCATAATATTCTATAATTTTCTGTTTAATGCTAGAAAATTGAATAACGGTGATCTTTTTTCTTCCCTGAAATTATTAATTTCTGCTTTTCTCTTTATTTATTGCATTTGCCACTGGCTTATCAATTTTATTAGTTTCTTTAAAGAACCAAATTTTAGCTTTGTTTAATTGTATTATGTCTCTTTTATAGTTTATTATTTTCTGCTCTTTTCTCTGTTATTTCATATATTCTAGTTCCTTTGATGCCTGAGATCAATACACCAAGGTCATTGGTTTTCAGCTTTTTTTTTTTTTTTTAAATTTGGTTTAAGGACATATATTTCCCTCTAAACACTTTATTTGGAGCATTACATAAGTTCTGATAGATTATATTCTTCTTTTTTTTTAAGATTTATTTATTTATTTTAGAGAGAGTGAGTAGAGGGAAGGGCAAAGGGAGAGGGAGAGAGAAAATCCTCGAGCAGACTCCCCACTGAGCATGGAGCCTGACAAGAGCTGGATCCCAGGACCCTGAGATCATGACCTCAGCCAAAATCAAGTAGCCCACTTAACTGACTGACCACCCAGGGTATTGCCAGTCATTTTATATGAAAATAAATTAGAAATAAGTTGAGACTCCAAATACAGTCAACTTCATCTTGAAAGTATTGCTATGCTATTAGAACAGGAATAGATTAGTTTACTTCAATTTGAAATTGAGTTTGGCCAAAGCTGTTTATTCAGTCTTTTGTGGTGGCTAGTCTGTTTCCAGTTTACTCTTACTCTTATTTTGTAGCGTAAGATCATGTGGTGTGTGTGTGTGTGTGTGTGTGTGTGTGTGTGTGTGTGTAAAGTGTTTATCAAGACCTCCATTATGTCCTGGGCTCTGAAGGACGTTTTTTTTCCCCACCTCCATACTTTCAAGCCTACTAGCTATTCTCATCAGCTTCTTAGCCTCAGTTAGATTAGCTATTCCTTTCTCTGGTCTTAGATCTATCATAATAGCACCACTTAGAAATCAGTAAATGCCTTGATTTTAAAAAAGTGCCCTCAACTGTTGTGCTCACTCCAAGTGCTTTCCTTCACTCTAACATGTTAGTCCTTCATGTCCTGACTGACATGGTGGCCCAAAAACTAAAATAGTGTCTTCCACCTTTATGAGATTATGGAAATTTAACCTCTGTTTACCAGATACAGCCACCACTTTCTCATTGGGTTATTAACTTTTCCTTTGGTTGCCACTTTTAAAAATGGCAACTGTCTTATAGGGGAAAGCATGGGATAATTTGGATCTGCTTCATTATTCTTCTCTTTCTGATTCACACCCCTGAAGTTCCAGATATTTTGGTTTACCTCTGATGCCTTCAAAAGAGACGCTTTTTTAATTTCTTGTCATTATCAATAGAGAGTTGTTGTACAAAAAGCTAATATGCCGTTATTCCAGCATTTCTCTTCTTATTATTTTAAAATTAATTTTATGCACTGAATTCTATGTGTACAACTTGATTTTTAAAAATAAACTTTAAAACTAAACTTTATATCTACATTGCAGACTTTAACATATTTTATTTTTATATTTATACTTCTCAAAGCATAGATAAGAATATGTTGCAAAAAATCACTTATCTTGACTATTGAATTAAATCAAATTTAGTCAATAATAGTGAAGCTGCTATGACAACAGAGACTTTTTGGGGGTAGCTGTTTACACTAATTCAAAGTTATCTTTTCTTTCCTTTCCCTTGGCTCTTTCTCCTACATATTTAGAAAAAAAACTTTCTACATTTTCTGATAATAAAGAGCAAAATTTGTGTGTCATCTTTTGCTCAATAGCATAGGTAATTTTGCTCATGGTGCTGTGCAATCTCAGAAGAAACACAAATGAAGAAATAAGGAATTGTTCATGTAATTTTCTTTTAGTTAGGAGGCATGCTTATTGGTGAACTTTTTCAAAGAATGGGGACAACAGAAAAGGCATGGTGTCCATTTTTGTTATTTTAGTGTCATTGTGACCAGAGGGTATGGTACTATAATAGCAGAAAGTGAAAGTTGATAATAGGGGAAAAATAATGGTAACATTACAGTACCCTAAAGGAATTTTATCAAGCAGAATAAATCTTAGCTTCATACTTATCTAATACTTTGACTTTATTTTTTATTTCACCTCAGACTTTATCTGTTTGGGCAGATTTAACTCCAGAAGGAGTATCCCAGAAGGAATCCACAGAAGCTGAAAAGCAAAAAAAAAAATAAAAAAAAGAAAAGAAAAGAAAAAATGTTCTGTGTAGTTCCCACTATCACACCTTTTTTAATGATCATGATGCTCTTATTTCTCTAGTTCATAGTGTGTCAGTGTGGCTACTTGACAGAACATTTTATTCTTTGGGGAAGGGAAAAATGATGGAGAAGAATTACAGAAATTCTACATGCAATTATAAATGACCTTGAAATACTGAGCTGGAACACTATGCAGAATCAATAGCCAGACAAGATTCACTGTAGGTCCAATAAGGTGAAAGGGAACTTTGTGAAGAGAGAGAGGTTTGAAAAGGGAAAGGTGACTAGCAGAAGAAGGAGGATGGGCAAGAAAATTGAACTGAAGTGCTACGGATGTGCTTATGCTAGACTGTTCATACTGCTTTTGAAGCTGAAATTTGATTCCCACAAAATGACAGATGTTGCAGCTTTGGCCAATTAAGAGACAAAAAAAAAACCGTCATAATTTTATGCTCTGTTAGCTCTATAGCAGATACTTGAATACCAGTCAGCTAGTCAAAGATAAACATGAACACGCAGTTTATTGCTAAGAAAAATTTAAAGAAGCACTAGCAAGAAGAAATCATATATACATTTATAAGAATTTATAGATGGAATGAGAGTTACAAGACACATTTTACTCTTTGAAAATTTGAGAGTGCCATCTTTATGTAGTAAATAAAGATGTAATTTTGTTTCCATTTTCAAATGACTGAACTGTTATTTTTAATTGTATCAATTTTATATAATTTAAATTTTTATTTCTATTTTTGCTAAAATTAATTTGAGCTTTTGGAATAGAGATTTTACAATAATGAACACACCTTCTTTCCAGAAAAACAATGTATATTCAGTATATTCCAGCAAATTTTCCCCCAATTTTTACTAGTGATGAAATATATATAACACAAAATTAATCATCAAAACAATTTTAAGTGTACAATTTAGTGGTATTAAATACCACAAAATTCTTAATTTTGTGCTACCATCTTTGCTAGCTCCAGAACTCTTTTCATATTTTAAAATTGAAACTCTAGTCATTAAACTATAGTTCCCTATTCCCACCTTCCCCCCCACCTGGAAACTACAGTTCTACTCTGTCTCTATGATTGTGACTGCTCTTAAATACCTCATATAAATGAAATCATACAGTATTTGTCTTTATGTGACTGGCTTATTTTACTTAGCATAATGTCCTCAAGAATCATCCATGTAACATGTTAGATTTCTTTCCTCTTTAAGGCTGAATAATATTCCATTGTAGGTATATCTCACATTTTATTTATCCATTTATCTCTCAATGGACAGTTGGGTTTCACATCCTTTCACATAGTGTGAATAATCCTGCTGTGAATATAGGTGTAAAAATATCTCTTTGAGATCTGGCTTTCAACTACTTTAGGTATAAACCCCACAGTGGAATTGCTAGATCATATGATAATTCTGATTTTAATATTTGGAGGAATCACAATACTGCTTTCCATAGTTGCTATGCCATTTTATATTCTCACCAACAATGTACAAGTGTTCTAACTTCTCCAAAACTTATTTTCTGTTTTCTTTTTTTTTATGGTATTCATCCTAATATGTGTGACATGGTATCATACTGTAAAATGATTTCTTTTCTAAAAGATTGACACAGCTCCTTTTCATTTTTATAATTAATTATGTTTTCTTTTGATACTAGCCATTTCCAACCAATAAATTCTATTTCTTCAATGGCTGAAAACATTGAGTGACAGTACAAGATTGTCATTCATTCTTTCTTAGCACTTTTATTGAATTAATATATGTGTATGCATATATATGTATATTTCATATACTGGATATAAGTGCCTATAGATTCTATGATATTGAAGTTGCATAAACCAAAACACTGTAAATTGTAAAAGTATTATCAGTAGATGAGTCTAAAATGATCCTTGAACCCTGTGTTGCAGGAAAGAGGGTAAGCATCATAGTCAGTGGCTATCTACAAATTTAAGCTATAATATGTACTTTATCTAAACATGAAGTGAAAAGCAGCATGAATTTGGGTTTAAGATCAAGTGAAAAATTTACCTAAGGGGCATATATGAATAGCATTTTACAAAAGTGACTATTTGGTTTTGAGTTATTTAAAATATTGTCTGTATAACCTCATTCTTTAGGCAATTAATAATCATCCTCAAAATAAAACTGAACATCTTTCTTAAGAGTACACTTTTTAAAAAAAATTTAAATAAACTCACTATTTTACTCCCCTTCACCACCCCAATAAAAAAAGATTTGACACAGATTTTAAGTGAATTTAATATAGAACTAGATGATTAAACTAAAGTGAAAATTAAATTAAAAAAAAAACTGTGGTGGGAAAATATTACAAGTATCTAGGCTAATTTTATTGTGATCAAAGATAAATTCATTTTTAAACATCCAGGAAAACAAGTCAGGAGGAAAATCTGAGTTTATTCTCCCATTTGTGTGGTATTCATTCATTCATTCATTCGTTCAGCATTGTTTCACATGCTAATCACTGTGATAAGTTTACAACAATATTGAAGTTGTACTTGCATATTTTTCAAAAGGAAACAAGGACAAAATTAGAGGCTTTTAAACAGCTCTTTTTGACTGATATAATTTGGAATAACATATCTTCAAATAAAACATCTTTTTATTTTTCTACATATTCACATCACAGAATAAGGCTCAAGAATATATATAGAAATTAAAAAAAAAAAAAATCCAGCCCCAAACAAGGTAAAATACACAATGTGTGGCATCCAATAAAAAATTACTAGACATGCAGTGAAATAATACAATCCATTATTAAAAAATTGATCAATTGAAATTGTCCCAGAAATGACACAGCTGATAAAATTAGTAAGAAAATACATTAAAATAACAATTATAACTAGATTTTCTATGTTCAAGAAGATAGGAAAAAAGTAGAGTAGAGGCATGGAAAATATTTAAAAAAGACTCACATTTAAATTCCAAGATAAAAAAAAAAACAATGCGAGAGAGGAAAAAAAAAATACCTTGTAAGGGAATAACAGCATATCAGACAATGCAAAAGAAAAAAATAAGAGTTTAGTGGACTTTACAACATAGCAATTGTAGCTTTCCAAAATTAAACACAGAAAGGAAACAGATAAAAATGAACAGAGCATCAATATTCTGGGAGATAAGTTCAAAGAGCTCAAATATATGTGCCTGGATTCTCCAAAGGCAGGATCAAGGGAGAGAGAAAAATATTTGAAGAAATAATAGTTAAAACTTTTCCAAATTTGAGGAAAACTGTAAATTGACAGATCCAAACTCAACAAATTACAAACACCAAAACATGAAGATGACTATATCAAAGGTAAACAAAGCAATATACTTCTATTTAGCCACTAAATTTTGGGATGTTTTGTTATGAAGCAATAGAAAACTGAAATGGCATCCTTGATTTTTTTTTAAATAATGCATTCCTAAAAATGGCATTATAAGGTGCAAATGTATATAAAATGTTTAGGCTTTACTATTTCCAAATTGTCCTTTAAGAAATTTGTTGCAGGGCGCCTGGGTGGCTCAGTTGGTTAAGCAACTGCCTTCGGCTCAGGTCATGATCCTGGAGTCCCGGGATCGAGTCCCGCATCGGGCTCCCTGCTCGGCAGGGAGTCTGCTTCTCCCTCTGACCCTCCTCCCTCTCACTCCCTCTCATGCTCTCTGTCTCTCGTTCTCTCTCTCGCAAATAAATAAAATCTTAAAAAAAAAAAAAAAGAAATTTGTTGCAGTTTACTCTCCCACTAAATGCAGAAAAATGTGCTAGTTTTCTTATTCTTTATCCACTTTATTTCATCTTGAGAGCCATTATCATTTGTATTTAAGAGCTCAGCCTCTGGAGTTAGATTGATCAGGTTTAACTTACAACTTTTATGCCCTTGAGAAAGTTAAATAATTTTTATGTGTCTGTTTTCTCATTCATAAAATGAGTTTAGTGTTCTATCCATCTCATCAAATGGTTGTTTGGTTACATGGGATTTCAAGCATACAATACTTGGCAGATGGAAAGCCTTAAAATAAAGTCAGATATTATATTAGATAATATATAGATAATGCAAACTTGCAAATTATAATCTGCTGACCCTCTTTTCATTCTCTTTGCTATTGCCATTTTATTCTTTGCCTGTTTAATACTGTTATTTTAATATAATCAAGAAAAGAAGGGAAAATGGATGCATATGCTAAAGCCCAGGAGCTCTTCTTCTTCTTCTTCTTTTTTTTTTTTTTTAAAGGTTTTGTTTATTTATTTGACAGAGAGAGATAGTGAGAGCAGGAACACAAGCAGGGGGAGTGGGAGAGGGAGAAGCAGGCTTCCCGCGTAGCAGGGAGCCCGATGTGGGGCTCGATCCCAGGACCCTGAGATCATGACCTGAGCCGAAGGCAGACGCTTAACGACTGAGCCACCCAGCCACCCCTCACATTTTCTTTTTTTAAGTGTTTATTCATTTATTTGAGAGAGAGAGAGCACGCGAGTGAGAGAGCAGCAGAGGGAGAGGGAGAAGCAGACTCCCCACTGAGCAGGGATCTCGATCCCAGGACCCTGAGATCGTGACCTGAGCCAAAGACAGCTGTTTAACCAACGGAGTCACCCAGGCATCCCAGGACCTCACATTTTCATTTTGCACTGGGATTCACAAAATAATATAGCTGGTCCTGCTCCCTATAAATACTGAGTGGCAAGATAGTACATGGGTTGTGGATCCGAACCATCTGGGTTCATTAGTCCCCTCAAATTGTCCTCACTATTAATGTGGTCTTAGGTAAGTTAATCTCTCTGTTACTTCCATTTCTCTCATCTGAAAATTGATGACCATGATGTGGTAAAATTTAAATTTAAATCAATTTAGATATGTAGGACTCCTAGAATAATGTCCAGCACAGAATAGAAATTTAATACATTTTAGATAAAATAATTATACATTAAAGATAACAAACTTTTACTACTATATCTACTTTAATTATTTTGACTTTATATTGACTTTATGGAATTTCTTTTTGTTTTTCTGATGTATCTTTTATCACACTAACTAGTGTATTTCTACCTTATATTTTTTCTGGTGACATATTCCATCATTCTTAAGTTTAGAAAATCCAGAGCACCTGGGTGGCTCAGTCTGTTACATGTCTGCCTTTGGCTCAGGTCATGATCCCAGGGTCCTGGGATGGAGTTTCATGTTGGGCTCCCTGCTCACTGGGGAGCCTGCTTCTCCCTGTCCTCCCTGCTCATGTGCTCTCTCTCTCTCACTATCTCTGTCTCTCTCTCAAATAAATAAATAAAAATCTTTTTAAAAAATGTTTAAAAAGTCCTCCAGGTTCTAAAAACTGATCAATATTCACCTCTATTTTATTTATATTTTAAAAAATTATTTTTGTTTTATATTTATTTCTAATCTATTTGGTGATTACTTTCATGTAAGATAAGTGATAATGTGTTTTCGGCTTTATTGTTGTATACTTGACAAAATTGTAAGGTATTTAAAGTGTACAATGTGATAATTCAATATACATACACATTGTGAAAGTTTCTCCACATTGACATTAATTAACATATCCCATCACCTTACATATTTTTACATATTTACATATTTGTCTCAGTGAGAATGTTTAAGTTCTACTCTCTTAACTAATTTGAATTATATAATGCAGTGCTCTCAATTATAGTCATCATTTTATACATTAGATCATCAGGTCTTCAGATCTTATTCATCTTATAACTGAAAGTTTATACCTTTTTACCAACATCTTCCTATTTCCTTCACCCCCAGCCCTTCCCCTGGCAACGACTTTTTTTTTTTTTTTAGCTTCCACATGTAAGTAATATCACACAGTACTTGTCTTTGGCTTGTCTCACTTGGTTGGCATAATGACTTTCCAGGTTCATCCGTGTTATCACAAGAGATGGGATTTTTTTTTTAAGACTGAATTCGGAGGGGGAGACGAACCATGAGAGACTATGGACTCTGAGAAACAAACTGAGGGTTCTAGAGGGGAGGTGGGTGGGGGGATGGGTTAGCCTGGTGATGGGTATTAAAGAGGGCACGTATTGAATGGAGCACTGGGTGTTATACGCAAATGATGAATCATGGAACACTACATCAAAAACTAATGATGTATGGTGATTAACATAACATAATAAAATAAAATTTAAAAAAAAATCCCTCTTTTAAAAAATAAAAATCCTATGTATTAAAAAAAAAAAGACTGAATTCTATTCCAGTTTGTGTATGACATTGTCTTTTTTTTATGTTACAATTCCTATAACTTATTTATTTTATAAATGGAAGTTTATATCTTTTGACTCTCTTTACCTATTTCACCCACACCCTACCTCCTAACTCTGGCAACTACCAATCTGTTCTCTGTATCTATGAGTTCGGGTATCTTTTGCTTGTATGTTTGCGTGTTGTCCTGTTTGTTTTCAGAATCCACATATAAGTGAGATTATACAGTATTTGTCTTTCTCTGACTTATTTCACTTAGCACAATGCTTTCAGGGCTCATCCTTGTTGGTGCAAATGACAAGATTTCCTTCTTTTTATGACTGAATAATATCCCATTATTTATATGTATACATATAAAATAATATAAAAATAATATGTAATAATATATATTATATATCTCACATTTTCTTTACTCATTCACTCATTGATAGTTATTTAGATTTTTTCCATATTTTGCTATAATAAATGATGTGGAAGTGAACATGGGGGTGCATATATCTTTTCCAGTTAGTATTTTCATTTTCTTCAGATAAATATTAAGAAGTGGATTTGTTGGATCATATAATAGTTCTATTTTTAATTTTTTGAAGAATCACTATAGTGCTTTCCATAGTGATCACTAGTTTACTCCCACCAACAGTGTACAATTGTTTCCTTTTCTCTATATCCTCACCAGCACTTATTTTGTGTCTTTTTATAATAGCCATTCAAACAGGCGTGAGGTGATCTCTCATTGTGGTTTTGATGTGCATTTTCCTGTTAAAATGCTAATGTTGATCACCTTTTCATAGACCTATTACCCAGTTTTATGTCTTTGGGAAAAAAAAAAATCTATCCAGGCCTTTTTTTATGGCTGAATAATATTCCATTGTGTACTGCATTGCCCATTTTAATTGGATTATTTGTAGGGTTCTGTTTTGTTTTATGCTTTTATTTGTATTTTTTTTTTTGTTTTTTGCTATTTTTATGAATTCCTTATATATTTTGAATATTAACCCCTTATTGTATATGTGATTGACAAATATTTTTCTCCCATTCCACGGGTTGCATTTTTGTTTTGTTTTGTTGATGGTGAGATAAGTGATAAGGTTTGCTATTCTTAAATATAGTAGGACCATATCATATATTTTCTTGTGCAAGAGTAATTAAAGATCTTATATATTTAGAAAACGTGTTAAGTATTCTTCATATGACCATTGTTATACTTGCCCACATAAAAACCAGAGGTAGAACACTGTATCAGTTTTCTACTATCTCCATTTAAAAAAATACCACAAACTTTGTGGTTTGAAACAACAAATATTTATCTCAGAGTTCTGTGAGTCACAAGTCTGAGTATCATGTGGCTCAGCTGGTTTCTCTGCATAGAGTATTCAAGGCAGAAATTAAGGTATTAGCAGGACTGGATTTCCTTCTGAGGCTTTGGGAAGAATCCATTTCCAGGTTCATTAAGATTAGTGACAGAATTCAATTCCTCATAATTGTAGAATGAGATTCCTGTTTCTTTACTGGCTTTTGGCCAGGAGTCCTTCTCAGGGCATAGAGGCCACTTACATTCCCCAGCTTCTGGCCCTTGTTTGCATCTTTAAAGCCAGCAACTTATCTCAAGGTCTTACCTATATTTTGACCCTCTCTGACTTCTTTTGTCTCATCTCTCCTACCTCTTTTTTCTGCCACATCTTTCTGATTGACTGAGCTGGAAATTCTCTGTTTTTAGGGCTCAAGTGGTTATATTGGATACACCAAGATAATCCTGGATATTCTCCTTATCTTAAAGTCTATAACCTTAATTCTGTATACAAAGTCCCTTTTGCCATGTAACCTGACATATCTACAGGTATGACATGGAGGGACAAAGATAATAGAAGCCAAAATTCTGTGGACCACAAACATCATACCGTTACCCACTAAACAAGTAACTGTAAACCAAATTAATGAAGATCTACAGGAAACTAAGCCATATCTTGTGATCAAATTTATGCAAAGATAGGACACAATATGGAAGACAGAATAAATAATAGCTTGTTTTTGGGATTACTTTATTTGGTAGCAGTTAACTAGGGTTTTAGGAGAAGTGTGCTAGCAAAAACTTAAGGATGAACATACTTGCAAAAGCCCGAACCCTAGGTATTCTCAGAGAGATCCATATGTTTTGTATAGCAGATGTTCAAGTGCAAAGGTTGATATCTTATGGTGAATTAGGAAATGTTGGACTGTGTTCACACAGAGAGATCATCAACATGACACATGCAGAATTGGAAAGTCCATTATCTTTGCAGATATACCCCATATGTTAAATTTTATCAAATGTGTTAACAAATAGTCAAACAATTTTAGGATATTTAAAAGCATTTTCACATTGAATAAGCTAAGCATACATTTCAGTGCTATTCCCACAAATATCATTGCTTCTTTGAACCGATTTGAAAATCTTGAAATTGTGATGAAATTATGTCTAACTTTGACTGAATTAGTCACCTAATTAAATTTTAGTAAGATCAATTTAATAGAATACTTTCAGATTTCTATAGGTTTTTCTTTCTCCCAAAGAAATGTTTTTAATATCATTTAATAATTTTCTGTTATTTTTATTACTTTTTTCTAGTTATAAAAGTATTACTTTCCAATCGTAAAAAAGGTTCAAAATCACAGTTAAAAAAGAAAGATGATATACATCTGTGTGTGTGTATGTGTGTACATGTACATCTACAATTGAGTGGCAACTAACTATTGCTAATATTTCCTTCTTATCATTTTTGACATATATTTTGCTTAGATAATTTTGATCTGCTCATAAAATTTTATATCCTGCTTGTTAAAAGCTAACATTATAATGCAAATAAATGTACTTAATTCTTTTAACATTTTAGGGCAACATTCTCCTTTAGAGCATTGTCTGCTATTTCTCATATTTTCAAAATTTTACCAACCAATATTATTTCTACATAAAAGCAGTAATAGTCACATTCTATGAAAGGGAGATAATAAAGTTTGTTTTTTCCATTCTCATGGCCAGCCAGTAACCAAATTCTGTTACAAGCTGGATTGCATTGTATGGGAGATAGTGAGTTGTGTTTGTTTTGAAAAGTATTCAAAATTGAATGCATGCAGTCATGCCCTTAACAGCGCTTCATTTCCCCAAAACTAGTTCCAATTAACCAAGAACTTGTGTTCTGTCAGCTTCCAGCAATGATGTGTTTGCTTCCAGGGATGTTCTTTACTTCAATCGTCTTTTCTGACTCTGGTCAAAAACCCCAAGTCAGTAATCATCACCATTTTATCCTCAGAGGCTCCTTTTTAAATATCCCTTCTAGTTCCTTCTGACAGGTGTCCTATCCATCCTTTATACATGTGTCCCTTTTAAGACTAACCCACAGAATGACATCTTTGAAGTAATTTTGCTCTAATAACTAATTGTACGCTTTCCTAAGGCAACAGCCTACACATTACCCATAGACTTCTACCACTCTGCTTGCATGATGCTACTGTTTACTAGCTCCAAGTTATTTTGTTCCTTGAGTCCTGGACAGAATGCCTGCTCAAGTGCTCATTTACCTGGAAACCTTATATTCATATTCTTCTGCACCTGTTTTAACATGTCTTATTTATCTCTACAGTTGTTTTTCTCCTCACCAGTTAACTTCTACTCATTCTTTACATGTTTTTTCTTCAAGTGGTTTCTTTTGACCTTAGATTCCTGTCCCAGTTATATTTTTTTAAGATTTTATTTATTTATTTATATTTTATTTATTTATTTGTCAGAGAGAGAGCCTGAGTAGGGGGAATGGCAGGCATAGGGAGAGGCAGGTCCCCCGCTTAGCAAGGAGCCTGATGTGGACTCAACCCCAGGACCCTGGGATCATGACCTGAGCCAAAGGCAGACACTAAACCGACTGACCCAATAAATTTGTAAATTTATTAAATTTGAATTTAATTACAACTGGAGCCAGAATTGATATTCTGTACATGCACTACACCCTACCTAAAATAGGAACCAAAATATGTTTAATAAAAGTACATATCATTTTATCCTTAGCAAAAGAGAAAAGTGACCCTTGTCTAAATGTCTGATGAGCCCCAATTTGCTTTCTAATTTGCATAAAGTGTTAAAATGTAAAAATTTTATAATCACAGGGGCGCCTGGGTGGCTCAGTCATTAAGTGTCTGCCTTTGGCTCAGGTCATGATCTCAGGGTCCTGGGATCGAGCCCCACGTCAAGTTCCCTGTGCCACAGGGAGCCTGCTTCTCCCTCTCCCTTTGCCTCTCCCCCTGCTTGTGCTCTCTCTCGCTATCTCTGTCACTATCTGTCTCTCTCTGTCAAATAAATAAATAAAATCTTTAAAAAAAAATTTTATAATCACATTTCATAGAAAAAAAAAAAAAAATCAACTCTCAGGGGCTCCTGGGTGGCTCAGTCAGTTAAGCGTCTGCCTTTAGCTCAGGTCATGATCCCAGGGTCCGTCGGGTCCCTGCTCAGTGGAGAACCTGCTTCTCCCTCTCCCTCACCACTCCCCCGCGCCCTGCTTGTACTCGCTCTCTCTCTCAAATAAATAAATAAAATCTTTCAAAAAAATCAACTTTCAATCTCGTAAGACAGCAGTTTGCAGAATGCTGGAACCCAGTGGTAAAAAGGCCCCAGGTCTAAAGCTTGGAGGGAACAGAACTCCTAGTCCTTTCACTCCACTACTTCATATTGAAGAGCTACACTGTCTGTTTTGTGTATAATTTGACATTCCAAATTATATTCTGAAAAAATATATACCAAATAAGCAAAACCCACAGCAGTTTGAAAAAAATTAAAAACTAGTAAGTCAGGCCATAGAGAACAGACTTTGAGCTCTGCAAGAATTCCTTCTGAGAGTACCCATCCATAGCTGACATGAAGGGATAAAATTAATGTCATCGGCAATATGAGCTGGGGGGGGGATCCCCTTCTCTGAAAAAAGACACTCAGACCAAACAAGAGGACTCTTAAAGCTGAGGAAATAATTACTCTCTGAAAAGCCTCACTAAGAAGGACCTTTATTGTCATAGGAACTCTATACTTAAGATTTCTTTTCTCAAGAACCAGCTGCAGGGAGAAGCTGAAAGGCTCTGGTCCTTAGAATCTTGCAATCTAGGGCAATTGACTTTCACATTCTGCATCCTGGCATTCTTACATATAATACTGAAAAATCAGCTCACAGGATTTAGTAAAGGTTAAAATATGTATTAAATGTTATACATTATTATTAATAGTAGTAGTAAATACTTAACACAAGTTAGGCAATTCATTAGCAACATGAACAAAAAATATATTTTGAGCATTTATTCTCAAAAGAGCCACTTTGCTAAATTTGATGGCAGTTACCAAGAAACCTGAGTCATAACCAGGCCATCTAGGTGTATATAGTGAACTTAGGGAAAGAACCAAGAAAACAGACTGGAGACTTATGGAACCAAACAGAAATGTTAACAGGCTAAAATATTTAATCAATGTTCACAGCATTATGAACCAGGAAAAAAAAAATCATTTCCTGTGGATAAATGAGAGGAAAACAGCTCAACTAGAATCACAGAATGTGACAATATTAGGTCTGCCCACCAATTTTGTTTTATTTTTTGTAGGCTGAAAAAAAATATCTGTTTGTTCTCCTTGTTAACCGCCTGTACATAGATATTGTTGCTATTTTCCCAGTCATAGTACTTTTCATTTTATTTTAAACTTTATAGATTTTGAGATACTTTCAGTGAAATTCTTCTTACTGTAGTCTCACAAGGATCTGAGGAAACAATCAGCAAATACGGTGAAGAATAGGAAGCAGAAGCACAGAAAGTGATTGTGGTTGTGGAAGACCACACAGTACAAGGCAGAACACTAAATACCAAATCTCCAGAATTTAATCTCATGGTTTTAGCTGAAGTTGTGGCATTGTTCTTTCCCATGAGCTGCTCATTATTACTCATGGTTTACAAGCATAAACCCTAAAATCTTGTTGTTTAAATGCTCAATTGACTTCCCAAATCTTACTGGTTCTGGAAACAAAATGATGCCCCTTCCTTCAGTGATAATGTTTGCTTAATTGATCACAGATAATATATAACTTCGAAACTTCAGAATCCTGGGAGACATGAGACAGTTTCTAGCACATTGTCTAACACACTGTCATTGTTTAAGCTATCTACATATGATGTCCTAATAATTAAAGTTTGAAGTTTAAGTAAATGGTGCAGAGATACAACTTAAAAGCAAAGCTGAAACTTGCTTGCAGGCCCCGGACACCCAGTTTAAACTTTTTCAGCTAATTTCCACTCTGCCATATTTTTAGATAGCCAGACTCTCAGATGAAGTTTTCCTATGGAGAGTGAGGGAAATGACACTTGCATCATCTTTGGATGTTTAAAATTGTGCACAGAGCCTGATGTATAATAGCATGGGAGCTAGAGGCAATTGAGAATGTATATAGTGATGGAAAGGCTAGAATGATCTGGAAGAGATATGCTTGGATATGTAGGTTGCTACAGCCAGACAAGAATACAAAAGGGGACAAAGTTCATTGGTCAGTGCATTATTCCCTCATTGATTTTCCCAGCCAGTTCCTTTCAGTTCATTGATTTCCATTGCTGATTGAGGCATGCTCATCTGTTGCTTGGAAGTCACTTCATTTCCCCTTTGCTCATTTTTTCTGCCTACTTGGCACTCCTGCATATGTGCGTGTCACTTCCACTAATCTCAGTTGTCTGCTGTCAACAGAGTGATATATTTTTGCACAATGGGCCATGAGATTCAGGGTAGGTGGTTCAGCAGCCACTGCATAAAGTTTAGCCAGAGCATACTCACAGATTCAATTGTACCCTGCAATCATTTTGTGGTTTTTTTGTTCCTTTATATCAGATTTAAAGATATGCTATGTGTATGGTCCCCAAGGGCCATAAGCAATACACCCGAAGTCTGGCAGTAGGGGATAATGCCCTGATCTCTCTGAAAACATCTGATAACACGAGGCCAAGAGTCACAAAATAAACACCACCTTAAAGTCACAATTCTCTTGTGCCACACTATCTAGAAGCCCTTCATTCAGCAGCCATGTGAGATCTTATACCTACTGAGAGCTATTCAACAGGAGTAGGAAATAGGTATATTTTCACAGTGATAGAATTTTATATAATCTGTTTGGATAATTTGGATTCCATATACTAGAAAAATGTATTTCAAAATACAGTTAAATATTTCCGTCAAAGTATCAAAGGAGTATGAGTATGTAGATTAGGTCTGTACATAGAAGGTGTACACATTTTAATTCATGGTATACTTTAATCATGGAAACAATCCTTAATAAAATAAAAACAATTAGATAGTGGTATAGTTTTATGTTATGCAAATTCTTAAATGCATTAGGGACAAAGCAGGTTGTATTCATTCCCAGGCTAAAATCACAAACATCCGCAAAGACAACAGGAGCTTTTTTAAGACCACAGAGCTGCTTCCTTTAATGAGATTTTTTTCAGGTTTGTTTTAACATTGAAGATTACGCCTTTGAATTTTTTATACTACTTGAAGATGTGATTTACTTTGTATTTATATTTAGTAATTGGCCATACAGGTTTCAGTTTTAAAATTTATTATGCAACATTCAACAAGACTAACAGTATTAAACACTAATCAACTTTTAATAAGAATTATAAATGCTATCTCCTTTCTCAAGACAAGAAAAGCAATCACTGCAATCAATCAGATAGTCTAATCAATTTTCAAAATGAAATTAACCATGCATGATGTGTGTGTGGTAGGGGAGAACCTTGAAGAATAGAGTGCTATGCCTTTGCTAAAGGAGATAAGCTCAGTTTTAGAAAATGTTAATAGGATATTTAGTTTCTGCATGATCTAGTCACTCTGATGAGTTTTCAGAGGATTACTGAGATTTATTCTTATAGTCTTCCTGGGGCAGATTGAAGGGAGATTACAAAGAATCAACAAATATGTGTAAAATGAAAATGTGATATAATGTCTGCAGGTATTCTCCACTTTAGTTCTTCTACATATTATATCAGAAAGTGACTATCACTTACCCCAGCATTCATCCATGGTGGAATGGTAGAAACCATCAAGAATTTAACACACAAGTATGTTTTATGAAAACAAGGATTCTTATAAGTAAGAAAATGTTTTAAATTGCTGCCCAATTTTTCAGAGTGTTTAAATAAGTGTTTGCAAATAAGGTTTTGTCATATGAAAGTGAATCATCTAATTTATCCAATCAATATGGAATGCAGGACAACTGTGTGCCAAGCAATATGCTGGGCACTGGTAACACCAATAAGAAACAAATTCACAGAGCTTAAGAAACTCAAAGTCCATGAGAGACCGTCACAGAAACAAAATGAAAAACAAGTTGCTAAGTGCAATGACTTTGCAAAGGCATTGTATACACCTGTCTGGTTAAAAAGTTTTGGTCTCTATAAATGTTTCATGAAGATGTAAGTCTGAGTTGTTAATAAAATAATAATGATAACAATAATGATAATAAAACTAACTTCAATTGAATAATTATTAAATGTTAGTTCTGCATTCTTTATATGTACTATATACTTTTATTGTCACTTAAAATGGGTAGACTTTTTATAATTATAATTACACTCATTTATTTTAAAAATGGGAAATCTGAGATTCATAATTTGAATAACTTGTCCAAAATCATAGAGATAGTAATTGGTGAACCTGGTATAGCAATCCATGCATTTGACCCTAAAGTCACCTAGATATTTAACTGGTTTATCAAGACATATTTAAATGCAAAGTTCAAAAGCCCCCATTTAATTTGGCCTTTTCATAGAAATAGAAGCCTGTGAGAAATACCCTGAGACACCATTTACCATGATTTTCAAATTATTAAACTGGCATCTAACAATGTGATGCATATTTTGAATGAGATATTTGCTCATTATTAAAAAATACAAAGACATTTGAATTTGCCATTTGACATTTATGTTGCTACCTCTATCTGCATAACAAATATGCTTTACTGGAGATATCTCTTTTATATAGAATTTTATGTAAAAGCAGTTTTGAATAAGAGAGTAAGCATACTTGACAGCATATCCGGTATTATCTATAAGGATACACGCTTGACATGACAATACTCGAACAAGAACAAACAATAATCACTATTACATGACATAAAGATACCTGTTCAAATAGCATCTGGCCTTGTTACTGAAAAGACTCCTCAAAATCACTGAGATGTGCATAACTAAAGTTCAAAAATCCTTTACAATTATTTTCAAATGTTTTCTGGTGCCATTACTATTTAGAACATGCAGCCATATCCATAAGGAATAATTCAGATAAACCATTATTAAGGAGGGGAGAGAGAATTAACATATGTATATATCATCTCAATCAACCTCAGAATCAGCTTTGACGTTATTATCCCTTCTTTTTCAGAAATGAAGCATTGGATAGCTGAGGTCAATAAGTCAGAATCCTGATACAGCCAGTTGTCACAGAAACCGGGACCCATATTTAAAACTTACTGCTCTGAATTCCATGCATTATTTTCCACAACATATTGCCTCCTAAGATTCTTTGATACTAACTAGAACATTTAGAGTTGTTCACAAGATAAAAAAATAAATAAATCAGATCTTATATCTGAACCAGTACATGATTTAATATATATACAAAATATACTATACATAAAATGAATATACTATATAAATGCATATATACATAAACATGCATACACATACATGTATATATATGGTTGTGTGTATGTGTTTATAAATACATATTTATATATATGTGTGTGTGTATATAAATATATTTCTCTTTTTTTCTCCATGAACCTGCAATCTCTGCCTCCCATTCTCAGATACCAAGTCTACCAAGGAAAATGTATATGTCTAACAGGTATGTTTTAATGTCCTACTTCCATGCCCATCACCTACACAGGAGGTACCTGCAGCTTCAGTGGGCAGTTCTATACGTAACAAGAATGATTCACTCGTAGGTACCTAATTTACTTTTCTATCTCCTGGTTTATTGTCATTAAGAATGATACATACTCATATCTCTCCTGTCCATGTCACTTCCTATCTATCTTTAACCATGTCACCTCCATTTATCATACTGTCTTTCAACAAATATGTATAAGCCCTGATGTATACATATGTATCCATGTAGTGAATGAGTCAAGATTATTGTACAACACCAACAAAATCTTCACCATTATATTAGCATTTTAATGGTGGAGAGAAAATAAATAAATAAATAAATAAATAAATAAATAAATAAACCAGTAACTCTTTTAACTTCAAGTGATAAAAAATGCTATGAAAAGAATAAAACTGTTTAAAGGTAGAAAATAAATGAGAAGCGGGCTATTTCAGATATGCAGGTCGAAGAAGACCTCTCTGAAAAAGTAATATTTGAACAGAGATTCACATGATGAGAAATAATGAACCTCAAGGAGTTTGTTTTGAGCAATGTTCTATAAATAAGAGCAGTACATGTAAAGTGCCTGAAGCAAAAACAAGCTTGATCCGCAAGAATGACGATAATCAAGAAAATCTTTGAAATTTTTCATATTAGAAACTATGTTAATGGCAGTACCAGTTTGGCATTGGTAGGAATTGAATAAATACTTTTGGCTTGGCCTTATTAGATTGGAAATACTTATTAGACATCCAAGTGGAAATATCCAAAAGGAGCTGTGATATATAATTCCAATGCTCAGTGGAAAGATCAGACCTTAAAATATAAACTTAGGAATTATCAGTCTATGGCTAGAATGTGAAACCAAAGGGAAATAATATAAATAACAAAAATATGTGGGTTGAGGAAAATGATTAGGGATACTCTAATCTTTAAAGGTAAAACAAGAGGAAGAATGGTGAAGGGAGACTCAGGAGAACTGTGGGGTAGGAATGCAATTAGGTGAGAATAATATGCTAGAAATCAAGAAAAGAAAGCATCTCAAGAAAGTGGGCAAGGGTAATCATGTCATAAGCAATTAAGAAGTTCAATAATTATAAATATTACCTATTAGATTTGGCATGAAGGTGGTTGTTAGTGACGCTGAGAAGAATAGTTTCACTGAAGTGATAAGAACAAAAGCCTCAATGAAGAAGACAAAACATAAGAAAATAATATTTCAAAAAGAGAAAAATCAATGACACATAAAAAATTATTTAACTAAACTATATTTCACATGTATAAAAGATTGGCCAACTTGAAAAAAAAGGCTACATTAAAAATGCAAGTAAATGAACTACAATATTAAAGAGAGAGAACAGTTACAAATATAAGGCATTTTAAATAAAGTAAAAATATATGGTTGTGAAAACGTAGAGTCTCTCATGCAGTAATAATTAAATTGTAGACTAGTGGACATTTTGAAGAGAAATCTGACCACACAATTTGTATACATGTATATGTATGCATATATATTTGTGTTAGTAAGTTAGTTAACTACTTAGTCAGCTAGTTGGTTAGTTATAAAGACTTTTCTCCCAGTAAACTTCCTGGGCATGTAGCAGGGAAATTATCAAGTAGGTTCAAAAAAGAAAGCATATGAAAATACAGTTATCAGTGGTATTTTCATGCATAAAGACAATCTGGAAGATTAGTGAGATCTAGGTGTGCATCACTGGAGAACATGGATAACTAATGTGGTAGGAAAAATACTGTGGAATTCCATGTTACAATTTTAACTAAAACCTGCATGTATAATAGCAACATGGATAATTATTAATACTATAGATAAAAGGAAAATATGAGAAACACAATGTACTCTATAAAACATACCATAAATGTGGACAGAAAACACATGCATAATAAACTACTACATGTTTTATGAGAATTCACACTCTAAGATGAATTTCTCACAATGGTTGCTAAGAGAGGAGAAGGTAAATGGAGACGAGGGAGTTACATAAGAAATATAAGAGATGGTCTTTATAGGGATCAATGTTGATAGTATGACATAAATTGGATGATAGAATTTTTATTTTATTTTATTTTATTATGTTATGTTAGTCCCCATACAATACATCATTAGTTTTTTTATGTTAATCATGTTACATCATTAGTTTTTCTTTTTTTTTTAAGATTTTATTTATTTATTTGACAGAGAGAGAGACAGCGAGAGAGGGAACACAAGCAGGGGGAGTGGGAGAGGGAGAAGCAGGCTTCCTGCCGAGCAGGGAACCCGATGCGGGACTTGATCCCAGGACCCTGAGATCATGACCCGAGCTGAAGGCAGTCGCTCAACCAACTGAGCCACCCAGGCGCCCCTACATCATTAGTTTTTGATGTAAGGTTCCATGATTCATTGTTTTTGAATAACACCCAGTGCTCCATGCATACGTGCCCTCCTTAATACCCATCACCGGGCTAACATATCCCCCCACCCCCCTCCCCTCTAAAACCCTCAATTTGTTTCTTGGAGTCCATAGTCTCTCAAATTGGGGATAGAATTAACATAACCTCCTGTGTTGGATTTCCAAAAAGAGATAAAATGGGAATTTTGCCAAGTGGACTTAGCAGAAATAGTGACTCCTTTAAAAAGGTGTGTTACAAGAAAAGAAACCTACAAATCAATATTTCTTGTAAACATAGATGCATAAATCCTTAAATCAGCAAACAAATCCCTCAAACAAAATACAACAACGCATAAAAATAATTATATGCCATGACCAAATAGGATTTCTCCCAGATGCTAGGTTGGTTCAATATTTAAAAATCCATTAATGTATTCCATTATATCAATGGGTAAAGAATAAAAATCACATGATCATATCAATAGATGCAGAAAAAGCATTGGAAAAAATTCAACACCCATTCATGATAAAAATACTCAGTAAGCTAAAAATAGAGAGGAAATTCCTCAACTTGATAACTATTTACAAAAATACACAGCTAACATAATGGTGAGAAATTTGAAGTTTTTCCATTAAGAACAGGAGCAAGACAAGGATGTCTCCTCTTACTACTCCTTTTCAATATTGTACTGGAATTTCTAGCTAATGTAATAAGACAAGAAAAGCAAAAGTTTTGCATGTTGGGAAGGAAGAAATAAAACCGTTCACAGATGACATAGTCATCAATGTAGAAAATCTGAAAGAATGAACAAAAGCTCCTGGGAAATAAATGAATATAGCAAAATTGCAGGATACAAGATTATTTAAAGAAGTCAATTGCTTTCTTATATTCTACTTGATCTTTTTTAAAATTTTATTTTATTATGTTAATCACCATACATTACATCATTAGTTTTTGATGTAGTGTTCCATGATTCACTGTTTGCATATAACACCCAGTGCTCCATTCAATACATGCCCTCTTTAATACCCATCACCAGGCTAATGCATCCCCCCAACCCCCTCCCCTCTAGAACCCTCAGGTGTTTCTCAGTGTCCATAGTCTCTCATGGTTCCTCTCCCCCTCCAATTTCCCCCCTTCATTTTTCCCTTCCTACTATCTTCTTTTTTTTTTTTTTAACAATAAAGAAGGGGCACTTGCAATTAAAAATCCAATGCCATTTATATTAGCACCCCTAAAGATTACATACCTAGATATAAATCTAACAAAACATGTTCCATATCTATGTGAGGAAAACTACAAAACTCTAATGAACAAAATCAAAGAACTAAATAAATGGAGATATCCCATGTTCATGGATAGACATATTCAATATTTCAAGATGTCAGTTTTTCACAATTTGATCTATAGATTCAATATAATCTCAATCAAAATTCCATCAAATATTTTCTGAATATCAACAAACTGACTCTAAAGTTTATATGTAGAGGCAAAAGACCCATTTTTCCCAACAAAATAGTGAAGAAGAACAAAGTTCTTCTGACACTACACAACTTCAAGACCTCAAATCAAGTAATCAAGATAGCATGGTGTTTAAGAAAAAATAGACAGTGGCACCTGGGTGGCTCAGTCAGTTAAGCGTCTGCCTTCAGCTCAGGTCATGACCCCAGGGTCCTGGGATCAAGCCCCGCATCGGGCTCCCTGCTTGGTGGGGAGCCTGCTTCTCCCTCTCCCACTCCCCCTGCTTGTGTTCCCTCTCTCGCTGTGTCTCTTTCTGTCAAATAAATAAATAAAATCTTCAAAAAAATAAGAAAAAATAGACAAACTGATCAATAGAACAGGATAGCGACTGCAGAAATAGACTCTAATATAGTCATCTGATTTTTGACAAAGGAGAAAATGAGGTACAATGGAGCAAAGACATTCTCTTCAACAAATGGTACTGGAACAACTGGATATCCATATGCATTAAAAAAAAAAAAAAATCTAGACATAGACCTTACATCCTTCTCAAAAATAACTCCAAATGGATATAGGCCTAAGTGTAAAATGCAAAACTATGAAACTCCTACAAGACAACATAGGAGAAAGACTTAAGTGACCTTGGGTCATCTAGATAGAACACCAAAAGCATGATCCATGAAATAAATAACTGAAAGGCTATACTTCAGTAAAATTAAAAACTTGTGCTCTGTGAAAGACAATGTCATGAGAATGAGAAGATTACCCAGAGTGGAAGAAAATATTTGCAAAGGATGTATCTCAAAAAGGCTAATAATCAAAATATACAAAGAACTCTTAACCTGATTAAAAATGAGTCAAAGTCGTTAAGAGACACCTCACCAAAGAAGATATATAGATGGCAAATAAGCATACAAAAAGATACTCCACAGCATATGTCATCACAGAAATGCAAATTAAAACAACAATGAGATACCACTATATACCTCTTAGAATTACCAAAATCCAGAAAACTGGCAGTACCAAATGCTGCTGAAGTTGTGGAGCGGAGGAACTCTCCTTCATTGCTGATGGGAATGTAAATTGGTGCAGCCATTTTGGAAGACAGTTTGGTGTTTTTTTACAAACTAAACATATTCTTATCATATGGCCCTATAATCATGTTCCTTGATACTGACCCAAAGGAGTTAAAATCTAATGTCCATGCAAAAATCTGCACACAGATGTTTATAAGCATCTTTATTCATAATTTCTAAAACTTGGAATCAACTAAGATGTCCTTTGGTAAGTGAATGAATAAATTGTGTTACATCTATTCAATGGAATATTATTCATCACTAAAAAGAAATGACCCATGAAACCATGAAAACATGGAGGAAATTTAGATACATATTACTAAGTGAAAAAAGCTGGTTTGAAAAAGCTACATACTGTATGATTCCAACTATATGACACTCTGCAAAAGGCCAAACAATAGAGACAGTTAGAAAGATCAGCCGTTAAGGAAGGTAGAGAGAGATAAATAGGTAGAGTACAGAGAATTTTTAGGGTACTGAAAATACTGTATGTGATACTGTAATGACAGATACATGACATTATACATTTGTCCAAACCCATAGAATGTGCTATACCAAGAGTGAACCATAATGTAAACTATGGATCAGGGGTGATTAATATGTGTCACTATAGGTTCATCAGTTGTAACAAATGTACTGCTCTGGTGGGTGCGTTGATAAAGGGAGAGGATTTGCATGGGGTGATGGAGGGGGTGTATGGGAAAACTTTGCATCTTTCCCTCAATTTTGCTGTGAATTTAAAACTACTCTAAAAAATAAAGTTTTGTTTGTCTTGTTTGTTTGTTTTTTGTTTAGTTGCTATGCACTAAAAAGGAAAAAGAAATGATGAGGTGGATAAAGGCAGTTTGAGGTCAAAAGAGGATGACCATTTTCAGGTGGGAGATTTTTTTGCATATTATAATGTACAGAAAAACACTAAGGGGACAAAAGAGAAAGTCTGGGTGGGGGGAAATGGTGATGCAGGATTGAGGGAGGTTGAGAGCAATGGTAGACTTTGATGAGACAAATTAAGATTCAGTTTAAAACTGGAGAGACTGGCATAAAATAGGAGTAAGAACATTTCTCCATGGTAACGGAAAGAAAAGCAAAAATTGTAAGCACTGATGCAGATAGGCGAGAGGAAGAATTGGGAGAATGAAATAGTTATCTTCTGTTTGCTTCTATTTTCTTAGTAAAATGAATCAAAGTATAACAAACAGGGAATGAATATTGGAGGACCGAGAGGTGAAAAGAAGATGTGAATTTGAAGAGAAAAAGTGAGAATATGAGAAATGAAATATCCAAGGAAAATTTAGCAGGATTATGTTTTATTCTTTATTGCTTTTTATTTTCCTCTGGACACTTTTTGTGCTATTTCAGTATAGAAAAGAAATAGAGAGAAGTTAAATTGCACCGGACTTGGATTCTTCCAGGTGATAAATGTAAAATGCATTCAGCACTTGTACTACTATACCTCTTAGCAGAAGTCAACATATGTGACCACAACCCACTTCCTGAAATCTATTCCTTGGCTTTGAATACATTACAGCATTTATTCTCAGTTTTCTTTCTAGGTTCCTTCTACTCTAACTAAATATTCAATGTTGAAATTCCTCAGGATGTAGTCCTAGCGTTCTCACTGTAAAGTTTTTTTGTATGCTATATCCACCCCCATAATATCAGGTACTATCTATATAAAATGCTTCCTAGTTGCATACCCAATATTTCTTCTGAGTCCCATACCTCAAACCCAACTGCGTCCCCTGCGTCTGCATTTGGCTAGGATCTTCAAACTCAACATACTCAAGCAGGATCCTCCTTTTCATCAAAAACTTGCTCTCTCTCTCTACATTTTCTGTCTGAATAAATGTTACCATTATCCATCCTGTTACAAAAAATATATCAGAAACCTGGGTACTCATTCTTTCCTGCCTTTATAACCTACCACATCCAATCAATCAAGTCTTGTCTATTCTTCCTTCTCCGTACTTCCCTAATCTAGTAGTTTTCATCTTGTCCTGAGTAGTAGAATAGCCTGGGGAGCATTTTAAATATGTATACTTGCCTGAGTCCATCTTCAGAAATTCTGATCTAATTGGTCTGATGTAGGTCCTAGACATTGGATTAATAATAATAATTTTAAAACCCAGGAAGTTCTAATTATTGAATACTGCCCTAATTCATTCACTTCTCTCTATTCCAAATTTTGATAACCTAATACAAACTAATACAGGCTAAAATCATCTCATATTTGAATTACTGCATTAACGTTTTGAGGAATCTCCTTGCTTCTACTTTGGTTTGCTTTTATTTTTTTTTTTCATTGCAGCAGAAGCACTTCTTATTATTTTATTTATTTATTTTTGTATTTAATTATTTAGCATATATGTGATCATGTAATGCACATGCTTAATATCATTTAGTTACCTCCCACTGCACTTGGTTAAGGACTAAAACCTTATACATAGTTTAAAACAATAGGTATAATTTGGATGTTGTCTAATTCCATAGCCTCATGTCTTGCCACAACCCCTTCTCCCATCTCCATTCATTATATTCCAACCACATGATCATTCTTTATCTTTGAACATACCATATATTTTTCCTGTCTTGGGAAAGGACTTGCTCATGCCAGTCTTTCAAACTGGGTCACTGACACCTTTTTCCCCACAATGAGTACTTGCCTAGCTAATTGCCTAGAGAAAGTCATACCTCCTGTCTTACATCCCCTTAGTACCCTTCTCTGGCCTGCATACTGTACACTGCTCATCACACAGAATGTATATGTATTGTGGATGATATTATTTGCAAAAACTTATTGAGCACTTACAATGTGCCAAGCATTATGCTAAGTGTTTCACAAACACGATCTCTTACAAACCATGAAATAATGCTCTAAAGGAGATACTATCAATATTCCCATTTTAAATATGAATAAACTGAGGTACAAACAGATTAAACACCTTACCGAAGATTAGATAGCTGGCGGGATCAAATTTGAATTCAGGACATTTGACTTCAGAGCACACCCTCATAACCCCTAAACATAAGTACACAATTATACCTTTATTTTATTTTATTTGTTAATTAACCACCTTATTGACATATGATTGACATGCAAAAAACTGCACATATATAATGTATAAAATTTGATAGTCTGGACATGTGCATACATGGTGAAACCACCACCACAACCAAGGTAATAAACATAACTTTTACCTCCAAAAGTTTTCTCATACTCCTTTGTTGAGTGTATGTGGTAAGAACATTTAACATAAGATCTACACTTTTTTTTTAAGATTTTGTTTATTTATTTGACAGAGAGAGAGACACAGCGAGAGAGAGAACACAAGCAGGGGGAGTGGGAGAGGGAGAAGCAGGCTTCCCGCAGAGCAGGAAGCCCAATGCGGGGCTCGATCCCAGGACCCCGGAATCATGACCTGAGCCGAAGGCAGACACTTAATGACTGAGCCACCCAGGCGCCACCAGGATCTACACTTGTAACAGATTTATTAAGTCCACAGCTCGGTGTTGTTAACTGTAGGCCCTATGATGTAGAGCAGATCTATAGAGCTCATTCATCCTGCATAACTACACATTTATACCCATTGAACAACTCCCTACTTACCCCTTTCCCCAACCCTTGGCAACCACCATTCAATTCTCTGCTTTTATGAGTTTGACTATTTTAGATACCTCATGTAAATGTAATCATTGAATATTTGCCCTTATGTGACTGGCTTATTTCACTCCACATAACGTCTTCAGAGTTCATCCATGTTGTCCATATTGCAAGATTTCCTTCTTTTTTAAGGCTGAATAACATTCTATTGTGTGTATGTGCCCCATTTTCTTTATCCATTCATCTTTTGATGGAAATTTAGGTCTTCTCCATAACTTAGCCATTGTGAATAAGTATATAATGAACACAGAAGTGTGGATATCTCTTCAAGTTACTGATTTCAGATCTTTTGGATACATACCCAGAAATAGAATTGCTGGATCATAATTTTATAGTTATATTTTTAATATTTTGAGGAATAGCCATACTGTTTTCCATAATGAATGTACCAACTTACATGCCCAAACAAGTGTACAAGTGTTCTAACTTCTCCTTATTATTGCTAACACTTATCTTCTTTTTTTATATTTTATTTTATGTACTTATTTATTTATTCATTTATTTATTATTATGTTATGTTAATCACCATACATTACATCATTAGTTTTTGATGTAGTGTTCCATGATTCATTGTTTGCATATAACACAAAGTGCTATTGTTAGGGAAATACAAAGCAAACTACACTAAGATATCACCTCACAGTTGTTAGAGTGGCTATTATAAAAAAAAAACAACAACACTGTGTTCAGTGTAGTTTGCTTTGCATTTCCCTAACAATTGGTGATATTGAACATCATTTTGTATACCAGCTCACCATTTGCATGTCTTCTTGAAGAAACATCTATTCAAGTCCCTAGCCCATTTTTGAATTGTGTTGAGTTTGTTTCTGTTTGTTTGTTTTGTTATTGAGTTGTAGGAGTTCCTCATATATCTTGGATATTAACCCCATATCAGGTGTATGGTCCACAAATATTTGCTCCCTTTCTGTAAGTTGCTTTTTTATTCTGTTGCTTTTCTGTGCAGAAGCTTTTCAGTTTGATGTAATCCCACTTGTCTATTTTTGCTTTTGTTCCCTGTGCTTTTGGTTTCATAGCCAAGAAATCTTTGCCAAACAAAACACAAAATTAATGGTATGACTTTGGAATTATATTAAATCTTGCTAGTTTTCATACAGATTTGATATTCTAATTAGTAAAATCAAAAATAAAAGGCTAATAACTCTTTTTTCTTATTAATAAATAACAAAAACATACTTAAATGGTAATATTGGGCCATAGAACAAATTTCATAGACCACAGAAATATCAGCAATAATTCTAGATAAATACAGCTTACTGGTATCCTTTGAACTCTATGTTTACCATAATTACCAAGAAAAACAAAGCATTGAATATCAAGATTATACAGTTGTCATTACTGTCTCTTATCAAGTCATTACAGCTCCAAAGTACAATCAGCATTTGCGCAACAGTAGGTCAGCACAAGAAAGTCTATAGTTACAATGCAGATGTTAGTTTGTACTCTTTCCAGATTCAATTTAAACAAAAACTTGTAGATAGATGACTATATGACCACCCACCAACAGCAACCAACCAACACCTGGCCACTTACTATGAGCCAGGCAGTGTGCTAAGTGTCTTTACATGGTAATAGATTCAACTGCCATACACCTGATATGGGGTTAATATCCAAGATATATGAGGAACTCCTACAACTCAATAACAAAACAAACAAACAGAATTATTTCATTTAATAAAACAGCATTGAAGTAGATACCATTATAATCCACATCTTACATCTGTGGATAGCAAGTCTTACAGATGGTGAGTAATGTATTCAAAATCACACAACTCATAACTGGCAGAGCCAGAGCCAGAAACACAGAGATGCTGACTTAAAATATAATGCTTATGAGAGACTATGGACTCTGAGAAACAAACTGAGTGTTCTAGAGGTGAGGGGGGTGGGGAGATGGGTTAGCCTGGTGATGGGTATTAAAGAGGGCACGTTCTGTACGGAGCACTGGGTGTTATACATAAACAATGAATCATGGAACATTGCATCAAAAACTAATGGTGTGATGTATGGTGATTAACATAACATAATAATATATATATATATATATATATATATATATATATATATATATATATATATATAATGCTTATGTTTACCTTGGCAAGCACACTTCTATAGATGTTAGTTCTGGATGGTTTGGTGAACTGGATGGGAAAAGATAAGATATGCTGGACATATCAAGAGTGTAGGGAACCCATAAACACCTGAAGGTGAATGGTAAGACAGTAAAAAATTTTCAGAATAAAGATTAAGAGTATGGAAGTTGGCTAGAAATCTGTTTCCTGCAGAGCTTAAAAGTAGATCTAAATTCAACTGACATTTTCATATGCTCTCTTGCAGAGTTATGTTTTATGTATATATTCTTTCTCTGCAAGAAATATCTGGCCTAATGAAGGGCAGGGGTCATTTGTTCCCCTTTGCATCCTACCACATAGCTCCTTGATTTACACTCTTGCTACAGGAGGTTACAGAAATTAGTTCATGCCATGCTCTACATAGAGTCCATGAGACAAAATGAATGTCAGGTACTTATGCTTTACTGGCCTCAGAATCATGGCAGAATTCAAGGAGTAATGATATAGGCAACTTTCATCTATACAAAATACATTTTCATGTTTTTAATCAAAATCTAAATGAACAGACCTGTACTGATCTCGATGTCTTATGATCAAGGGTTCTAGAAAATGAAGCTTTGAAATTCCTAATTGATTTTTTTAAAGGTGTCCTGGTTTTTCTTAGTTTGCCTGCACCTGCAACTCACATAATGAATTTTGTTTTCATGACTGAATTTGCTATTTCCCTTCTTCACACAATTAAGCACAGAAGGTTGATAAGTATTAATGTGGTGTTTTCAAAGTAGCTTTATATATTTTATAGAATAAATAGTATGAGAAGCAGGATGTCGGTAACAAATAGACACATACAATGGTCTTGTGATTCATTTGAAATTTTCAAAGTTTATTTGATCAACTCACCTAAATGTGCATTAATTTTAGTCACCTTTAATTATTTTAAAATTTGAATGGGTGAAAATAATGACACTTGTTTAATATGTGTTAAGAAAGGCATTTCTATGTATTAATGATAAAAGCCCATTATTACTGAAGCCACATCCCCCCTTGTTTCCTGTAGTACCTGCTTTTCCAAAGATGCCTCAAATTATTATTCAACCATTCAGGTGACTGTTCTGACAATGTAATGATTTACACCTACGCATTGTTCTGTCATCACTATCAAAATGGAAACCAACTCTCTTGAGATAGATAAGTATGTGAGCAGGATCATGATTAAGTTTCAGCCACATAAAGCTGCATTGACATAGTTAAATACTTTTTAATATATTCTTACCAAAAATAATACCTAAGAACCCAATAGAGCTTAATAGGGAGAAAAAAAAAAAAAAAAACTTTACATGGTAATAGATTCAACTGCCATGAAACCACTATTTAAAAATTCTACGCCTTCTTTATATGTCAATGTTATTTCTTTTGATGAATACTACAACTTTTGGTCAGCTAGTTTGTTCATGTTTTCACAGAATTAATTTGTTACTGGTTTAGACTTCCTTCCCTCAAGCAGGAAATGTACCTGCTGTTACAATATTTTTATGAAAATTTGCACCCAGTATGTAATTAACCTGAAGAAAATTTTAAGGAGCAGTTTTTAAGCAACATTTTTCAAGGGAAGAACTATTACACATTTTAATATCTCTTCTCAACCCATTCAGAACATGGGCAAAATAATCACCCACTTTGGTTCACAAGCATTTGCATTCAGGACAGGAACTTCACCCAAGACATTGGTTTTCAAACACATTTCCAATTCTTATTTAGTAGAAGGAACAGAAGACCCCATACCATATTAGGAATAAATTAGTCTCCTGTTAAACTGGCTGCTAAACAAGGAGCTACAATCCTATTAAAATCCAATTAAACATGCATCACATTTGATAGATATAATTAGAACAACTGTAGAGGGTAAATGCCTCTAAGCACTGTAGCTGGAAGAACTGTAGATCAGTGTCAAAAGGGAAAATAATAGACAATATGCTGGGATTAGTTTCTGCAATGATACCTTCTTTATTGTTGGAATTTTATTTATTACCTTTTAGCTATTTTTAATAGTTTCTCTATTTCTCTTACCAGGAAATGATTGCTTTGCTTTCATGTTTGCTTCCACTAATAAGGATATTTTATCTGTTTTCATGGGTTAAATCAGACAGTGTTATAAAAAAAATAGTAGATCTTACAAAATACTCTAAAACTTGAAACATTTAAAAATGTTTTTAAAACATCTTTCAGGGTCTTAAATGTCCTCATTGCATCATATACAACTTAGGTATGGGTCTTTCTACAATTGTCTTACTCACAAGGATGTAATCACTAGGAAATGCTGACCTAGACATTGTAACAATTAGGAGGATATGCAGTCATTTGTTGCCCTAAACACTCATCTATTTTCCCATAGTAGCTGTTGACAGTCTTTTTGCTGAATCCTTCCCAGTGGTTCTTAGCAATAATTTGTACTCCTTGTATCCTATTTTTGCTTATCAAAATGTAGAGGAATGTTTTTAGACTTTTCATATGGCTATAAACCAAAGCTCCTTTTATGCTGGCGTTAAAAGGGAATATTCTAAGCAGAGCCATGACCACTGCACAATATATTTTTGTAAAGTATGACAACATGTAACCATGGAGAATATGTTAAACATCAGTATACTTGCACTGACTTGGTAATGTTAAAATTTAATATTCAGATAATAAATATACTATGAGACATTTAAGGACAAATCAAGGAGGATGATATTTGACCATTTTTATGTGTTGCTTTCACTTATTAAATATCAGCTTATTTTTATCTATTAGGTTTTATAATGCCAAAATATTCAATTTCTTTTAAACTTCCTTGTAATTGTGGTCCCCACTTCAAGGCTATGAATAGTTAAATCTTGGCCCAATTAACAGCTCCTAGCCTGCATATCTATTCATTGACACATCAGATGGGGGAAAAAATGGACATAAAGAAATTGGGAACTTGAGAGTCTAGAATTCCTCTTTCTCTTTAAATCTTTTATTTCTGTTTCTCCACGATTGGTTTCCTTTTCTCTTACTGAATACGTTACTAACTAAGCAAAAAAAAGAGCCAAAGACAGTTCTCAAGATACTCAAGAATAGCTAACCAGAGGAAAAGAAGTTTTCCTATCAACACCCTGTAGTGAAGCTCATGGGAAAGAACTCACATTGGCCCACTTTAGCCCAAGTACACAGTCATTGTGACCATGATTGACTCATGCTCATTCATAACCAAGGAGGAGGATTCCATTAGGGCAGCTGGGTTGGGCACAGGCATGTGTGTGAGAGGTAGACAGGAATAGTAGTTACAGCATGTCTATTCCATGAAGCTGCTGCCAGACAATCTTTGAGACCTCACAGCCTTCAGAGACTCTGGGCATTGTTAGGGCCACAGGCAGCTTATGGGCTTCTTGCAAACCTGCAAACATTTCCCTGATTCCTCAAGTGAGGGGAGATAGAAAAAAAGTTAACCTGTTTTCCTGGGATTTCTGCCTCTTTCAATGCTATTTTCCCCTCTCTCCATAGAGTACTTTATGCTATACTATTTTGTCATCTAATTGTACCTCTGTTCTTCAAACTTCCTCTATATATCTATAATGAAACCTTTTCACATCAGTATTAATGAACAATTATATTTCCTTACAATTTCACTTGAAAAATGTTAACCAAAGTGACAAATTCACTTGTATGAAATAGTTAAGGTCAAGATATGTCCATATTAGGCTTTCTTTACATAATTTTCCTCCAAGATCTCCTGTACATAAAAGAATTTCTTGAGTTTTTGGATTCCAACAAAGAATAAGCTCCTATGGTAGAGCCATGTCAAAATATTTGGAGCTTAAGAAATTTTAATGTACAACATGAAATTTGAGGGACTATCAAATTATTTATGTTTATTAAATATTTAATAGAATAATTGTGTAGACATATACTCGAAAGTAATAATTCATTTTGAGCTAACTTGTTTTTAAGAAATACTTCTTTTTTTTTTTTTCAAAATACCTTAAAGGCTCTGTTGACCCTATAGCTGGTCTATTGCTTATAAATTCTGGCTGAATTATTATATTAAGAAGACATTTTATGCTGTGGTATTTGAGTATTTTATGATGAGCTGTATTTTATGGTATCAGAAATGTGACAGTGAAATTATCAGAAATAAAACTTGAAAGATTCATTCTTACTTGTTCAGAGCAAAAATGCATTCATTAATGTAATTATTTTAGAATTATAAGTACACAATTTACATATTCTTTATTTTTAAAAAAAGTTTATTTTTAAAAAATTGAATAGCAAATTTCAAAAACATAACTTTAAAAGAAAAAAACTGTATGAAGAATCACTGGGGCAGGGTTAATATTAAAAATGTATTTTATGAAAATAATTTACATAAAACCTGACTGTCAATTCTAAACTGATAAAGACTCAAATGCATTTCAAGAGATATAAATCAAAATCATACTTCTATTCTAGTCAAATAATGGAAAACTTAACTTATGGAAAAACAGTTGTGTGAAATCATGTGTAAAATTAGGCATGATTTCAGTCTAAAATTAAAATTGGTGACGTTTACTAAACAAATGCTTCTAAATAATTAAAACTAAGAAATAAGTAACTCTTAACATTTGGTGTTTCTCTTCCTAATAAGCTCCTGAAACTTTCCTTTCAGAATTGGTGTCAGTAATTTAAATATATATGTATTTAATTTTCTTACTCTGTAATCTGCTTAATACTGTCAAACTTGACCTATACTTGGAGTATAAGTAAGTTGCAAGCATGAATTTACTATTTGGCCTATGCTCTCATTTTCTAATAAACTTTCTAATAAACTTCTAGTCCAGGAGATTATAATAGAAAAGAGGAACCAAACAGTTTGGGTGAAGGTATATGAAGTACTTGAACAATAAGATAAATCTATCTGGGTAGAATTTTGTTTCCTTAATCTTGTTTTCTTAATCTTTTTGTCTGTATATATTAGGTAAATGTCAGTAACAAAGTGACAGTGGTAGTAGTGGTAGTGGTGGGGATACATTAGTCAAAAAATGGGAACTGATATACATTATAGATGATATCACACAATATATAGATACACTTACCTATATATACACAAACCAAGCAGATTTATTTTCAATTTCTTATTTCCAATTTTGTTTTCTCTCATTCTGGTAAAAATTAATACATATTTATAGAAAATCTATAAAGTAGAAAATATTTATAAAATAAATTAAGAACTGACTATATCCCTGTCTTTTATAGTTAATTTTTGTCTTTGATGGTTTCGTAATTATAATCAGTGTTTGAAAACACATCCTAAAAATTGTTTTGTGTACTATCTCATATACTATTTTGTGACACCATTTCAATTCTAAACTTTTTTTTACCCTAACATTAAATATGTACTGAAAATATGGTATTAATGACTACAGAGTATTCTATCATGTGACCATAATACAATTTATTTTATTCCATTCCCTAATTTTCTTCTTTACTTTTATTCATTTTATGTTCTTACTACTTTAAATAAAATGGAATTATAATTATTGTTTTTTATGTCCATTTCTGATTATTTCATTGAGTTACATTGCTAAAATTTGATTTACAGAGTAAAAGATTAAAAGCATAACACAACTTTGAGGTTTTTTTATTATATATTGGCAATGTAGTGTCAAGAAAAAACTTGAAAGTTAAATTGTCTCCTTACTTTTAAACTGAGAAATGCCTCTCTCACTGCCTATTAGTTCTTTTTTTTTTTTTTTTTACAAAAATAATTAGTACTTTCTCCATAAGTTCTACTATGGGAAAAATCACAACCTTTTGTAAGAAAATGTTTTCAAATCAAATTTTGAGCTGTCTTATTAACTCTAATATACAGAAAATAAGTTAAAACTCTGTTGTCTAGTGAGTCTAACGTTTTGTTTACTAATTGAGGAAGCACTGGATAATAAAAAGAGCACAGGATTAGTAAAATTAATTTTCAGTCAATTGTCTACCAATTCTTATTATCAGTAAGCATTTAAAATTATCTATTATTCCCTTTCTGGGACATTTTGATTGATATTCATCTCTTTACTCATCAGTACGAAAATACCAGGTTTTTATGGATGTTGATCATTCTGATAGGTCAGTATGCATGTCATTTAGATTTCGGCCTCCTTCCAATTAACCAGAGTGAGCATAGACAACATGATAAACAGTTTTCTGCTAAACTTTCTCTAGTGGCTTCCCATATTTCTCAGAATAAAATCTGGACACATTCCTACAGCCTGTAAGACTTTCATGATCCACATACAGCAAGCTAAACATGCTCCAAATTCCAACCTTTTTGCTTTTATATTTCCTCTTGAGAGATTACTCTTCACCCAATGTTCACATGGGTTACTGTGTCACTTAATAGATATCTTTGTGCAAATGCCACTTTTTCAGTGAAACTTTCCCTATCCATTCTATCTAAAATAATGTCGTCTCACACAATATACTCTATTCTCTTTCCCAGATTCTTTTTCTTCATCTTCTTTACCAATCCTTGCAGCTACATACTTATGTGTTTGGTTTTTGTCTTTCCTACTAAAATGCAAACTCCATTAGGTCAGAGAATTTTTGTTGTTGTTGTTTATGTCGACATCCCTAGTGCCCAGAGCATGCCCAGCATGAGAAAGTCTACTCTGGAAGCAAATCTTTACTAAATTTATTTAGTTTCTTACCTTTTCTAATTTTTGTATTCTGAAAAGTTTCTTTTCTTTCTTAATACCAAGAAGTAAAAGAATTATTTGACTCAATTATAGATCATAAAATAAGTCCAGTATTGCTAATTCATATATATTCTCATGGAAACGATATCATTCATCACAAAAAGGAAAATTAATAGAGTGATCTTAGACATCGTTATAAGGGCTTAAGTTACTGTAAATTGAATAGGGTTAGAAACTTTCCAGTATAGTCTGTTAGAACTAACAAAAAAGGTTAATAGCACAGAAATATTTTTCATCAATATCTTAAATAGCTCCATTCCATTATGTAACTATTATTCCTGAAATTTGTGGTAACTATGGTTCTCTATAAATAGGAGGGATGCCAGAAGGATAAAAATAAAAAATAAAAAGTCAGTTTGCATCTATAACTGCTAAGTTTCATCATCGTTGTAAATTCAACCATCATAAAATTATTTATCGTGTGAATCAGTTCTTCTAACAAACAATGGGCTACTTATTAAATAAAACATATAATAGCTATTCTGGCATAGAAACTTTAAAGTTGTTTCTCAAAATGTTTTAAATACCATATCTCAGGGATAATTAAACACAATGAAAGAGGTCTAGCCATCGTGGGGACAAAAACTTCATTTACCTGAGGTTTAAACCAGTTAGCTGGCTTAAATGACCTTTGTAATTTATTTTTTTTTCTTTTTTAAAGATCTTATTTATTTATTTGACAGAGAGAGTGAGAGAGCACAAACAAGGAGAACAACAGAGGCAGAGGGAGAAGCAGGCTCCCCGCTGAGCAGGGAGCCTGATGCCAGCTCGATCCCAGGACCCTGGGATCATGACCTGAGCTGAAGGCAGATGCTTAACCCACTGAGCCATCCAGGCATCCCGACTTTTGTTGTTGTTGTTGCTTTTTTTTTAAATATCTAGCATTCTTTTTTTTTTTTTAAGATTTTATTTATTTGAGAGAGAGAATGAGAGAGAGAGAGCATGAGAGGGGGGAGGGTCAGAGGGAGAAGCAGACTCCCCACTGAGCAGGGACCCCAATGTGGGACCCGATCCTGGGACTCCAGGATCATGACCTGAGCCGAAGGCAGTCGCTTAACCAACTGAGCCACCCAGTTGCCCAAGGCACCCCGACTTTTGTAATTTCTTAATAGAGGACAAACTTCTTAATTAATACATCTTCTTTATCTTATACTTAAGTTCATATTTGTATTCAAAAATCAAAGTTGTTAAAATAACTCATATATTCATATGTATTCTCTTTGAAATGTGAGAATGAAGATAATTTTTTCAAAGTTATAAAAATATTTTATATCCAGAAACTCATTTACATTATTTACTTTCATGTGAAATAACTTTTATTATAAATACTTAGATATAACTTCACATTATATGTGGTACCTATAAAATCTACTAGAATTTTTCCCCAGAACAATGAATTTTTTAATTAAAGTAAATTTAAAGAAATATTAGAATTTTAAATATTGGAATTATAATAAAAATATGGACTATAATAATGTTTCTGGTATTACAATTATTTCAAATGAAAATTAACATAATAATAATATGAAAATATCCTTTATCTATTTTAATACCATCAGTATAATAATAACTACAACTTCAAAATATGACTATAAGTAGAATTTCCTTTCAGTGAATTGATTTACAGCCTCATCTATGTTTTCCCCATAGGAATTATGAAGAACGTTAACTGTTCAACAGAGAAAACTAAAATATAAATGTATAATTCCAAAAGAGAATCACCAAATTAGTGTTTATCCCTTTCTTTCAGTAACATTCCAATGATGCAGTGAAGGGGGAAAAATTAGTTGAAAACCTGCAGGGAAGTCCTTTCATCAGTCATGTTCAAGTGTTTCACAAGCTAAATTTAATCCAAGATTAAACTTCTAATTGCTCTAAGCACATATAGCAATATTATAATTGACTATAATTATATCTGTAAGGCAAAATAGCAAATAAGTATAAATATGTAAATGTTAATATGCTTACAATTAAACACAAAGATCAGGAAAAGAAAAGATACACCATAAGCAAATGCTGGTGCTCACTGCTCTCAGCCCCAAAAAGTTACACATCTTGAAATTGATTTACTTTTGTAATTTATTATCTATTTCTTCTCACATGTCATTTCTCTAATTTTCCTCTTTCATGGATAAAGTCAGAGGGAAATCTTATAATTTTAGTAACTACTTGTAAAGAAGCAAAACTGTGGTGGTTGTTCTGGAATGTAAGTATTCTAACTGTAATATACAGGCTGAAGGGCAGGCTGCCTTAAACTTGTGAAAAGGATGTCATTGTAGGGTAAAGTGGAAAATATATCTGTAATAAAGACTCTGACTTCATTTTTGATGTTTGACTGCTGACAGCTTTTAAGCCTTACCCTTTACACTTACTCTTTTACCCCACAGCTGGGCAGGCCCCAGTACTCTCTCATTTGCCACCACTGGGAAGTTCAAACCCATGGGCAGGAACGGTCACACTCTCAACCACAGTAAAAACCCTAAGCCAATCTCCTTCCTTTGCCCTCTCAAGTCATTTTCAGAAATGCTGAGGACCATCCTACTCTCCCTGGAAAATCTCATTATGTGAATAATGAACCTGTTCATAACCCTCTCCATGTATGTGTGGAATCATCAGGTTTAACATCCAAAACAAATTTTGGGTAGGGGTCCATCTTGCTTCTGCAGCCTTTCATTAAAAATATTTCTTTTCTTTGTGTAAGTGGTTCTTCATTTGGATGTTCTCTTTTTTTGTTTTCTCTAGGTGACTAATTCTCAATATCTAGGTTTTCTCTGAATGGTTTGTATACTACAGATATAACGAGATTGATCTCAACTAACAGTCACACACACAGTCCCAGTTCAATGAGGGTAGATATGCTCTGGAGCATAACTTAAAGTTTTTTATTCACTTGTGGATATGTAGACAAGCAAAATATGTTCATCTTGGAATATAAATAAGTACTGCCCTATTAAAATACACAATTTTTAAGTCTGCCCACTCCTGTGCATTCCCGTAAACACTTTTTATAATCACTTTCTGTGATTGTATATGCTTTCATTCTGTCCCCTAAGGGGAACCATTTCCATAAGGATTTTACATGTCTTATGAGACACTCAAGGCCTAAGTAGATGCACATTGAAATTGGAAAATGAGTAAAAAAAATATTTAATAGAAATGAATTGGTAAAGTTTGGAATTTCAATGACACTAGTACTTGGATAGGACATATTTTTGAGTTTGGTCACACAGTCAATGACTTAATCTAACAACATTCCATACCAGCAAACTTACATGAATATATATTACTTTTTTTTTTTTGCAGGGAATGATGAAAAGATGTACAATAATCATTAACATAACATTCCTGATTGTATAAGTATTTGATTAAAAATTTCCTTATTTGATTTTAAGTTACCCGAATAAAGGAAGCATGTAGCATGCAAGTAATAAGGGCTCACTGTATAAATGGTAGTTGTTACAAATTATGATGCAGTGGTCCTTACGGAAAGCTAGGACAGAATTGAGCATGGACTTAGAAGAAATTCAGACCTAGATGACAATCTTTACTGACTAGTTATGAAATGCAGATAAACTACTGTTACTCTCTGATTTTCATTACCTGTAAAATGAAATAATAACATTGAATTCCCATGGCTGTTGAAAGGATTAACGCACTTGAAACAGAATCTATAATAATTGTTACTGTTTCTATATTTGCCCTTATTTTACTCATTGGAAATAACTTATATGCATTTTCGTCTCTCAAAACTAAAAACTTCTTGTGGACAAACATTATTGTCATTTTATTTCTAGCAAAACATTTTTCTAGGAATATCTCAGGCAAGCAACAAATGTGTGATGCCTTAATTTTTTATGTTATTGATTTCTTTTTTTGTTTTAATTTTTTTTATTATGTTATGTTAATCACAATACATTACATCATTAGTTTTTGATGTAGTGTTCCATGATTCATTGTTTGCGTATAACAAACAGTGCTCCATTCAGAATGTGACCTCTTTAATACCCATCACCAGGCTAACCCATCCTCCCACCCCACACCCCCTAGAACCCTCAGTTTGTTTTTCAGAGTCCATCGTCTCTCATGGTTTATCTCCCCCTCCGATTCCCCCCCCTTCATTCTTCCCCTCCTGCTATCTTCTTCTTCTTCCTTTTTTTTTTTTTTTAACATATAATGTATTATTTGTTTCAGAGGTACAGATCTGTGATACAACAGTCTTGCACAATTCACAGTGCTCACCATAGCACATACCCTCCCCAATGTCTATCACCAAGCCACCCCATCCCTCCCAACCCCCACCAATCCAGCAAACCTCAGTTTGTTTCCTGAGATTAAGAATTCCTCATATCAGTGAGGTCATATGATACATGTCTTTCTCTGATTGACTTATTTCGCTCAGCATCACACTCTCCAGTTCCATCCATGTCATTGCAAATAGCAAGATCTCATTCCTTTTGATGGCTGCATAATATTCCATTGTATGTATATACCACTTCTTTTATATCCATTCATCTGTCGATGGACATCTTGGCTCTTTCCACAGTATGGCTATTGTGGACATTGCTGCTATAAACAATGGGGGGCAAGTACCCCATCAGATCCCTACATTTGTATCTTTGGGGTAAATACCCATTAGGGCAATTGCTGGATTGTATGGTAGCTCCATTATCAACTTTTTGAAGAACCTCCATATTGTTTTCCAGAGTGGCTGCAACAGCTTGCATTCCCACCAACAGTGTAGGAGGGTTCCCTTTCTCCACATCCCTGCCAACATCTGTCGTTTCCTGACTTGTTAATTTTAGCTATTCTGACTGGTGTGAGGTGGTATCTCCTTGAGGTTTTGATTTGGATTTCCTTGATGCCGAGCGATGTGGAACATTTTTTCATGTGTCTGTTGGCCATTTGGATGTCTTTTTTGGAAAAATGTCTGTTCATGTCTTCTGCTCATTTCTTGATTGGATCATTTGTTCTTTGGGTGTTGAGTTTGATAAGTTCTTTCTAGATTTTGGATACTAGCCCTTTATCTGATATGTCATTTGCAAATATCTCCTCCCATTCTATCAGTTCTCTTTTGGTTTTGTGGACTATTTCTTTTGCTGTGCAAAAGCTTTTTATCTTGATGAAGTCCCAAGAGTTCATTTTTACCCTTGCTTCCCTTGCCTTTGGTGATGTTTCTAGGAAGAAGTTGCTGAGGCTGAGGCCAAAGAGGTTGCTGCCTGTGTTCTCCTCTAGGATTTTGATGGACTCCTCTCTCACATTTAGGTCTTTCAACCATTTTGAGTCTATTTTTGTGTGTGGCATAAGGAAACGGTCCAGTTTCATTCTTGTGCATGTGGCTGTCCAATTTTCCAAACACCATTTGTTGAAGAGACTGTCCTTTTTCAACTGGATATTCTTTCCTACTTTGTCAAAGATTAGTTGACCAGAGAGTGGAGGGTCCATTTCTGGTCTCTCTATTCTGTTCCATGGATCTATGTGTCTGTTTTTGTGCCAGTACCATACTGTCTTGATGATGACAGCTTTGTAATAGAGCTGGAAGTCCGGAATTGTGATGCCACCAGCTTGGCTTTTCTTTTTCAACATCCCTCTGGCTATTCGGAGTCTTTTCTAGTTCCATACAAATTTTAGGATTATTTGTTCCATTTCTTTGAAAAAAGTGGATGGTGTTTTGATGGGGATTGCATTAAATGTGTAGATTGCTCTAGGTAGCATTGACATCTTCACAATATTTGTTCTTCCAATCCATGAGCATGGAACGTTTTTCCATTTCTTTGTGTCTTCATCAATTTCTTTCATGAGTATTTTATAGTTTTCTGAGTACAGATCCTTTGCCTCTTTGGTTAGATTTATTCCTAGGTATCTCATGGATTTGGGTGCAATTGTAAATGGGATCGACTCCTTAATTTCTCTTTCTTCTGTCTTGTTGTTGGTGTATAGGAATGCCACTGATTTCTGTGCATTGATTTCATATCCTGTCCCTTTACTGAATTCCTGTATGAGTTCTAGCAGTTTTGGGGTGGAGTCTTTTGGGTTTTCCACATAAAGTATCATATCATCAGCAAAGAATGAGAGTTTGACTTCTTCCTTGCCAATTCAGATGCCTTTTATTTCTTTTTGTTGTCTGATTGCTGTGGCTAGGACTTGTAATACTCTGTTGAATAGCAGTGGTGATAGTGGACATCCCTGCCGTGTTCCTGACCTTAGGGGGAAAGCTCTCAGTTTTTCCCCATTGAGAAAGATATTCGCTGTGGGTTTTTCATAGATGGCTTTGATGATATTCTTTATTAATGTATTATATCACGTTGATTGATTTGCGGATGTTGAACCAACCTGGCAGCCCAGGGATAAATCCCATTTGCTCATGGTGAAAAATCCTTTTAATGTACTGTTGGATCCTATTGGCTAGTATATTGGTGAGAACTTTTGCATCCATGTTCATCAAGGATATTGGTCTGTAACTCTCCTTTTTGATGGGGCCTTTGTCTGGCTTTGGGATCAAGGTAATGGTGGCCTCATAAAATGAGTTTGCAAGTTTTCCTTCCATTTCAAATTTTTGGAACAGTTTCAGAAGAATAGGTATTAATTCTTCTTGAAATGTTTGGTAGAATTCCCCTGGGAAGCCATCTGGCCCTGGGCTTTTGTTTGTTGGGAGATTTTTGATGACAGCTTCAATTTCCTTAGTGGTTATAGGTGTGTTCAGGTTTTCTATTTCATCCTGGTTCAGTTTTCGTTGTTGATACATCTCTAGGAATGCATCTATTTCTTCCAGGTTATCTAATTTGCTGGCATAGAGTTGCTCATAATATGTTCTTATAATTGTTTATATTTCTTTGGTGTTGGTGGTGATCTCTCCTCTTACATTCATGATTTTGTTGATTTGGGTCATTGCTCTTTTCTTTTTGATAAGTCTGGCCAGGTGTTTATCAATCTTGTTAATTCTTTCAAAGAACCAGCTCCTAGTTTCGTTGATCTGTTCTACTGTTCTTTTGGTTTCTATTTCATTGATATCTGTTCTGATCTTTATTATTTCTCTTCTCCTGCTGGGTTTAGGCTTTATTTGCTGTACTTTCTCCAGCTCCTTTAGGTGTAGGGTTAGGTTGTGTATTTAAGACCATTCTTGTTTCTTGAGAAGGGCTTGTATTGCTCTATACTTTCCTCTTAGGACTGCCTTTGCTGCATCCCAAAGATTTTGAACAGTTGTGTTCTCATTTTCATTGGTTTCCATGATCTTTTAACTCTCCTTTAATTTCCTGGTTGACCCATTCATTCTTTAGTAGGATGCTCTTTAGCCTCCACGTATTTGAGTTCTTTCCGACTTTCTCTTGTGATTGAGTTCTAGTTTCAAAGCATTGTGGTCTGAAAATAGGTAGGGAATGATCCCAAACTTCTGGTACCAGTTGAGACCTGATTTTTGACCTAGGATGTGATCTATTCTGGAGAATGTTCCATGGTCACTAGAGAAGAATGTGTATTCTGTTGTTTTGGGATGGAATGTTCTGAATATATCTGTGAAGGCCATTTGGTCCAGTGTGTCATTTAAAGTCTTTATTTCCTTGTTGATCTTTTGCCTAGATGATCTGTCCATTTCAGTGCAGGGGGTGTTAAAGTCCCCCACTAATTTTGTATTGTTGTTGATGTGTTTCTTTGCTTTTGTTATTAATTGGCTTATGTAGTTGGCTCATCCCATGTTAGGTGCATAGATATTTACAATTGTTAGATCTTCTTGTTGGATAGACCCTTTAAGTATGATATAGTGTCCTTCCTCATCTCTTGTTACAGTCTTTGGTTTAAAATCTAATTTGTCTGATATAAGGATTGCCACCCCAGCTTTCTTTTGGTGTCCATTAGCATGGTAAATAGTTTTCACCCCCTCCCTTTCAATCTGGAGGTGTCTTTGTGTCTAAAATGAGTCTCTTGCAGACAGCAAATTGATAGGTCTTATTTTTTTATCCAATCTGATAGCTTGTGTCTTCTGATTGGGGTATTTAGCCCATTTACACTCAGGGTAACTATTGAAAGATAGGAATTTAGTGCCATTGTATTGCCTGTAAGGTGACTGTTACTGTATATTGTCTGTGTTCCTTTCTGGTCTATGTTGCTTTTAGGCTCTCTCTTTTCTTTGAGGACTCCTTTCAATATTTTTTGTAGGGATGGTTTTGTGCTTGCAAATTCCTTTAGATTTTTTTTTTTTTTTTTTTTTTTTTTTTTTTTTGTCCTGGAAGCTTTTTTTCTCTCCTTCTATTTTCAATGACAGCCTAGCTGGATATAGTATTCTTGGCTGCATATTTTTCTCATTTAGTGCTCTGAATATGTCCTGCCAGTACTTTCTGGCCTGCCACGTCTCTGTGGATAAGTCTGTTGCCAATCTAATGTTTCTACCATTGTAGGTTACACATCTATTCTTCCGAGTTGCTTTCAGGATTTTCTCTTTGTCTCTGAGACTCGTAAGTTTTACTATTAGATGTCGGGTGTTGACCTATTTTGATTGATTCTGAGAGGGGTTCTCTGTGCCTCCTGGATTTTGATGCCTGTTTCTTTCCCCAAATTAGGGAAGTTCTCTGCTATAATTTGCTCCATTATACCTTCTGCCCCTCTCTTTCTTCTTCTTTTGGGATCCCAATTATTCTAATGTTGTTTTGTCGTATGGTATCACTTATCTCTCGAATTCTGCCCTCGTGATTCAGTAGTTGTTTATCTCTCTTTTTCTCAGCTTCTTTATTTTCCATCATTTGGTCTTCTTTGTCAGTAATTCTCTCTTCTGCCTCATTTATCCTATCAGTTAGAGCCCCCATTTTTTATTGCACCTCGTTAATAGCCTTTTTTATTTAGACTTGGTTTGATTTTAGTTCTTTTATTTCTCTAGATAGGATTTCTCTAATAACTTCCATGCTTTTTTCATGCCCAGCTATTATCTTTAAAATCATTATTCTGAACTCTAGTTCTGACATCGTAGTAATGTCCATATTGAGTAGGTCCCTGGCAGTCGGTACTACCTCTTGTTCTTTTGGTTGAGGTGATTTTTTCCATCTTGTCATTTTGTCCAGAGGAGAATAGATGAATGAGAGAACAAAATGCTAACAGGGTAAAAACGACCCCAGAAAATATACTCTAAACAAATTAGAAAAGACCTGAAACCAGGGGAAAAGAAAGGGAAAGAAAGAGAAAAGAAAAAGAAAGAATAAAAAGAGAAAAAGGAAAAGATAAAAACAAACAAAAATAGAACAAAACAAAAAAAACAGAATATGATCAAATATGATCATGCTGGTGCATAGATCAGTGCCACACATTAGATTTTGGGCATATTTTGGTCTCTTAGAAGAAAGTGCCTCCCAAAATTTTCAAGAAAGAAAAACTTATATATGTACAAAAATAAGGGTAAATATGATGAAGGTATGGAATATGACTGTAAAGATGAAAATTATAAAAGATTTTATAAAAGGAATTGAGAAGATAAGAAGTTGTTTGAAAAAAGAAAGAAGAGGATTAAAAAAAAAAGAAAAAAAAAGGGAGAGAATGTGATCAGGCAGGAGACTAGAAGAAAGCCATACACTAGAGATTTAGGGTATATTTTGATCTGTTAGAAGAAACTATATCTTAAAATTTTAAAAGGAGAACAACTTATATATATATATATACCAAAAATAAGGGTAACTACTATGAAGGGATAGAATATGACTCTAAAAATAAAAAATAAAAAATATTTTTAAAAATGTGTTGGTTGAAAATGAGAAAAAGAAAAATTCAAAAAAAAAAAAAAAAAGACGGTTAAAAAAAATTAACTTTGAAAGACTAACGAATCATGGTAAAAAAGCCATGGATTCTATGTGCAGTATTCCCCTAGTGCAGGAGTTCTGCCATTCTCATTGATCAGTAAACTTGGTCTTCGCTGGCTGTTCTTGCTGATCTTCTGGGGGAGGGGCCTGTTGCCGTGGTTCCTCAATGTCTTTGCTGGAGGCGGAATTGCCCCGCCCTTGCCGGTCCTGGCTAAGTAATCTGCTCAGGTTTCCTCTAAGGAGCTTTTGTTCCCTGCAAGCTTTCCGTACAGCTTTGGAGGTCGAGAGTGAAAATGGCAGCCTCCCAATCTCCGCCCGGTAGGAGCCGAGAACTCGGGGCCCCACTCCTCTGTGTGCCCCTGGAGAAAAGCAGTCAGTCCCTCCTATCTCGCTGGTCCCTGGCCACACTCCATGCTCAACCGGCCTGTGACCAAGCATTTCTGTCTCTGGCACCCGACTCACGTGGAGTCTCCAAACCCAGCAGATCCCTGCTGTGCACTCCCACGCCGCTCCTCCCAGGGGAGGAAGGGGAGTCTCCCTGGATCTGCCGCTTGTTGGGTCCCTGCTGAAGGAGTAGTGGCCCGACTGTGCCGCGGATCACGGTTTATGGCAACCTCGAGCTGAGAGCCTGCGCCTTGGCTCCGTCTCTGCAGCCGGCCTCCCCTCTCCGATACCTGGAAGCTCTGCCTCACTCAGGCACCACCGGTCTTTCTGTGACCCCGAGGGTCCTGAGACCACACTGTCCCTCGAGGGTTCCTCCCCCCGCTTAGCCACTGGAGCGACGTCCCTCAGCGGAGCAGACTTCTAAAATTTCTGATTTTGTGCTCCACGGCTCTATTACTTGTCAGAAGCGGCCAACGGAGGCCCCCTCCCCCACTGTCTATCCTCCCGAATATCACCTCGGATTCACTTCTCCGCACGTCCTGCCTTCCAGAAAGTGGTTGCTTTTCTGTTCAGAGAGTTGTTGCTATTCTTTTCTTTGATCCCCTTTTGAGTTCGTAGGTTTTCAGAATGGTTTGACCCCTATCCAGCCGAATTACTGGGACCAGATGAAATCCAGGTCTCCTACACCTCTGCTATGTTATTGATTTCAAACGAAGCATACATTGGCCCATTCTTTTTACTGTATATGATATTGTTGCTGAAATTTTCCAACAATTGTGCATCAACTTTGCCAGGAAACATTTTTCTACTACACATTCTTATATCTACTTCTTTGCTGTAAAATATGTAAAACAGCATTGATTGTAGTAATTTTTTCATGGTGTACATAATTATTAGGAAAATTAAATGTGGGTCTATTATTTTAGATAGCAGTGGACTATCAACTGAAAAGCCAGATGCTCATATTTTCTAAAATCCTATAAATCAAATTCAAATTAACAGATTAAACATTAAAACTTGCAATTTAAGCTACATTATTAGGCAATTAGTTTTGTAGATGAGAAGTTTTAATATGCTGTTCATGAGTGTTGCCTACATAATAGTATTTTCAGAACAGTATTATCTAAACCCAGTTTATAAAAAGTAATTTGGATAATAGTCCACATGAAATTGTTGAAAAAAAATTGGCTTCCTAAGATCCAGTATCCTCCCAACATTTTTAATCCTAGGTAAATTGTATAGACACTCTAAGGTAATTCTTGGTAAAATGGCTCCAAAAGAGTAGAAAAATAAAAATATTTGTTTAAATTCCAGAAACGTTAATTGAGTGCCTATTCCATTCCAAAGACTATGAGTAAGATGTGATCCTGGCCCTGAAGGAACTCGCAGGCACAAATATTGTTGAATACAACTTGAGAAACCGATTAATAGAGCTGTGTAGTGTTCTAGTATATGAAAGCATAGGCTCAGGAAATTAATTCTGCTATTTGAAAGGAAGAGCCAAGAAATTCATGATAAGGGGCTTATGTTTGAAATTAATCTTGAAAGATAAATAGAGGTTTGAGAACAAGAGCATTTTCAAAAAGAGAGTATGTACAACGTTTAACAATATGAGAAAGGATGATTTGCTTGGGGAGAATAACAAGCAGTGCATTATGTTAGGAGCATAAAAACAGGTGCCAGAGAAGAGAGGTGTGAGATGAGAACAGAAAAGTAGACCAGGATCTGACAATAAAACACCTTTTATTCCAGCAAGGAGGCTTAGAACTAAAACTATAAATTGAATTGAAACCATAGTATTGAAGAACTATAAGAATAGGACAGATAAATTTAGCACCACATTTTAAGACATCCTCTAGTTACAGAGTTGGGAATGGATTGGGGAGTGGGAAATTTGGAATCAGAGTAATAAAGGTGATGCAATAGTCCATGGAAAAGATTATTGTGATTGAGTAACAATAGGATAGTAGTTGGGTTGGAGATGAGGAAACAGATATGAGAGATACTTAGGAACTGACTTTAATAAGATTTGCTGATAGGATGTGGACAACAAGAGCTATTGAAGAAGTGTAAAGACAAGCACTTAGTGTATAGGGTAGGCAAGAAGATAGATATAATGATCTTTAGTCCTTTTACATTACAATATTTATGGTCTTTCTCCAAGAACATGGAAATTGCCATTTGTGGGAAAGTGTGGCCACATGACTTGCTTTATCTAATGAAATTCAGGAAGTAACATCTCTACTTTCATGAGGAAGCTTTAGAAGCCAGAGTGTGATTTTCCATATTCTTTTTCTTTGCCACAGTACCCAGTATTGTTAATAGATTATGCTTCAACAGGTTAAGTCCTTGAGTTTAAAGTTATGCTAACCAAAAGCCCCATCCAAGCTACATAGACTTGTAAGATTATGAAATCAATTCTTGTATTTTTTTAAGGCATTAAGGTTTTATGGTTGTTTTCTTCTATACCATGGCCTTGATAATACTAAAGTGATGATGGAATAAAATTAAGTGAGGAATAGATGGGTTTGCAAGTAAGGTCATAAGATTAGTTAGAGACATGGGAGGTTAAATGTTAGGTGATTGGGTGATGGGCATTAAGGAGGGCACATGATGTGATGAGCACTGGGTGTTATATGAAACTAATAAATTATTGAACACTGCATTTGAAACTAATGATGGACTATAAGTTGGCTAATTGAACTTAATTTAAAAAAAATAAAAAAATAATAATAAATGTTAGGTAATTATATTGGCAGGCGCCAGTTTTATAGAGTTTGGTTTTCAGAATCTAAGTGTAGATGGGAGATATGGATGGGTGTTAACCAAAGTCATGGAAGCACACATAATTGTGTAGGAAAAATAAACAGAGAATAGCAGAGAAAACTGCCAAGGACAGAACTCTGAAATACAGCAACACTTATTGTTGTGAATTTGAACTCACCTTGAAGGAAATGGTTTGTCATCAGAGTGTTAAAATAGAGAAATGACATGGTAAGAGCTATGTTTTTGAAAATACACTCTGTGGTTGGGATAATTAAGAATAAGGATAATCTGGTTATTAACAATTTTCTTCATTCTTTCATTTATTCAGTAAATATTTATCCAGAAATTACCTCTTGAAAATATATGTTGTTCCTAACACATCCTCCTTTGGCCATCCTAAAATTATATCATAAGCAATGGTTAGAGTTTGGGATTGCACATCATACCGTATATAACTTCATGGCTTCTGAACAGATCCAGAGGACATATACCTTATTGAAGATAAAATATTTCTAAAAGCTGCATGTCCTTGAAACCTGGCATATGTGTTTTACAGAATACCTCAGAATATACCATCTTGCCAATCAATTCATATATTCTCAGCAATCACATAGCACTAACCACTGTAAAGGATATAAAGGAGTATAAACTATATTGCTGATCTCAATGTTAAGAATCAAGGGAGAGATTGGGACAAAATATCTGTGAAGATCTTTCTTTAGAAAACAAATATCTTACACGACATTGGTAAATAATGTCTAATGGTTACACAGTGTTATCTCGAGTATCATACTTATTTCTGGAATATGTTTTTCTTTAATAAAACTTCAATTCAATTTTCATTTTCTCTATGTCATATGTAAAGTCTCTATTCCCAAACAAAATTTTGATATTCTTCACCTTTCCCCTCATCCACGGATCAACTAATTATCTAGTTCTTACTTTTTATTAAATTATTCAAGATGCTGAATTTTAACAGGCACTTCTTATTTTCAGCAATATTTCACTACCTAACACTGAAAAATACTAGCAAGAGCAAAATATCGTATTATATATTACCCACATAATACAGTCAACTATTTGATCCTAGGTCAGGAAATACTTTTCATATTTGAATCATCCAGTTAATAAGAAGATTAGGCATATATTTTGAAAATCAAAAATAATGCTATATCTATAGCTTGATCACAGCCTGCTGACTCATGTAAGAGTTGGAGGAAATAGTCTGTTATTTGGATCCATACACACAACAGACAAGAGGAAGAAAGGCAAGATAATATCTCATAAATGGCACAGGAAGGATTTTAACACTGTAGAAGTTTGGTTCTTTAAAATATATGGGTGGCTGCAGAATGCTCCAGATAGACTTTTGACCTTGTCAGAATAAATACAGAAGAGGAAAAGAAAGAGAAAAGAAAAAAAGAAACACAAAGTATATAAAATGACCTCACATTGAATAAAACAGGAAATCCTCTTATCTGAAATTGCCCTGTAATCCCTATTTGAGTGCAGCAAAATAAATATTTCTATTTTATACTTTATTTTTCCTTCCCAATTTATAGTAATCTAATTCAATTTTAAATTAATGCATCTACAGTAATATTTTTCCTATTATACCCCAGTCAGCTACATGGCTGCCTCTTCTATATTATGAACAGGTTAGAAGTCTGTAATAGAAAATGCCATTTTTACTCTAGTTTCTTCTCCTATATAATACCTTTTTTTAGAATAGCCTGCAAAGAGTTTTCCCTTAATGAAGACCCTATGATTATCACTAATTGTATCCTAATTTGATGCTGGCATTTGTCCTGTGTATGGATTAAAATCAGAATGTAAAACAGACATTTTGAAAAACAGAAAGGCACAAACTGAAAATCTCTTCAATACAGTGAGTCTGAATATGTATCAATTCAATATATTATGTCCAGCAACTACTTTTTTCATTTAAATCTTAAAAAAAAATATATTTTTAAGGCATTACAGCTTTATTTTTGCAAGTACTATGCCAATTTTTTTCTAAACTGCATTTTCTGTAAGTACTAAGAGTAGAAAAACTGAGTATATGTAATTATTTCCATGTCATCACACAACACATTTTGATTGCCATCAAAGAATTGTACTATCCTGAACTTAATGCAAAGAGGCAGATATTTTGATATAAACTACTGTCATATCCTCAAATATGTACAATCTTTCATTGTACCACCTGGAAATCCTTAAGTGTACATTGGTTTTAACTGATGATAAATTTAACTCTCTAAGGAATTTTCTGAAATATAAGAAGAAAATACAATATAGTCATTATAGCTTGGTAATTTTCAATTAGAATGTTTATTTCCAAAAACTGGGCATCCAGCTGTGAAATACAACATAATTCTATAATGACAAAAATCCACAAGAAATAAAGATCTGCCCTATCAAAGTAATTAAGTTTTTATTTATTTATAGAAATACTCAACATTATTTTAACCAACTCTAAGATTTGAAATTCCCATATACACGTTAAAACAGTCCTACTCATTTTTATCCTGAAAAGACTTATATTTTAACTTCAATCTTAAAACTATAAGAAACATGTTTTTCTCATGTTTCAATTTATTATACTGACATCTTGTTTCTTTTTTGGTATTTTTCAGATCTGTGGCACTTCCTAATACTAAATCAAACATGCATAGATATATATGAGCTTCCAATCACCCAAGCAGCTCTTGAATTCTTGTCTTTTCTATAAACCTTAAAGAAAATCCTTCAGCAAATACTTTTGACAGTTTCCTAAAGAGGATATGTTTCTCTTTTGGCATGGTCATCAGTTTTGGAATTACTCGTGTAAGTCTCTATTTCTGCTAGACTGCAAGCTCCAAGAGGACAGAGACTATACCTTTGTTATTCACAGATACGTCCACAATACCTAGATTATACCTATAACATGATAGAGGCACAATAAGTTAAGTAAGTTGTTAAGTATAACTCATCTGCATAGAGTTTGCCAAGTGTGGAATTGACAGTAAATTGAGGATTTTATGATTTTGTGAATTGTATTGTCTTTAGATCAATAATCATTACTTTAGATCACTAATGCAAACAAGAATATAAGACACATTCTCTCTAGTTATCCAAATATTTCTTCTGGCCAAATGACCGACTTAGATTCTAGTCTTTTACAGTGACAAACCCAATAAAAGTTGAGGAAAATAGTGCACAGGGAAGAATGAGCCTCCTTGGATCTTACCATTGTCTGTCCCCTGTTAGGTTTCCTCCATCAGTGTTATCAGTGTTTGCATTCTCAGCAGCTGATTTCTTTTGAAAGTCTTTGTTGTGGTGATCAGCTATTATCTATGCTTACTTCTGTTGTTCATTGAGATGTTTAGGCTACACAATATGAGTACAAGAATTATTCTGCATAATTTTTTTAAACCTTTAACTATATAATCTACTTTGCAAGTCTGGAAATCAAGAAATAAATGAGCATAAATGTAGTCTGTAAATAGCTTATGAAATGCTTGTTTAGCAGGTCCTTTTAAATTTATTTTAAATTGAGGTACTATGCATTCATAATTCCTTAATGAATTCTAATGACATTGGGAAATCATAGTGCTAGTCATACACTGAAATGGATATTGTCTCTAGTGAGTTTGTTTACCCAGAAGTGCATATGTATGTGCCCTAGTTACTATCCCTTCACAACCTAGTATTTATTAAAAATCAACAAATTAGCAGGTTATACTTTGCCCTTGTTGTCTCCAATACAGTAATTTAATTTATTTACTTAACTAATGTATTCAATCTGTTACAAGGGCTTATAACATATAAAAAGGCATTTAAAACAATTAGCTCTGGGAAAACATAGCATGCACATCATTCAGCTTTACTTAACAAGAAGGTTTTGATATATTAAGGGGTCCTAGTAATATAGGGTAACAAAGTGTTAGTGTGGGATCAATCTATTAACATGTAAGTTAACAGCATCCTGTTATCTACATTAAATTCCTGTCACTCATAGATATAAAAACTAATGCTTATAGGAAATAAACAAGTAAGTACATAAACAAAATAAAATCTATCACTATGTGATCAGACTCAACCACAGAGTGAAGGTACATGTTTAACTCTTTTGCTGATATTACTTACCATTTGTTTGATATCTAGTGTTCCTAGCAAGTTACATGGCTTATTAAATTTAAGGTGAAAGGTTTTGGGAAAATCAAAAAGATGAATAGTTACAGATGGTTTTGAACCCATTTTTGTACCTAATACAAATAGATTCTATGCCCAAAAAGGTATTTGAATAAATGACTGCTTCATTAAGTACACAGTCACTACATTGCTGTGAATATTTAAGTCATTACATTTTTAAAAGTGCCTTGATATATTTTTATATATGAGCTCTAAATATCCACATTCCATTTACTATCTACCGGCCATCAATTATGTCTCCAGCTATTTGTAACTTCTATCCACTGTTACTTTCTGGAAAGGGAAAGTCTAAAATTCATTGCTCTATGGTAAATTTGAAAGAAAGTTGATATCCTATTCAAGAAAATTATTGATATTTGCTTTTATGTTGCTTTTTAAGATTTTTACTCTTGTCCACAATATTTATGTTAAGGTGACCAGATTGTAGAAGCACTCCGTGTCGGGAGTCTGCTTCTCCCTCTGACCCTTTCCCCTCTCATGCTCTCTCTCTCTCTCTCTCCAATAAATAAATAAAATCTTTAAAAAAAAAAAAAAAATAGCAATGACAAATAGCTACATAAAGCCAAGCCTTGCATAAAAATAGGCATCATCCATCATTACAGTGAGCTACTGAACACCTACTGAGTTCCTGATAAGCAGTACTATAACAATTAAGTAATCTTTTTTTTTTTTAATTTTTTTATTGTTATGTTAATCCCCGTACATTACATCATTAGTTTTAGATATAGTGTTCCATGATTCATTGTTTGTGCATAACACCCAGTGCTCCATGCAGAACGTGCCCTCCTCAATACCCATCACCAGGCTGACCCATCCTCCCAACCCCCTCCCCTCTAGAACCCTCAGTTTGTTTTTCAGAGTCCATCGTCTCTCATGGTTCTTCTCCCCCTCCGATTTCCCCCCCTTCATTCTTCCCCTCCTGCTACATTCTTCTTCTTTTTTTCTTTCTTAACATATATTGCATTATTTGTTTCAGAGGTACAGATCTGAGATTCAACAGTCCTGCACAATTCACAGCGCTTACCAGAACACATACCCTCCCCAGTGTCCATCACCCAGTCACCCCATCCCTCCCACCCCACCCCCCACTCCAGCAACCCTCAGTTTGTTTCCTGAGATTAAGAATTCCTCATATCAGTGAGGTCATATGATACATGTCTTTCTCTGTTTGACTTATTTCGCTCAGCATAATACCCTCCAGTTCCATCCACGTCGTTGCAAATGGCAAGATCTCATTCCTTTTGATGGCTGCATAATATTCCATTGTATATATATACCACTTCTTCTTTATCCATTCATCTGTTGATGGACATCTTGGCTCTTTCCACAGTTTGGCTATTGTGGACATTGCTGCTATAAACATCGGGGTGCACGTAGCCTTTCGGGTCCCTACTTTTGTATCTTTGGGGTAAATACCCAGGAGTGCAATTGCTGGATCATATGGTAGCTCTATCTTCAACTTTTTGAGGAACCTCCATACTGTTTTCCAGAGTGGCTGCACCAGCTTGCATTCCCACCAACAGTGTAGGAGGGTTCCCCTTTCTCCGCATCCCCGCAACAATTAAGTAATCTTACTTCCTCCAGGGCTCCATTACAGAGAAGCTAGTTGCTAAAATTCTGGATTAACTGGGGAATGGGGAAGATTAATTCATTAAAATATACTGAACACCTACTATGTGGCCTTCAGTGTGCTACAGAAACCAAGACAAGAGATCAGGCTATAATCCATAATCAAAATATGTACTCATGGTCTAAAATACACATGTGATCTCTTTTATATACTTCTGGGAACAGTAAGAGTGCCTAAAACTTCTCTAGAAGTCTATGGTCATACACTAGAGATGTGCCCTAAATGATGTGCTCTCTGTGGAATCTGTTTCCAACTCAGGATTCTCCAAAGAAGAAAAATCAGTTGGCCCTCAAAAATGGATAGACTGTGGGAGTCTTTACATATTTAAGAAATATCCAAGCTTCCTAGAAAATAAAGGGGTTAAGGGGAAATTAGAGATCATCTGGTTTATTCCTCCAGAATTATTTGACCAAAAAAAGATGTCTAATAAATTTATAAATCTAGCCAGTTAATGGTAGACCAGAACAAGTGTAGACCTTCAAATTCCCAATTCAGAGCTCCTTCTACCACAATATAACCTTCAATTGTTTACCAAGAAGCTTATATGTAAAATTGGCCAATGTTGAATATAAGGTCAAGAAAATCGTAAGATGGCATTGTAAGTTTGGTAATTAACAAATATGAACAGTTTTTAGAACTAGTTCTTAAGCCCTGGAGAGATCTTTCCCAACAATACAGTTAACAAGCATTTTCGACATTCTTTGAATCCACTAATGACCCCAGAACTGTTACTTCTAAAAGACCATATTATGAAAGCTTATAATGATGACTATAAAGAATAAAAAGTACAGAATAAATAGGAATATAGTTATTATAAGATAGACTTTTAACTGAAGTTATCTTAATTTGTTTTCTTTTTTTTTTTTTATTTTTATTTAAAGATTTTTTTTTATTTATTTGACAGAGAGAGACACAGCGAGAGAGGGAACACAAGCAGGGGGAGTGGGAGAGGGAGAAGCAGGCTTCCCGCTGAGCAGGGAGCCCGATGCGGGGCTCGATCCCAGGACCCTAGGATCATGACCTGAGCCAAAGGCAGACGCTTAACGACTGAGCCACCCAGGCGCCCCTCTTAATTTGTTTTCTGATGCTTCTGACAATGACTTAAAATCAACCTACTAAATATGCTACAATGAAATATCAGTAAGAGTTCTATCTTCATTTGACACATTGTTCTTCTCACAATTCTTACAGGGTGGGTATGTCTGTTTTATTACTCTGTCACTTTTCTTTGATCCAAGAACAGTAATATTGTGAATGATTTGGCTGGTAGTTGCTATATATGCTAATAGGACTTACATTCTCATAGTTATTCTCCAGATTACTATAGATCTTATTAACTGCTCTGAAGAACATTTCAAAAAAATATGGTTTACAACTTATATTTCTCTATGCCTAAAAAAAAAGTCATTAATTATGAGAAGGCATTCTTTATGTAATATTCAACCATGAAGAGAGAAAAAAATCTTTTAGTTTATCTCCTCCTTTGACTTAAAAAAAGATAAAAATCTCAATATTTGCAAATCGTACAGATTTAATTTCATGGAGAAGAGAGAAAAATAGGATTGACTTAATTCAGATTCTCTATTTCCTAATGAGAAACTATAATGAAGGAAACCCATTAGCAGTTTTGGAGGTTTAGATACAACTCATTAATCTAGATGCATACAAATTTAAACCCCAAAGAAGCAAATTTATAGTGTAAGTCTTAGGGAATTGGTAATGCCATCTCCATCATCTAGATCACAAAATACAGCAGCAATGAATAAATAAGTATGGCAGAGGGAGCTTGGGGAGATGGTGGACTAGGAGGACCTTGAGCTCCCCCTGTCCCACATTTTCAACAAGATATCATCCATATCCAAGTCAATAAACGAGAGAGTTATCTGATGACTGCCAGAACAAACTCCACAACTAAATATAATAGAGAAGAAGCTGCATCTGAAATGTTGGCAAGGTAAGAAAGGTGGAGGGAAGCTGCCAGGAGACAGGGAACTGCATGCACACAGAGGGCAGAGAAACAGGCCATGGCACCATGGAGCTCACATAAGGAAGACTAATCCGCATAATGTTTGCCTTTAAAAACCAGAGGGGCTGATTTCCATGAGTTTGTATAACCTGTGGGACTTAGAACCTGGAGCTTTAAAAGTCAGCTGACTCAGCACTGGGCAAGTCTGGAGGCAGGAATGATAGCTGGGTCACCACCCTTAAAGAGACAGCAGCCTGCATGGAAAGGAAACATAAACCACAGTTTACACGCTGGGGGCAAACACGAGAAAGATCTGTTCATACTGATTTTGGAGGATGTTGGATGACTTCTATGAAAATGAGGGAACTGGCAGGTGCCATTTTCCTCCCCTGCCTCTCAGCATAAACACAGACACCTGTGGGGTCCAGGGCTCCACAGACGCTATCTAACCTGCTAGCAGTGCATCATGCCCACAGTTCTCCTAAGGACTCACCTACTCCAAGCCTGCTGTCCAAGTCCTGGGCTCAGGGCAAATACTATTAAAGTTGCATGGGGGGGAGCCTGGGTGGTTCAGTTGTTAAGCATCTGCCTTCGGCTCGGGTCATGGTCCCAGGGTCCTGGGATTGAGCCCCGCATCGGGCTCCCTGCTCAGGGGGGAGCCTGCTTCTCCCTCTCCCACTCCTCCTGCTTGTGTTCCCTCTCTCGCTGTGTCTCTCTCTGTCAAATAAATAAATAAAATCTTAAAAAAATAAAAAGCTGCATGGGCACTTTGCCAAGTGCACAGTTGCTACAGGGTCCACAAACATCTCCTAAACCATGCTCAGCCTTATGGTCCCAGCCACCATCACACACCCAGCCAATTCCCACAGGAACCAGAGCTGCCCCCAGGACCCACTTCCCCAGCTGGGCTCCCACAGGTGCCTTTGCATGCACACTCAGTTGCATGACCCCACTTGCCCTCACATGCTGCACCCAGCCTCGTGCCCCTGGCCACCCAGTCATGCAGCCCCCAGCAGCCACAGTGCTACAAGGGATCCTGCATGGCACTAGTGGCCCAGGGAAAATTTTGCTAATATCACCACCTTGCTCCCAACTACCCCAGCAGCCACACTCTTACCTAAAGTTGGCCTGCCTGGGTCCCACTAATACCACAGAGAGCAAGCACAGCCCATAACAGGCAAAGAATCAGTGCAGATAACTGCACTGAAAGAAAAGTGATTCAGACACAATAGCAGAGTGTAAGCAACTCACAAGATACTCACCTGAAGGACCAGGTTCTGGTGAATAGGGAACACTGTACTGCAGGGAACTCCAGGACCTCTTTGTAAAATCACTACCGTCAAGAGCAGAGCACACAACAGATTTTCTTTTTCTCTTTTTCTTTTTTAAGATTTATCTATTCATTTCAGAGAGAGAGAGAGCACGAGCAGGAGGGGCAGAGGGAGAGAGAGAATCCCAAACAGACTCCACACTTAGCACAGAGCCCAACACAGGGCTCAACCCCATGACCCCAATATCATGACCTGAGCCAAATCCAAGTCAGACACCCAACCAACTGTGCCACCCAGGTGCCCTGACAACAGATTTTCTTAACACAGAGAAACAGACACAGAGAGGTAGACAAAATGAGGAGACAGAGAACTTTATCCCAAATGAAAGAACAGCAGAGCCAGAGATCTAAATGAGACAGATATAAGTAATATGCCTGATAAAGAATTTAAAGCAATGATCATAAGGATACTCACTGGACTTAAGAAAAAAAAAAGTGGAAGACATGAGTGAAACCCTTAACACAGAGATAAGGAATAACATAGCAGAGATAAAGGGCTCAGTAAGTGAAATGAGAAACACACCTGATGGAATGAACACCAGGCTGGAAAAAACAGAGGAACAAATTAGTGACCTAGAAGAGAGAGTAATGGAAATAATTAAGCTGAACAAAAGAGAGAAAAGAATTCTGCAAAATGAAAATAGACTTAGGTAACTCAGTGATTCCATCAAATATAGTAACATTTGTATTATAGGAGTTCCAGAAGAAAAGAAAAGAGAGTGGGGAGGAAAGGAGAAAAGAATGGACTCAAACTTACACAAGTATCAACTTAATGTAGACTGCTATATGGAGGACAGGTTGTATACAAACCTAATAGTAACCATATATCAAACACCAGTAATAAATATGAAAAGAATAAAGAGAAAGAAATCCAAATATGTCATTAAAGAACAATGAGCAAAACATGAAGGAGATAAAGACAACATCAGAAAAAATCTTCAGAAACAACCACAAAACAAGTGATAAAATGGCAATAAATATATATCTATCAATAATTACTTTAAATGTAAATAGATTAAATGCTCCAATCAAAAGACATAGAGTGACATAATGGATTTGAAAAAAAAGATCCTGGGGATCCTGGGTGGCTCAGATGTTTAAGCATCTGCCTTCGGCTCAGGTCATGATCCCAAGGTCCTGGGATCAAGCCCCATGTTGGGCTCCCAGCTCAGCAGAGAGTCTGCTTCTCCCTCTACCTCTCCCCTTGCTTGTGCTCTCTCTGCCTCTCTCACTCAAATGAATAAATAAAATCTTAAAAAAAAAAAAAACACAATCCATCTATGTGCTGCCTACAAGAGGATCAATTTAGACCTAAAGACACCTGCAGATTGAAAGTGAAGGGACAGAGAAACAATTACCATACAAATGGATGTCTAAAGAAAGCCAGAGTAATAACACTTATATTGGACAAAATAGTCTTTAAAACAAAGACTGTAACAAGAGACAAAGAAAGACCCTATATAATAATAAGGGATGGGGGCAAACCAACTAGCATGGTAAGTATTTATGCACTCAACATGAGAGTACCCAAATACATAAAACAGTTCATTAAAAAAACATAAAGGAATCAGTCAATAATAATAGAATTACATAGAGGACTTTAAAACTCAACTTACATTGATGGATAGATCATCTAAACAGAATATCAAAAGGAAACAATGGCTTTGAATGACACACCGGAACACATGGATTTAACAGATATATTCAGAATATTCCATCCTGAAACAGCAGAATACATATTCTTTTCAAGGGCACATGGAACATTCTCCAGAATAGTTCACATAATAGAACAAAAAACAAACCTCAACAAATTCAAGAATATTGAAATCATACCATGCATATTTTCTGACTACAGTGCTATAAAACTAGAAGTCAACCACAAGAAAAAATATGGAAAGACCAAATACGTGGAAGTTAAATAACATGCTACTAAAAAAATGAATGGATTAACAAGAAAAATCAAAGGAGCAATAAAAAAGTACATGGAAACAAATGAAAATGAAAGCACAACCATCCAAAGCCTCTGGAATGCAGCAAAAGCAATTCTAAGAAGGAAGCTTATAGCAATACAGGCCTATCTCAAGAAGCAAGAAAAATCTTAATCTAATTTTATGTCTAAAGAAGCTAGAAAAAGAACAATGAACAAAAACTAAATCCATCCATTGGAAGAAAGTTAATAATAAAGACTAGGACAAAAATAAAAGACATAGAAACTTGAAAAAACAATAGAACCGATCAATGAAACCAGGAGCTGGTTCTTTGAAAAATAATCAATAAAATTGATAAACCTGTCTCCACTCTTATCAAGAAAAAAAGAGAAAGGACACAAATAAATAAAATCACAAATGAGGGGACAAATAACAACCAACACCACAAAAATAAAAACAATCATAAAAGAATATTATGAAAAACTATATGCCAACAAATTGAACAACATAAAAGAAATGGATAAATTCCTAGAATTATGTAAACTGCCAAAACTGAAACAGGAGGAAATAGAAAATTTGAATGGGCCAATAACCAGCAAACAAATTGAGTCAGTAACCAAAAAACTCCCAACAAATTAAAGTCCAGGACCAGATGGCCTCACAAGTGAATTCTAGCAAACATTTAAGAAAGAGTTAATAACTACTCCAAAATATAGGAAAGGAAGGAAAACTTCTAAATTCATTCTATGAGACTGGCATCATCCTGGTACCAAAACCAGATAAAGACAACACAAAAAAGAAGAACTACAGGCCAATATCCCTGATGAACATAGATACAAAAATTCTCAATAAAATACTAGCAAACCCAATTCAACAATACATTAAAAAAAAAAAATCATTCACCAGGATCAAGTGAGATTTATTCCAAGGTGGCAAGGGTGGTTCACTATTTGCAAATTAATCAACATGATACATCACATCAATAAGCGAAAGGATAAGAAAAGGTTACAGAAAAAAAACATTTGGCAAAGTACAACATCCATTCATGATAAAAACCCTCAACAAAGTAGGTTTAGAGGGAACAGACCTTAACATAATAAATGCCATATATGAAAAGACCCATGGCTAATATCATCCTTAATAGGGAAAAACTGAGAGTTTTTCCCCTGGGGTCAGGAACAAGATAAGAATGTCCACTCTCACCACTTTTATTCAATGTAGTAATGGAAGTCCTAGCCACAGGACAACAAAAAGAAATAAAAGATATACAAATTGGTAAGAAAGAAGTAAAACTTCCACTATTTGCAGATGGCATGATAGTCTATACAGAAAACCCAAGAGACTCCAAAAAAAAGAAGAAGAAAACAATCTCATTTACAATTGCACCAAAAATAATAAGATACCCAGGGAAAAAACCTAACCAAAGAGATGAAAGACGTGTACTCTGCCAACTATAAAATACTGATGAAAGAAATTGAAGATGACACAGAGAAATGAAAAGACATCCCATGCTTATCGATTGGAAGAATAAATATTGTTACAATGTCTATACTACCCAAAGAAATCAAACATTTAATGCTATACCTATCAAAATACCAACAATATTTTTCACAGAACTAGAACAAATAATCCTAAAATTTGTATGGAACTACAAAGGACCCTGATAGCCAAAGGATCTTGAAAAACTAAAGCAAAGCTGGAGCATCACAATTCCCAACTCCAAGTTATATTTCAAAGCTGTAATAATGAAAACAGTATGGTACTGGTAGAAAATTAGACACATAGATCAATATAACAGGATAGAAAACACATAAATAAATTCACAATTATATAGTCAATTAATCTTCCATGAAGGAGGAAAGAATATCCAGTTGCAAAAAAGACACTCTCCTCAACAAATGGTGTTGGGCAAACTGGACAGTAACATGCAAAAGAAAGAAACTGGACCACTTTCTTACACCATACACAAAAATAAATTCAAAATGAATGAAAGACTTAATATAAGACCTAAAACCATAAAAATCCTAGAAGAGAACAGAGGAATCTTCTAGGATTTTATATATATATATATATATATATAATTCAACCATAAAGAAGAATGAAATGTTAAGTGAAATAAGCCAGTCAGAGAAAGACAAATACTAAATGATCTCTTGCATATGTGGAATTTAAGAAACAAAAAAGGAGCAAGATGGCAGAGGAGTAAGAGACCTAAATTTTGTCTGGTCCCAGGAATTCAGCTAGATAGGGATCAAATCATTCTGAACACCTACGAACTCAACAGGAGATCGAAGAAAAGAATAGCAACAACTCTCTGAACAGAAAAGCAACCACTTTCTGGAAGGTAGGACATGCGGAGAAGTGAATCTGAGGCGATATTCGGGAAGATAGACAGCAGGGGAGGGGGTGTCTGTCAGCCGCTACTGGCAAGGGATAGAGCAGCAGAGCACAAAACTGGAACATTTAAAAGTCGGCTCCACTGAGGGATGTCACTCCAGTGGCTATGCAGGGGGTGGAACACTCGCTGGGACAGTGTGTTCTCAGGACACTCAGGGTCACAGAAAGACTGGGGGTGCCTGAGTGTGGCAGAGCTCCCAGGTATCGGAGCGGGGAGGCCGGCTGCAGAGACGGAGCCGAGGCATGGGTTCTCAGCTCGGGGTTGCCATAAACTGTGATCCATGACACAGTTGGGCCACTGCTCCTCCAGCAGGAACACAGCAAGTACCAGATCCAGGTAAACTCCACTTCCTTCCCTGGGAGGAGTGGCACGGGAGTGCACCACAGGGATCTGCTGGGTTTGGAGACTCCACACGGCGTCTGGAGCCAGAGATAGAAACGCTCAGTCACAGGCCAGGTGAGCACAGAGTGCGGCCAGAGACTGGCAAGACAGGAGTGATTGACTGCTTTTCTCTTGGGGTGCACTGAGGAGTGGGGCCCTGAGGTCTCGGCCCCTCCTGGACAAAGACTGGGAGGGCGCCATTTTCACTCTCGTCCTCCAAAGCTGTACGGAAAGCTTGCAGGGAACAAAACTCCCGAGAGCAAACTGGGGCAAATTATGTAGCTCCGACCCAGCAAGGACGGGGCAATTCCACCTCTGGCAAAGACATTTGGGGACCATGGTAACAGGCCCCTCCCCCAGAAGATCAGCAAGAACAGCCAGCCAAGACCAAGTTTACCCATCAATGAGAATGGCAGAACTCCAGCGCTAGGGGAACACTGCACATAGAATTCATGGCTTTTTTACCATGATTCTTTAGTCTTTCAAAGTTAATTTTTTTTAATTTTCTTTTATTCTTTTTCTTTATTTTTTTGAATTTTTCTTTTTCCCTTTTTCAACCAACATCTTATCAATCCATTTTATTGAAAACATTTTTATTTTTCATTTTTAGAGTCATATTCTATCCCTTCATAATAGTTAACCTTATTTTTGGTATATATATATATATATATATATATATATATATATATATATACCAAAAGTATATATAAGTTGTTCTCTCTTTAAAATGTTGGGATACAGTTTCTTCTAACAGACCACAATATACCCGAAATCTCTAGTGTATGGCTTTGTTCTAGTGCCCTGCCTGATCACATTCTCTCCCTTTTTTTTTTTTTAAATCCTCTTCTTTCTTTTTTCAAACAACTTTTTATTTTATCAATTCTTTTATAAAATCTTTTATAATTTTCAATTTACAGTCATATTCCATCCCTTCATTGTATTTACCCTTATTTTTGTACATATATAAGTTTTTCTTTCTTGAAAATTTTGGAAGGCACTTTCTTCTAACAGACCAAAATACGTCCAAAATCTAGGGTGTGGCTCTGATCTATGCACCAGCCTGATCATATTTGATCATATTCTGTTTTCTTGTTTGTTTGTTTCTTTGTTTTTTTTATCTTTTTCTTTTTCTTTTTTCTTTCTTTCCCATTCTTTTCCCCAGTTTCAGGTCTCTTCTGATTTGTTTAGTGTATATTTTTCTGGGGTCGTTTTTACCCTGTTAGCATTTTGTTCTCTCATTCATCTATTTTCCTCTGGACAAAATGACAAGATGGAAAAAATCACCTCAAAAAAAAAAAAAAAAGAACAAGGGGAACTACTGACTGCCAGAGACCTAATCAATATGCACATTAGTAAGATGTAGGAACTAGAGTTCAGAATGACCATTTTAAACATACTAGCTGGGCTTGAAAAAAGCATGGGAGATATTAGAGAAACACATTCTGGAGAAATAAAAGAACTAAAATCTAACCATGTTGAAATCAAAAAGGCTATTAATGAGGTGATATCAAAAATGGAGGCTCTAACTGCTAGGATAAATGAGGCAGAAGAGAGAATTAGTGATACAGAAGACCAAATGATGGAAAATAAAGAAGCTGAGAAAGAGAGATAAACAACTACTGGATCATGAGGGCAGAATTCGAGAGATAAGTGATACCATAAGATGAAACAATATTAGAATAATAGGGATCCCAGAAGAAGAACAAAGAGAAAGAGGGGCAGAAGGTTTCTTGGAGCAAATTATAGCAGAAAACTTCCCTAATTTGGGGAAGGAAACAAGCATCAAAATCCAGGAGGCACAGAGAACCCCCCTCAGAATCAATAAAAATAGGTCAACACCCTGACATCTAATAGTAAAACTTATGAGTCTCAGAGACAAAGAGAAAACCCTGAAAGCAGCTCCGGAGAAGAGATATGTAACCTACAATGGTAGAAACATTAGATTGGCAACAGACCCATCCACAGAGACCTAGCAGGCCAGAAAGGAATGGCATGATATATTCAGAACACTAGATGAGAAAAATATGCAGCCAAGAATACTATATCCAGCTAGGCTATCACTGAAAATAGAAGGAGAGATAAAAAACTTCCAGGACAAACAAAAACTAAAGGAATTTGCAAACATGAAAGCAGCCCTACAAGAAATATTGAAGGGGTCGTCTAAGCAAAGAGAGAGCCTAGAAGTAACATACATCAGAAAGGAACACAGACAATATACAGTAATAGTCACCTTACAGGCAATACAATGGCACTAAATTCATACCGTTCAATAGTTACCCTGAACATAAATGGACTAAATGCCCCAATCAAAAGACACAGGCTATCAGATTGGATAAAAAAACAAGACCCATTGATATGCTGTCTGCAAGAGACTCATTTTAGACCCAAAGACACCTGCAGATTGAAAGTGAGGGGTGGAAAACCATTTACCATGCTAACAGAGACCAAAAGAAAGTTGGGGTGGCAATCCTTATATCAGACAAATAGGACTTTTTTTTTTTTTTTTTTTAAGATTTTATCCATTAATTTGACAGAGAGAGACACAGCGAAAGAGGGAACACAAGCAGGGGGAGTGGGAGAGGGAGAAGCAGGCCTCCCGCTGAGCAGGGAGCCCGATGCGGGACTCAATCCCAGGACCCCGGGATCATGACCTGAGCCAAAGGCAGACGCTCAATGACTGAGCCACCCAGGCGCCCGCTGAGCCACCCAGGCGCCCGAGACAAATAGGATTTTAAACAAAACACTATAATAAGAGATGAGGAAGGACACTATATCCTACTTAAAGGGTCTATCCAACAAGAAGATCTAACAATTTTAAATATCTATTCCCCTAACATGGGAGCAGCCAATTATATAAGCCAATCAGTAACAAAAGCAAAGAAACACATTGACAACAATACAATAATACTGGGGGACTTTAACAACCCCTCACTGAAATGGACAGATCATCTAAGCAAAAGATCAACAAGGAAATAAAGGCTTTAAATGACACACTGGACCAAATGGACTTCACAGATATATTCAAAACATTCCATCTCAAAGCAACAGAATACACATACTCCTCGAGTGCCCATGGAACATTCTCCAGAATAGATCACACCCTAGGTCAAAAATCAGGTCTCAACCAGTACGAAAAGATTGGGATCATTCCCTGCATATTTTCAGACCACAATGCTTTGAAACTAGAACTCAATCACAAGAGGAAAGTTGAAAGAACTCAAATACATGGAGGCTAAAGAGCATCTTACTAAAGAATGAATGGGTCAACCAGGAAATTAAAGAAGAATTTAAAAAATTCATGGAAACCGAAGAAAATGAAAACACAACTGTTCAAAATCTTTGGGATGCAGCAAAAGCAGTCCTAAGAGGCAAGTATATAGCAATACAAGCCTTTCTCAAGAAACAAGAAAGCTCTCAAGTACACAACCTAACCCTACACCTAAAGGAGCTGGAGAAAGAACAGCAAATAAAGCCTAAACCCAGCAGGAGAAGAGAAATAATAAAGATCAGAACAGATATCAATGAAATAGAAACCAAAAGAACAGTAGAACAGATCAACGAAACTAAGATCTGGTTCTTTGAAAGAATTAACAACATTGATAAGCCCCTGGCCAGACTTATCAAAAAGAAAAGAGCAATGACCCAAATCAACAAAATCATGAATGAAAGAGGAGAGATCACAACCAACACCAAAAAAATATAAACAATTCTAAGAACATATTATAAGCAACTCTATGCCAGCAAATTAGATAATCTGGAAGAAATGGATGCATTCCTAGAGATGTATCAACTACCAAACCTGAACCAGGAAGAAATAGAAAACCTGAACAGACCTATAACCACTAAGGAGATTGAAGCCCTCATCAAAAATCTCCCAACATACAAAAGCCCAGGGCCAGATGGCTTCCCTGGGGAATTCTACCAATCATTTAAAGAATTAATACCTATTCTTCTGAAACTGTTCCAAAAAATAGAAATGGAAGGAAAACTTGCAAACTCATTTTATGAGGCCACCATTACCTTGATCCCAAAGCCAGACAAAGACCCCACCAAAAAAGAGAATTACAGACCAGTATCCTTGATGAACATGGATGCAAAATGTCTCACCAAAATACTAGCTATTAGGATCCAACAGTACATTAAAAGGATTATTCACCATGGCCAAGTGGGATTTATCCCTGGGCTGCATGTTTGGTTCAAAATCCACAAATCAATCAATATGACACAATACATTAATCAAAGAAAGAACAAGAACCATATGATCCTCTCAATAGATGCAGAAAAAACATTTGACAAAGTACAGCACCCTTTCTTGATCAAAACTCTTCAGAGTATAGGTATAGAGGGTACATACCTCAATATCATAAAGGCCATCTATGAAAAACCCACTGTAAACATCATTCTCAATGGGGAAAAACTGAGAGCTTTTCCCGTAAGGTCAGGAACACAGCAGGGATGTCCACTATCACCCCTGCTATTCAATATAGTATTAGATGTCCTCGCCACAGCAATCAGACAACAAAAAGAAATAAAAGGCATCTGAATTGGCAAAGAAGAAGTCAAACTCTCACTCTCTGCAGATGATATGATACTTTATGTGGAAAACCCAAAAGACTCCACCCCAAAACTGCTAGAATTCATACAGGAATTTAGTAAAGTGGTAGAATATAAAATCAATGCACAGAAATCAGTGGCATTCCTATACACCAACAACAAGACAGAAGAAAGAGAAATTAAGGAGTCGATCCCATTTGCAATTGCACCCAAAACCATGAGATACCTAGGAATAAATCTAACCAAAGAGGCAAAGAATCTGTACTCAGAAAAGTATAAAATACTCATGAAAGAAATTGAGGAAGACACAAAGAAATTGAAAAACATTCCATGCTCATGGATTGGAAGAACAAATATTGTGAAGATGTCAATGCTACCTAGAGCAATCTACACATTTAACGCAATCCCTATCAAAATACCATACATGGTTTTCAAAGAAATGGAACAAATAATCCTAAAATTTGTATGGAACCAGAAAAGACCCCGAATAGCCAGAAGAATGTTGAAAAAGAAAAGCAAAGCTGGTGGTATCACAATTCTGGACTTCAAGCTCTATTACAAGCTTTAATCATCAAGACAGTATGGTACTGGCATAAAAACAGACAAATAGATCAATGGAACAGAACAGAGAGCCCAGAAATGGACCATCAACTCTACGGTCAACTAATCTCCAACAAAGCAGGAAAGAATGCCGAATGGAAAAAAGACAGTCTCTTCAACAAATGGTGTTGGGAATATTGGACAGCCACATGCACAAGAATGAAACTGGACCATTTCCTTACACCACAAACAAAAATAGACTCCAAATGGTTGAAAGACCTAAATGTGAGACAGGAGTCCATCAAAATCCTAGAGGAGAACACAGGCAGCAACCTCTTTGACCTCAGCTGCAGCAACTTCTTCCTAGAAACATCGCCAAAGGCAAGGGAAGCAAGGGCAAAAATGAACTCTTGGGACTTCATCAAGATAAAAAGCTTTTGCACAGCAAAAGAAATAGTCAACAAAACCAAAAGACAACTGACAGAATGGGAGAAGATATTTGCAAATGACATATCAGATAAAGGGCTAGTATCCAAAATCTATAAAGAACTTATCAAACTCAACACCAAAGAACAAATGATCCAATCAAGAAATGGGCAGAAGACATGAACAGACATTTTTCCAAAGAAGACATCCAAATGGCCAACAGACACATGAAAAAGTGCTCCACATCGCTCGGCATCAGGGAAATCCAACTCAAAATCTCAATGAGATACCACCTCACACCAGTCATTAAGGCTAAAATTAACAAGTCAGGAAATGACAGATGTTGGTGGGGATGCGGAGAAAGGGGAACCCTGCTACACTCTTGGTGGGAATGCAAGCTGGTGCAGCCACTCTGGAAAACAGTATGGAGGTTCCTCAAAAAGTTAAAATAGAGCTACCCTATGACCCATCAATTTCACTACTGGGTATTTACCCCAAAGGTACAAATGTAGTGATCCGAAGGGGTATGTGCACCCCGATGTTCATAGCAGCAATGTCCACAATATCCAAACTATGGAAAGAGCCCAGATGTCCATCAACAGATGAATGGATAAAGAACCTGTGGTATGTATAAAAAATGTAATATAATGTAGCCATTAAAAGAAATGAAATCTTGCCTTTTGCAATGATGTGGATGGAACTGGATTGTATTATGCTGAGCGAAATAAGTCAATCAGAGAAAGACATATATCATATGCTCTCACTGATATGAAGAATTCTTAATCTCAGGAAACAAACTGAGGGTTGCTGGAGTGGTGGGGGGTGGCAGGGTTGGGGTGGTTGGGTGATAGACATTGGGGAGGGTTGTGCTATCGTGAGCACTGTGAATTGTGTAAAACTGTTGAATCACAGACCTGTACCTCTGAAACAAATAATACATTATATGTTAAGAAAAGAAGAAGATATTAGGAAGGGAAAAATGAAGGGGGAGAAATCGGAGGAGGAGAGGAACCATGAGAAACTATGGACTCTGAGAAACAAACTGAGGGTTCTAGAGGAGAGGGTGGTGGGAGGATGGGTTAGCCTTGTAATGGGTATTAAAGAGGGCATGTACTGAAGGGAGCACTGGGTGTTATATGCAAACAATGAATCATGGAACACCACATCAAAAACCATTGATGTAATGTATGATGATTAACGTAGCATAATAAAATTTAAAAAAAGAAAAAGAAAAAAAGCAAATGAGTAATGGGAAAAAAGTGAAAGAGAGACAATGCAACAGAGTTAACTACAGAGAACAAAGTAATGGTTAATAGAGGGGAGGCGGGTGGGGGGGTGGATTAAATAGGTGATGGAGATTAAGGAGGGTACTTGTCTTGATGAGCACTGAGTAATGTATGGAATTGTTAGAACACTATATTGTACACTGAAACTAATACAACACTGTGTGATAACTAACTGGAATTAAAACTTTTTAAAAAAGAAAATAATTGTTGTGGTAGGAAATTATTTATGTATTTATTTACTTACTTTTTAATTTTACTTTTTTTGGAGAAGGAATTGCATGTATAATAGCATTTTATTAAAGAACTTTAAGGGCATATGATTCATGAGCTAAAATAACACTTTTTTTTCAAAGGTCCTTTCCTTTAATCCTCTCAGCTTTTCCAGATGTTCTTTTATGCCTATACCCTACCGCTAACCACCATCTGGAGCTGAATCTTCTCTTGCTCCTTCCTTTGTCTTGTCGAGTTCTTTATTAAATGGGTTGAATTTGATTGTAAAAGTTGTATCCAAGTGAACCAGTATTGAGCTGAAACACATAAGGGGATAGGAAAAAAAGGGTTCTTACACATGGTTTATAGGATTACTTAAATATTTAAAACAAAACATAATTATCTGTAATGTGTGAGTATGTCTCTGCTTATATATTTTACATAGCATAAGTTATAAAGTATTTTACTAATATCAACAGCAATTTTGGTGTCTGCTATTTTTAAAAAGACATACATATCTATATTTCACAAGACCACATCATGATTTGGGACAATATTTTCTACTCTGAAATAAAGTAGGCCAAACAAATTTTTAGGACTGTTTTGTTGAATGTTTATCCATACCCTGAAGTCCATATTTATAATATTTACTTTTTTTCTGAATTGAGAGAAATGCCTGCTAATTTTTTAAAATGTAGGATATACAGAAAGAGAAAAGAGATTCTACTCTCAATTTTTTTAACGCTTAATTGTATCCAATCCTTAGCTGCACAACTTCCTATGCTTTGGCCTCTCAACAGTATGTTGTGGGAAGCAATTCCCATTTTATTAAACTTTCCTTGAAAAGATGATTTTAAATATTGGCATAATATTCCATTAAAAATGGGTACCGTTGGGGCGCCTGGGTGGCTCAGTCGTTAAGCGTCTGCCTTCGGCTCAGGTCATGATCCCAGGGTCCTGGGATCGAGCCCCGCATCGGGCTCCCTGCTGGGCAGGAAGCCTGCTTCTCCCTCTCCCTCTCCCCCCTGCTTGTGTTCCCTCTCTCGCTGTGTCTCTCTCTGTCAAATAAATAAATAAAATCTTAAAAAAAAAAAAAAAGGGTACCGTTATTTAGATTAGTCAATATTTGCTATTTTGAAGGCTATCATATATATTTTGGTGTATATTAATTACATGAATTAATGATCACTTCCCTAACTTAGTTTCCAAGCAGGAAATTAGTGATTTGATGGGTATTCCATTGATGGCTTCCCATAACTATTGAAGGAATGATTAAATGGTGCATAAACTGATTCCTTGTCATTACCCACAAATTTTCAATAAGCACTCAATGCCCCCTAAATGTCTGTCATGAGAAAATACATGTATTTGGCTCTGGGCTTCATATAAGCAGGTAAGCATAAAGGGCATACACGTGATGTTCTCAGCTGATATCTGGGGGAGGGAGTAGAAATTATAGTTACATAGGCACTTTTTTTATTGACTCCCCAAAATGGGCCACGCCTATATGCAGGGTACTTCACACACATTTTCTCAAACCATTATCTGAACTCTGTCAACTCAAAGAGCTGCTGCCCTGCGTTGGAAAGTTTGTAATCCCAGTCTCTGGTCTATGTGGTAGAAATTGAGGGGGAACATAAGGACTTTCTGTCACTTTCTCACGAATGGGATTCTTCTATTTTGTGAAATAAAGTGTTATTAGACCACTAGGGTTCCCCCACCTCAATTTAGTTTCATTGCACTACTATTCCATGGAAATTCTCTTATACTCTGATTAAAGACTCTCTACATCTTTGCTTTCAGAACACGGTTTTTCTGTCTTTCTATGTCTTTTAAAAACATTATAGTTGAAAACTGCTAAGTCTATATTAGAATCTGCTGGACAAATGCTATTTCAATTTAGAGAGCCAAATATGTCCTTTAACTTTTACCACTTGTGTAAAAACAGCTAGAATTGATGTGAATTAGCCATTCCTATTAGGGGAAGTGTTTAAAAAATGCACTCTGCTTTGGCAAGCACACCACCTTATTGTAGGGAGGTCAAGATACTATTAAAGTCAATACTATTTTAATGATTAATTTGATGTAGCTATGCAACAACAGAAGTAAAAGAAGAAACACTATTAAAAAATACTTCCAGGTTTTATTATTTTCCCAGAAACTGACACCAATTCTGATGATTATTTCAATGGATTTTTTTTTTTTAAAACTTAAAGTTTGTATACTTGAGGTTTTTTTTTTTATCTAACTCAGCATTATTACAGGGAAGGAAATATCAGAAAATTGAATAAGAAATGTATTTACAATGATCTACGAGATGAGGAAAAGCCTTCCAGAAATAATATGTTCTTTTCAATATTAAATTTCTTGTTATATGTGATATAATTGTCTACACAAAAGTCTCCCAGCTTCTGAACAGATTGTCTTGAGTATTATTAATATCTTAAAACTGAGTCTTCTTATAAAGTATTTTTGTTCCTCTTTGTGACTACTAAATATTCAAAGAAGGAAATACATCCTAGTTACCTAATATTGATTCAAATAATGTATCATTATAAAATAAAAACACCAGTTCATTAGGCTAAGTCAGACTTTCCCCTTCTTTTTGCTTTGATAAAAATTACAGATCTAATGCCCTATATTGAGGTTTCTCCAAATAAAACAGGCAATTCTTACCGGCTTTCTCTGAGATGCTTATGTCATCTGGGGGTTTAAACACATCATATAGGACAAGTAGAACTAATTCTTTTTTCTCTTTTACCTAATCATGCTTAAAAATTCTGTGAATTAGGTAAGTACTCTAATAGCAAATACAGTTAATTTTAAAGGAAAATGTTTAGTGTTCACAATTAAAATAACTAAGAACATAATATCTCAAATATTTTAAGAAGGTACTAAAAAAAATCACTGTATATGACAAAAATTACTTTCCATTGAGCTGTATTTGTATTTTTAAATATAAAGTCACTTGGTTAAATCCTTAGCTACTTAATTTCTGACATGGAATTTCTTTTTTTATTTAAGTAAATAGTACAAGTTGCCTGATCGCTAGAAAATTCTGTAGGTAAGCAAATACTGTAAGATGAAACATGCCAGAACACTGAGGATAATTTGCGTTCATTGACTCTGTAGAGGTGCTGGACAAAGGCTCATTTTTAAAATGGAGCATAATTCAAAATTATGGACTTGGCAAATCAATAATTCTTTATACATGTCAGATGAAGTAATTTTTTTAGTTAGCTAATTGGCTTTAAGGAAAATATCTCACTAAACTAAAGACATCAGAGGTACAAATGAAAACTATTTTTTTATTTCCCCCTAACTGTGATAACAAAGCCTGAATATCTTAATTTGGATTTTCAATGACGTATTTATTTTTCAAATTAAATTTTCTCATTGTTTTCTAAATTCTTTTTGTAAACTTCTGAACTTAGAACAAAGTTGAACTCTGAAAACAAATAAGCTTATTACGCTTTGCAAGGATTTATAGGAGTACTCTCTATGTGAATGTGAGTGTGCATTTGGAAGAATTGATTCATAAAAGCCAGAGACACTGACTACTTCTTTAAACTTTCTGAATAAGTAAACTTTACCTAAATAGGTTGTATTACCTGTAAGAACTGTTCATGTGATATGCTGAAATATCTACTCTTCAATGCTTAATGTAATTTGTAAAATACATAAATGTCAAAGGTGAGGCCAAAGAAAGTATTTCTTTAGGAACTTCTACAAATAGTCCCCTTCCTTTTTTTTTTTTTTTTTTTTTAAGATTTATTTATTTATTTGACAGAGAGAGACACAGCAAGAGAGGGAACACAAGCAGGGGGAGAGGGAGAGGGAGAAGCAGGCTTCCCGTGGAGTAGGGAGCCCGATGTGGGGCTCGATCCCAGGACCCTGGGATCATGACCTGAGCCGAAGGCAGATGTTTAACGACTGAGCCACTCAGGTGCCCCAAATAGTCCCCTTCTTTAGTAATTAGATGATTGAAACTGTTCCTGCCACCCCTCCAAATGGTATCATACCACCAACTGAACTATGGCAGAGTATATTTTGTTACTCAGTAATTTCAAACTAGAACGATGCCAGTTGTAATTGTTTTAGAGCGTCTCAGCTATTCACCTGCTTCTGTGTGGCCACGTATGGAACATGTCACAGTTGGATGGACACTGGCAAGCTGAGTCCCTTTAAATTGCTCTACTGAATACTGAGAGATAAATCATTTGATTTCAGCTTCTCCTTGACTGATGTAAATGACAAACCTGGTAACTGTTTATATTGCAAAAGTTACCAATTTAATAGAATCAAATTTTTTTCTAGCCCAGTGGACTTCCTTTCCATCTAATCAGCCTATGGCACCCATTGACTGACACAGTGAGTTTACTTTCAAAAGAAAGTAAGTTTTATCACTTATTTCTCTATGTGTTTTTCTTTTATTAGGGCTTACATTGAAGTGCCCTGGGAGTCTTTGATATCTTATCTTTTCTTTCCCTGGATTGCCTACAATGCAGTTGCAAAATACTTATTCTCTCCCAACATTTTATTTATTTATTTATTTTAACTTCTCACACTCAAACTGAACTACATCAATGCCTTACTCCCCAGCACTTTTATGGAGGAGATGAATGAAGTAGACTGTCTCTGATAGAAATAGCCTGTCTTCCCTGTTTCTCTTAGAGTTCCTTTTAATTTTGGTCATGCAGTCAAGGATTTTAGACAAGCAAGTTTTTTTTTTTTTTTTATGAGTGAATGATGATGCATAAATAGTTAACTTGGGAAACTTGGGATGGAAACTTGGCAGGGGATCCATGGTTCAGGATATTAATATTTAACTATTAGTTTAAAGATGAAAAAGTAGTATGACCTTCTTCAAACAGCCAAGCTAAAATTTCAGCGGCTCCTAAGGATTTGTGTGTGCTGGGTTTTTTTTGTTTTTTTTTTTCCTCTTTATTTCCTCACATCTAGAGAGTCAGCAACAATGTTCCTATAATAAACCTCCCTGGCTTAGAGCCAATAAATTTTTATAGGTAGGCAGAACCCTAACCACCATTCAGTTAGGAATTTTTCATTCTGGGTTCTGGACTGCCCTTATGTTACATTAAGAATATTCTCAGATCTTTTCCAGGGAAAATGGAGAAGCCAAAAATTAAGAGTTTAAGATCAGAAAGTGTATCACCCTTTTATGAGAGTAACTCCCATTTATCTGATATTAGAGTTGTACTTCAAATTTTATGAAATACCAATTTTAGTGATTAATCACTTGGAAATCCCCTATTTTCTGTTTTTCAACTTCCATTACTCAAGCATGATAATAACAAATATTACTTCCCTAAATCTAGCTCGGTTTACTATTGGAGGACATCAGAATCCATTCTATTCATTCTGTATTTGTCTCAAACTCAAAGAAAGGCCCTACCCTTCTTCAAACCTGTCTATAGGGGCATGCACAGTGGAATTCAAAACACCAGAACTTCCAAGCCTGTGTCATCCCTGCAAAGCCATCCCTGGTAACTGCCCAAGTCACACTGAGTCAGGCCACACTGTGCCTTATTGGATGGAAACTATGCTGACGTGTCAATACGTCAGAACTATTGGAGCTTGCAGAGCAAGTTGAGATCTCTGAGCTCTTAATACAAAAAGAAACACGGTGTGCTCTCCCCATAAGTGGGGAAAGACTCTTACTTCCTAACTATGCTAATCCATGAGTCCCTAGGCAATGCTTTGATTTTCAGAGAGGTCTTTGTGGAATAACTGTATCTGTACTTTCTACCAAATCCTCCTCCTCAGAGTTAGGTACACACCGTGAATATTAGGCTAGAAATAATGTGATACTTAACACTGGGTTGTTCAACTTCCCTCTCCCCTACCTTCCCTATTAGACCCTGAGCTAGTATTTTAGGCCTTGTGTGCCTGATCTTCCTTTTTCCTTGTGATGAGATATTGTCTTGGAGGTTCTACAATTCCTTATATAAATTGTTCATGCTGGACATGGCCCTCAGACCCTCCAGTGGAGCTCCTATATGTATGCATCCTTTGATAAGCAAAGCTAAGGTTCAAGCTGACATGGGAAATTGAGGTCCACACAGGTGAGAATGATTCGCCTAGAGTCTCACGGGACAAAAACACGATTTACTGTTATGAGTTCACTGCAGCACACAGCTTCTCAGGAACTCTTGGTCAACATCTCCTTAAAACAGAACCAATATCATTCAACACCAAATTATGTAAAGGTCACTTTGAAAATAGAATCAGTAAGAAAGAGATATTAGAAGAAAAGTTAATTCCTATTTCCTTAATTTTTACCTAATGATTTTTTTCTTTTCTTTTCTTTTTTTTTAAAGATTTTATTTATTTATTTGACAGAGAGAGACACAGCGAGACAGGGAACACAAGCAGGGGGAGTGAGAGAGGGAGAAGCAGGCTTCCTGCGGAGCAGGGAGCCTGATGTGGGGCTCAATCCCAGGACCCTGAGATCACGACCTGAGCCGAAGGCAGACACTTAACAACTGAACCACCCAGGCACCCCCAATGATCTCCTTTAAGATCCCACTGTCCTAAATGGGATCTTGAAAAAGATCTATGCATTTAGTTGTCATCTCTCTTTAGGCTCCTCTTGTCTATGACAGTTTCTCAAACTTACTTTTTCATGATGTCGGAGTTCCTGAGAAGCACTGGTCACGTATTGTAGGATGCCCCTCTGCTGGGACTGTCTCCATGTTTTTCTCCTATGGAGACTTGGGTTTTAGAGAGGAAGATCACAGAGGATCACATATCATTTTCATTATATCATATCAAGAGTACACAGCATCAACATTATTTATGACTGCTAATGTTAACCATGACTACTCACTCCCTAAATGAATGTTTGCAATTTTCCCCACTGTGAAGTCACTCTTTCCCCCCATTTCTATACTTTACTTTTGGAACAAAGTTTCTGTGGCACAGTCCACATGTCATGGGTGGAGAGTTATATTTCCCCTTCTTTAGGGCAGGAAATCTAAATCAATTATTTGGAATTCTGTATGGAAGATTTATCCCTTCTTCCTCCATTCATTAATTCATTAAATCATTTATTTATATTCATAGAATCATGGACATTTATTTTATACTTTGCATTATAATCCAATACTACTTTATTTTGTTGTTCTAATTATTCCTTTCAGCTTTGGCCACTGGAAACTCTTTCCATTAGCTCATGGGCTCTTTGACAAGAATGTGTTGTTGTTGTTGTTTCAATATGGAACACTTCATGAATTTGCATGTCATCCTTGCTCAGGGGCCATGCTAATCTTCTCTGTATCATTCTAATTTGAGTTTATGCTTCCAAAGCTAGCATTAATGTGTTTTTGCTTTTGTTTTCTTTCACCACTTCCTTATTTTTGGCACAGCAAGATTCTCCAGTCTCATCTTACACATTTCCTTCCCTAGTCCTGGAAACAGCAATTCTCCAAGGAATATTATTCAAAACCAAGATTTGGTCCTTAGGGTGTACACATTGTTGCTGGGGTGTTATTTCTTATGATGTGCACATTGTTGCTGGGGTGTTTTTCTTTTAGGCTTTCTCATCTGACAGAGCAAGAAATATATGTTTGTATACTAACCCACATATATACACATATCTACATATATATGTATATATAGATGGATAGATAATATGTAACCATCTGTAACAATATTAACCTAAATATGAGTTCTTACTGAGATTAGTTACTTTTAAATTTCTCTTGCCTCCCAATTTTTATTCTTTTCACATTTCCTGGTTTTATTCTGTCTTCCAATTATCTCCTTTAAATTAGGCTCGCTCATCTAAATAACATTATGCTGGAAGCTTCTAAAGAGCCACCATCAACATACTAGTAGCTGCTAATTAGAACTCTGAAATAAATGAGGTAACTTAATAAAACCTAACTGAGAGATAGGAGTCTGACGGGCAGCCCCAACGTTTTTGTTTTTGGTTTTAAGATTTACTTACTTATTTTGGAGAGTGAGAGAGCAGAAGCAGGGGGAGGGGCAGAGGGAGAGAGAGAAAACCCTCAAGCAGACTCCCCGTTGAGTGCAGAGCCCAACTCGGGCTCAGTCCCAGGACCATGAGATCATGATCTGAGCTGAAACCAAGAGTCAGTCACTCAACCGACTGAGCCACCCAAGCACCCCACAGCCCCAATATTTAAGACACAAACCCAGAAGAGGTACAACCGTTAGTGAGAGTTGTTATTGAAGATATCAGAATATGTTTGTTCATAGCCAGTTAATCTTAATTCTCCCAACAAGTTTTATTTTTTTCAAGCCTCCATGTCTTTTCATGTGTTGTTTGCTCTGTCCAGAATTCTCTACACAAATTATTCCAATTGGTAAATTTCTTTTTACGATTCTTTTTTTTAAAGATCTTATTTATTTGAAAAAGAGAGAGAAAGAGAAAGCATGAGTGGAGAGAGGCGCCTAGGGAGAGGGAGAAGCAGAATTGCCATTGAGCAGGGAGCCTGACACGGGGCCGGATCCCAGCACCCTAAGACAATGACCTGAGCCGAAGGTAGACACTTAACCGACAGAGCCACCCAAGCACTCCTTTTTTTTTTTTTAATTGTTTTTCTTATGTTAATCACCATACATTACCTCGTTAGTTTTTTATGTAGTGTTCCATGATTCATTGTCTGTGCATAAAACCCAGGGCTCCATGAAGAATGTGCCCTCTTTAATACCCATCACCAGGCTAACCCATCCTCCCACCCCCCTCCCCTCTAGAACCCTCAGTTTGTTTTTCAGAGTCCATACTCTCTCATGGTTCGTCTCCCCCTCCGATTTCCTCCCTTCATTCTTCCCCTCCTGCTATCTTCTTCTTCTTCTTTTTTTTTTTCTTAACATATATTGCATTATTTGTTTCAGAGGTATAGATCTGTGATTCAACAGTCTTGCACAATTCACAGTGCTCACCACAGCACATAACCTCCACAGTGTCTATCACCCAGTCACCCCAACCCTCCCACCCCACCCCCCACTCCAGCAAACCTCAGTTTGTTTCCTGAGATTAAGAATTCCTCATATCAGTGAGATCATATGATACATGTTTTTCTCTGATTGACTTATTTCGCTCAGCATAACACCCTCCAGTTCCATCCACGTCGTTGCAAATGGCAAGATCTCATTCTTTAATGGCTGCTTAATATTCCATTTTTTATATATACCACATTTTCTTTGTCCATTCATCTACCGATGGACATCTTGGCTCTTTCCACAGTATGGCTATTGTGGACATTGCTCCTATAAACATTGGTGTGCACGTACCCCTTCAGATCCCTACATTTGTACTTTTGGGGTAAATACCCAGTAGTGCGATTGCTGGATCGTATGGTAGCTCTAGTTTCAACTTTTTGAGGAACTTCCATACTGTTTTCCAGAGTGGTTGCACCAGCTTGCATTCCCACCAACAGTGTAGGAGGGTTCCCCTTTCTCTGCATCCCCACCAACATCTATCGTTTCCTGACTTGTTTATTTTAGCCTTAATGACTGGTGTGAGGTGGTAACTCATTGAGGTTTTGAGTTGGATTTCCCTAATGCCGAGTGATGTTGAGCACTTTTTCATGTGTCTGTTGGCCATTTGGATGTCTTCTTTGGAAAAATGTCTGTTCATGTCTTCTGCCCATTTCTTGATTAGATCATTTGTTCTTTGGTGTTGAGTTTGGTAAGTTCTTCATAGATTTTGGATACTAGCCCTTTATCTGATATGTCATTTGCAAATATCTTCTCCCATTCTGTCGGTTGTCTTTTGGTTTTGTTGACTGTTTCTTTTCTGTGCAAAAGCTTTTTATCTTGATGAAGCCCCAAGAGTTCATTTTTACCCTTGCTTCCCTTCCCTTTGGCGATGTTTCTAGGAAGAAGTTGCTGCAGCTGAGGTCAAAGAGGTTGCTGCCTGTGTTCTCCTCTAGGACTTTGATGGGCTCCTATCTCACATATAGGTCTTTCAACGATTTGGAGTCTATTTTTGTGTGTGGTGTAAGGAAATGGTGCAGTTTCATTCTTCTGCACGTGGCTGTCCAATTTTCCCGACACCATTTGTTGAAGAGACTGTCTTTTTTCCATTGGACATTCTTCCCTGCTTTGTCAAAGATTAGTTGACCATAGAGTTGAGGGTCCATTTCTGGGTTCTCTATTCTGTTCCGTTGATCTATGTGTCTGTTTTTATGCCAGTACCACACTGTCTTGATGATGACAGCTTTGTAATAGAGCTTGAAGTCCGGAATTGTGATGCGGCCAGCTTTGGTTTTCTTTTTCAACATTCTTCTGGCTATTCAGCGTCTTTTCTGGTTCCATACAAATTTTAGGATTATTTGTTCCATTTCTTTGAAAAAAGTGGATGGTGTTTTGATGGGGATTGCATTGAATGTGTAGATTGCTCTAGGTAGCATTGAAATCTTCACAATATTTGTTCTTCCAATCCATGAGCATGGAACGTTTTTCCATTTCTTTGTGTCTTCCTCAATTTCTTTCATGAGTATTTTATACTTTTCTGAGTACAGATCCTTTGCCTCTTTGATTAGATTTATTCCTAGGTATCTTATGGTTTTGGGTGCAATTGTAAATGGGACTGACTCCTTAATTTCTTTCTTCTGTCTTGTTGTTGGTGTATAGGAATGCCACTGATTTCTGTGCATTGATTTTATATCCTGTCCCTTTACTGAATTCCTGTATGAGTTCTAGGAGTTTTGGGGTGGAGTCTTTTGGGTTTTCCACAGAAAGTATCATATCATCTGCAAAGAGTGAGAATTTGACTTCTTCTTTGCTTATTTGGATGCCTTTCATTTCTTTTTGTTGTCTGATTGCTGTGGCTAGGACTTCCAATAATATGTTGAATAGCAGTGGTGATAGTGGACATCTCTGCCACGTTCCTGACCTTAGGGGGAAAGCTCTCAATTTTCCCCCATTGAGAATGATATTCGCTGTAGGTTTTTCATAGATGGCTTTGATGATATTGAGGTATGTACTCTCTATCCCTATACTCTGAAGAGTTTTGAACAAGACAGGATGCTGTACTTTGTCAAATGCTTTTTCTGCATCTATTGAGAGGATCATATGATTCTTGTTCTTTCTTTTGTTAATGTATTGTATCACGTTGATTGATTTGTGGATGTTGAACCAACTTGCAGCCCAGGGATAAATCCGACTTGGTGGTGGTGAATAATCCTTTTAATGTACTGTTGGATCCTATTGGCTACTATTTTGGTGAGAATTTTTGCATCCATGTTCATCAGGGATATTGGTCTGTAATTCTCCTTTTTGATGGGGTCTTTGGTTTGGGGATCAAGCTAATGGTGGCCTCATAAAACGAGTTTGCAAGTTTTCCCTCCATTTCTATTTTTTGGAACAGTTTCAGAAGAATGGGTATTAATTCTTCTTTTAATGTTTGGTAGAATTCCCCTGGGAAGGCATAAGGCCCTGGGCTTTTGTTTTTTGGGAGATTTTTGATGACGACTTCAATTTCCTTAGTGGTTATACGTCTGTTCAGGTTTTCTATTTCTTCCTGGTTCAGTTTTGGTAGTTTGTACATCTCTAGGAATGCATCCATTTCTTCCAGGTTATCTAATTTGCTGGCATAGAGTTGCTCATATATGTTCTTATAATTGTTTGTATTTCTTTGGTGTTGGTTGTGATCTCTCCTCTGTCATTCATGATTTTGTTGATTTGAGTCATTTCTCCTTTCTTTTGATAAGTCTGGCCAGGTGTTTATCAATCTTGTTAATTCTTTCAAAGAACCAGATCTTAGTTTCGTTGATCTGTTCTACTGTTCTTTTGGTTTCTATTTCATTGATTTCTGCTCTGATCTTTATTATTTCTCTTCTTCTGCTGGGCTTAGGCTTTATTTGCTTTTCTTTCTCCAGCTCCTTTAGGTGTAGGGTTAGGTTATGTACTTGAGACCTTTCTTGTTTCTTGAAAAAGGCTTGTATTGCTATATACTTGCCTCTTAGGACTGCCTTTGCTGCATCCCAAAGATTTTGAACAGTTGTGTTTTCATTTTCTTCGGTTTCCATGAATTTTTTAAATTCTTCTTTAATTTCCTGGTTGACCCATTCATTCTTTAGTAGGATGCTCTTTAGCCTCCATATATTTGAGTTCTTTCCAACTTTCCTCTTGTGATTGAGTTCTAGTTTCAAAACATTGTGGTCTGAAAATAGGCAGGGAATGATCCTAATCTTTTGGTACTGGTTGAGACCTGATTTATGACCTAGGATGTGATCTATTCTGGAGAATGTTCCATGGGCACTAGAGAAGAATGTGTATTCCATTGCTTTGGGATGGAATGTTCTGAATATGTCTGTTAAGACCGTTTGGTCCAGTGTGTCATTTAATTCTTTATTTCCTTGTTGATCTTTTGCTTAGATGATCTTTCCATTTCAGTGCGGGAGGTGTTAAAGTCCCCCACTATTATTGTATTGTTGTCAATGTGTTTCTTTGCTTTTGTTATTAACTGCCTTATATAGTTGTCTGCTCCCATGTTACGGGCATAGATATTTACAATTGTTAGAGCTTCTTGTTGGATAGACACTTTAAGTAGGATATAGTGTCCTTCCTTATCTCTTATTACAGTGTTTGGTTTAAAATCTAATTTGTCTGTTATAAGGATTGCCACCCCAGCTTTCTTTTGGTGTCCATTAGCATGGTAAATGGTTTTCACCCCCTCACTTTCAATTTGGGGTGTCTTCAGTCTAAAATGAGTCTCTTGCAGAACAGCATATGGATGGGTCTTGTTTTTAATCCAATCTGATAGCCTGTATCTTTTGATTGGGGCATTTAGCCCATTTACATTCAGGGTAATTATTGAAAGATAGGAATTTAGTGCCATTGTATTGCTTGTAAGGTGACTGTTACTGTATATTGTCTGTGTTCCTTTCTGTTCTATGTTGCTTTTAGGCTCTCTCTTTCCTTAGAGGACCCCTTTCAATATTTCTTGTAGGGCTGGTTTTGTGTTTGCAAATTCCTTTAGTTTTGTTTGTCCTGGATTCTTTTTATCTCTCCTTTTGTTTTCACTGACAGCCTAGATGGATATAGTATTCTTGGCTGCATATTTTTCTCATTTAGTGCTCTGAATATATCATGCCAGTCCTTTCTGTCCTGCCAGCTCTCTGTGGATAGGTCTGTTGCCAGTCTAATGTTGCTACCATTGTAGTTTACATATCTCTTCTCCCGAGCTGCTTTCAGGATTTTCTCTTTGTCTCTGAGACTCATAAGTTTTACTATTAGATGTCGGGGGGTTTCCTTCCCCAAATTAAGGAAGTTCTCTGCTATAATTTGCTCCAAGATCCCCTCTTCCTCTCTCTCTCTTTCTTCTTCTTCTGGGATTCCAATTATTCTAATGTTGTTTCATCTTATGGTATCCTTATCTCTCGAATTCTGCCCTCGTGATCCAGTAGTTGTTTATCTCTCTTTTTCTCAACTTCTTTATTTTCCATCATTTGGTCTTCTATCTCACTGGTTCTCACTTCTGCCTCATTTATCCTAGCAGTTAGCACCCCCATTTTTGATTGCATCTTGTTAATAGACTTTCTGATTTTGACTTGGTTAGATTTTAGTTCTTTTATTTCTCCAGAAAGGGTTTCTCTAATATCTTCCATGCTCTTTTCAAGCTCAGCTAGTATCTTTAAAGTGATGAGTCTTAACTCTAGATCCAACATCGTACTAATGTCCGTACTGAGTAGGTCCCTGGCAGTTGGTACTACATCTTGTTCTTTTTGTTGAGGTGATTTTTTCCGTCTTGTCATTTTGTCCAGAGGAAAATAGATGAATGAGAGAACAAAATGCTAACAGGGTAACCACGTCTCCAGAAAATATACTCTAAAGAAATCAGAAATGACATGAAGCCAGGGGAAAAGAAAGGGAAAGAAAGAAAAAAGAAAAAGAAAAAGAAAAAGATAAAAACAAACAAAAACAGAACAAAACAAAAAAAAAACAGAATATGATCAAATATGATCAGGCTGGTGCAAAGATCAGTGCCACACACTAGATTTTGGGTGTATTTTTGTCTGTTAGAAAAAGTCCTCCCAAAATTTTAAAGAAAGAAAAACTTATATAAGTACAAAAAAAAGAGTTGATATGATGAAGGGATGGAATATGACTGTAAAGATGGAAATTATAAAAAGTTTTTTAAAAGGAATTGATAAGAAGTTGTTTGAAAAAAGAAAGAAGAGTATTTTTAAAAAAATGAAAAGGAAAAGGGAGAAAATGTGATCAGGCAGTAGTTAGAACAAAACCATACACTAGAGATTTAGGGTATCTTTTGATCTGTTAGAAGAAACTATCTCAAAATTTTAAAGAGAGAACAACTTATAAATATATGCCAAAAATAAGGGTAACTACTATGAAGGGATAGAATATGACTCTAAAAATGAAAAATAAAAATGTTTTTTTAAAAAAGGGATTGATAAGATGTTGATTGAAAAAGGGAAAAAGAAAATTTCAAAAAAAAAAAGTTAAAAAAAATTAACTTTGAAAAACTAAAGAATCATGATAAAAAGCTATGGATTCTATGTGCAGTATTCCCCTAGCGCTGGAGTTCTTCTGTTCTCATTGTTCAGTAAACTGGTCTTGGCAGGCTGTTCTCGCTGAAATTCTGGGGGAGGGACCTGTTGCTGTGGTTCCCAAATGTCTTTGCAGGAGGCAGAATTGCCCCGCCATTGCCGGTCCGGGCTAAGTAATCTGCTCGGGTTTGCTCTCGGGAGCTTTTCTTCCCTGCAAGCTTTCTGTACAGCTTTGGAGGAGGAGAGTGAAAATGGTGGCTTCCAATCTTCACCCCGGAGGAGCCAAGAACTCGGGGCCCCACTCCTCAGTGCGCCCCCAGAGAAAAGCAGTCAGTCACTCCCATCTCCCCTGTCTCTGGCCACACTCCATGCTCACCCGGCCTGTGACCGAGCGTTTCTATCTTTGGCACCTGACTCGGTGTGGAGTCTCCAAACCCAGCAGATCCCTGCAGTGCGTTCCTGCGCCGCTCTTCCCAGTTGAGGAAGGGGAGTCTCCCCAGTTCTGCTGCTTGTTGGGTCCCTGCTGGAAGAGCAGTGGCCCGACTGTGCGGCAGATCACGGTTTATGGCAACCCCGAGCTGAGAGCCCGCGCCTGGGCTCCGTCTCTGCAGCCGGCTTCCCTGCTCCGGTACCTGGGAGCTCTGCCGCACTCAGGCACCCCCGGTCTTTCTGTGACCCCGAGGGTCCTGAGACCACACTGTCCCAGTGAGGGTTCCATCCCCCGCTTAGCCACTGGAGTGATGTCCCTCAGCGGAGCCAACTTCTAAAAGTTCCGATTTTGTGCTCCGCGGCTCTATCACTTGCCAGTGACGGAGGCCCCCTCCCCCGCCGTCTATCCTCCCATATATCACCTCGGATTCACTTCTCCGCACGTCCTACCTTCCAGAAAGTGGTCGCTTTTCTGTTCAGAGAGTTGTTGCTATTCTTTTCTTTGATCTCCTGTTGAGTTTGTAGGTGGTCAGAATGGTTTGATCCCTATCCAGCTGAATTCCTGAGACCAGACAAAATCCAGGTCTCCTACTCCTCTGCCATCTTGCTCCCTTTTTTTTTTAAGATTTTATTTATTTATTTGACACAGAGAGACACAGTGAGAGAGGGAACACAAGCAGGGGGCGTGGGAGAGGAAGAAGCAGGCTTCCCGCTGAGCAGGGAGCCCAGTGCGGGGCTCGATTCCAGGACCCTGGGATCATGACCTCAGCTGAAGGCAGATGCTTAACAACTGAGCCACCCAGGTGCCCCGCCCCTCTTTTTACCATTCTATACTTTTCTCCCACCACCTAACTCCCATTTAAATGTAACTGTTCCAGTGAAGTTTTATTTTGATGTCTTAACCCAAGTGGTGATGTGTATCTTTCATTCCAATTTGTAGTAACTGCCTTTCTTATGATGTTTACCTTATTGTAGTATAATTGTGTGTTTAAATGTTTTTGTCTTTCATAAGTTGTGAATTTTCTGAAATCATTTACTACTACTAATTCTAAAACCGTATCTGGCACATAGTAGACATTCAAAAAATCCTTTATGAATAGAGTAATTGAATTAATTAAATAAGAGAATATTTTATAGGGATTAAAAGGACAAGCATATAGATGAATTTGACAAAGAAACTTAGAACAAAGTTATATTAAGGTTTTTAACTCTGGAAAAGTCTCCAGTCCCAAATTATCTACTCCATTTACCTGTCACAGGGTCTGAAATTCACCATTAGAATTTCTTTCATTCAGTTCAATTTATTTTTGTTCAAAGTATCATTTTTCAAAGTGAAAATATATCCGTCCAGGTTAACCTTTTAACTGATAGTTAATATACTGTCAGTCCTTAATGCCTTAGTGTGTGAAATCATCAGATCTCCTGATAGCTTTAATACTGAACACTGACTGCATAGGCAGAAGAGAGTTTATTTGGTTCTTAAGAGCATTAATGTTGATATTAAACTGGTGCAAAATCTGTTTTGCTCCTTATAATTTTTGACTTGATAATGAATAATTAACCTCCCCAAATCTCAATTTTCTCATCTGTGAAGGCTTCTAGAATCTGTATAATTGAAAATCGTTATGAAGATTAAACAAGATTGCACAAATGTTATCCCAGTACCTCATACTCAGAGTAAGCACTCAATAAATATTAACCATTATTACTATTTTCATATTCCTCAGGAATGAGAATTTTGATAAGAGTTTGGTAGAGAGAGATTATTTTCTTTATAATGGATTGCCTACATTGGAAAACCTCAGGTAGGATATTAAAGGGATTTGTAGAATATTCCCAAAACCCAAGGCATCCATTAGAGAGTTGGAACCTGGAGGAAGCAGATTAAAGAAAAAGGAAAGATTAGATTTACTGGTAGCATGGGTTAGAGTATATCCATAATGGATGTTGAAAAGAAACATTTTGTCTATTTTAAAGTATTATGGAGTGTTTTTTAGGCTTGGAGAAACTGAAAGTTGACCAGTGATTCATTCTTTCAACAAGTGGTTTCTGAGAACACACTATGAATGGTCCAGGCAATAATCTAAGCACTGAGGATATAGCAGTAAACAATAGAGAAAAAAGTCTGTATTCACATTTAAATGTTAGTGGAGGAGGCAATATTTCTCTATGCTGGAAATATGGCTCCAATGGCAAATGGTTTTTCCTATTACAATGATTACGGTAAGGTTATGCTTTACTCTTTTGAAATATATCAAGATAGCTTCTAGAATACGATAACATATCTATTATACACTTAACACGTGTAAGGGACTGACTATACTAATCCCTTTATCAAATAACTAAACTCTCACAACAAATGTATGATGTAGGTTATCATTATTAGCTTATTTTTTCCAATGAAAGAACTGAATCCCAGAGAAAGTAATTAATTAACTTTTCTGAGGTCACATACCTACTGAATGTTACAGTCAGTACTCACAGCCAGAAGTCTGATACCAGAGCTCTTAACCACTACCTTATATAGTAAAGTTTAAGACAAATAAGAATGTCCTCTACCAGCCTGCTGCTGTCATCATTTTTCCCTAAGACTCCACAGAGAATAGTCTATTGGCACATCTCCAATACTCTTTCTCCCTGCATAGTCATTCCCTTCCAAATCCATAAGACATGAGTCATTCAGGAAAGAAATCTGAACCAAAGTGGGCTGCATTTTTGCAGCTTAGGTCACACATGATTTTTATTTTTAATTGAATACACAAAAATCAATACACTAGTCGGTCTGGGAACACTATTATTTTTTCTTTACTAGAAGGATATATATATATATATATATATATATCTCCTATATATATATGCGTATATATTAGGATAATCTAGAATATACCTTTAATCATAGTTTTTAAATACACCAATTCCATACCTACTACAAAAAAATACAACAAATTTAATATTTCGTACAAATAGTGTAGTCAGGGTAACATTAATAGATTGCTCTAATAGCAGTTGGCAATAAAAACATTCTGTAAGAAAGGGGAAAAGAGCAAGAAAAATGATTCAAGAAATATCCAATAACTATAAAGCAAAATCGCTAAAATACATGAATTCTTGATTCCTTTAATGGTTTGCCAGTTTTTAGGCAAGGAAAAAGTACTAATCTCAAGTCATTTACACAGGATCTAAAATCCATATTTTAAAATATCTAAATCACTCACCTTATTCCTGTTTAGTTAACTGTCACAAAATGAAAATTTTGTGGGTTAATGGAATCATTGAAGCACACACTGAATAAGAACATGTTGAAAATAATAAGAATACTCTCTCTAAAACCCAAGGAATATCATTAATTTGTTTCACAGAAATCCTGAAACCTGGGGCACCTGGATGGCTCAGTCGGTTGGGTGACTGCCTTCCGCTCAGGTCGTGATCCCAGGTTCCTGGGATCGAGCCCCATGTAGGGCTCTCTGCTCAGCCAGGAGCCTGCTTCTCCCTCTCCCTCTGCCTGCTGCTCTCCCTGCTTGTGCTCTCTCTCTCTGTCAGATAAAAAAAAAAAAAAAAAAAAATCTTAAAAAAAAAAAAAAGAAATCCTGAAATCTGTGATTTAGACCAAATGATGAGCTTTGAGGGTTTTTTTTTTTTCATTTATTTATTATCCACTGATACTCCTTATGCTTACACATAATCTTCAACTAGGACTAAAAAGCATGCCAGTATACAAGGATTTATAATGTTTACTTCTTAGTTCATTTTTGCTTTGAATTTGAACTCAATCATAATTAGTCTCTGACAGCCATCCTCTACTGTACCAGATTCTCTCTCATGCGTTTTTTTTTTAATTTACCTAGAATTTTTTTTAAAGTAAAGTGTCTTTTTCTTAATCATTGTAGATATTTTAAAATATCCTATTATAATTCTAGTTTCATGTATAGGATATAGAATTAAGAGATAGTTTCAAGCAGAGAACAGACATGAGAAGTTACAGAACCATTTATAAGAATTAAGTATAACAGAATTTCTCACTTAGTATTTTTATTGCTATTTCACATTTATAATTACAGTACAAAAGTGATCTTAAATCTTTCCTATGCTACTCTTCTTTGAAGTACCATGATTTAACATAAGTACTTGTATTTTCAGTTTTAACTTGTTAAGTATAGAAAAATGCTAACTTTTTTATTCTCTTAAACTAAAATGGGCAGTATGTCATAATTAAATACTAGAATAGAAAATCTCAGCAGAAGAGGGATCAAATTCCACCTCCATTACTTACACATTGTGTGATCAAGAGCAAGGCACTTAACCCCTTTAAAATACAGGCCACTCCTCTGTAAAAGTGAGGTCGATTATATCTGCTTCATATAGTGGTTGTGAGGATGAATGGTAATGCAAACAATAGATGACTTGACATAAAGTAGGTTGCTCTCTATGCCTGTGAACTTTGGATTATATTGTTAGTTTTCTCTTTTTCAAAGAGTATCCTGTTAATTTCTGAAACAAATTGGTAATTAAATAAATATCTGTACTGCAAATTTAAATTCTTTAACAAGAGAAGGTAACAGAAATCCTTTTCTATATTCACAGAACACCAGGTCATGCACCTTTGGGACTCAGAGAAATTTTAAGTCATGTTAGCATGTAGGTAAAGCAGGTTTCAGCCCAGCTGTGTTTGTGTATATATATCACACGTGTGAGCATCTCTGCCTCTGTAGATCTTAATTGGGAGAGGAATGTGATTCACTTTGTCAGTTTCAGTTTCAAGGTGTTTTTCACATCTTGAAAGTGTTGGATTAGTTTAAAAGTTGAATACAGCCTTTGGGGGTTTGAAGAAGAAAAGAACTGAAAATCTGGGTTAAGGTATTTTAAAAGAAACATACTACATTCCATGTCATTTCAACAACAGCATGGAAGAGGGGCCAGGATATTGATATCCAAATTCAGATTGATTGCAATTGATTAGAGCCATGATTTAGAAATAATACTTAGTATGGAAAATATGAATGAAAATGATATTTAACTAACAACCACTTACTAACAACTTGTAGAAGTGGTCAAATCTAAAAGGCAAACGGCATGAGTCAGTAACACAGTGATATACTTTTCTTTTTCCTTGAGAAGCCCCGATAGTATGTTAAAATTAACAGAGATACATTTTTTTAAATGGGTGCAAGCAATGTCCTAATATTTCCTCTGTATTCAAAACCCCTTTACCTAAACATGAATTAAATCAAAGTGAAAAGAGATAGCAATGATTCTAATCAACATTGTTTTATTTATGACTGGCTAATTTTGTTTTTTTGTTTTGTTTTGTTTTGCTTTTCTAATGTGACTATTTTCTGGAAATAAAAATACTAAGGAGAAATTTTCATTAAGACTACAAGCATGTGAACCATATGATTCAGCAATTGCACTACTGGGTATTTACCCCAAAGATACAAATGTAGGGATCTGAAGGGGTATGTGCACCCCGATGTTTACAGCAGCAATGTCCACAATAGGCAAACTGTGGAAAGAGCCAAGATGTCCATCGACAGATGAATGGATAAAGAAGAAGTGGTATATATATACAATGGAATATTATGCAGCCATCAAAAGGAATGAGAGCTTGCCATTTGCAATGACGTGGATGGAACTGGAGGGTGTTATGCTGAGCGAAATAAGTCAAACAGAGAAAGACATGTATCATATGACCTCACTGATATGAGGAATTCTTAATCTCAGGAAACAAACTGAGGGTTGCTGGAGTGGGGGTTGGGGTGGGAGGGATGGGGTGGCTGGGTGATAGACACTGGGGAGGGTATGTGCTATGGGGAGCTCTGTGAATTGTGCAAGACTGTTGAATCTCAGATCTGTACCTCTGAAACAAATAATACATTATATGTTAAGAAAAAAAAAAAAAGAAGATAGCAGGAGGGGAAGAATGAAGGGGGGGAAATCAGAGGGGGAGACGAACCATGAGAGACAATGGACTCTGAAAAACAAACTGAGGGTTCTAGAGGGGAGGTGGTGGGAGGATGGGTTAGCCTGGTGATGGGTATTAAAGAGGGCACATTTTGCGTGGAGCACTGGGTGTTATGCACAAACAATGAATCATGGAACACTACATCAAAAACTAATGATGTAATGTATGGTGATTAACATAACAATAAAAAATTTTAAAAAAGACTACAAGCATATGAAACTACATTATTAGAATATAATAAAAACAGGAACAATAATAGTGGCAGCTTATTTTTGTTGACTGTTTTAAATACCAGTGTGATATGTTTCATTGAATTATTCCCTATGCTTTATCAGTTTATTCATTTATCAGACAAGAAGACTGAAATTTGGAAAGGGAAAGTTTCTCATGGTCATATAGAATATGCACACATTGATTTCAATTTGCCTTGAGAATGTAAGCAGATGAAATGGGTTTAAGTTGCAACTATAAAGGAACGTCATTAATATTAGAGATTTTTAAACAGAGAAGCAATAGCCAAGGTTTGCCACTTGATCCACTGAGAAGGCAACAAATAACTTCTCTTCCTCTTGAGTTCAGTTAAGTGTTGTTCTTAGAGGTCGGTTTCTTAACGTGGGCTTCAGGAATTTTGCCTATGCCTGAAAATTGTATGCAAAATCATATGTGTATGTGAGTGTGAGAATGTCTACGTATATTTGTGGGTTTGTATTTGGATGTGTAGGTGAATATGGATGAGTTTCAGTTTATTTTTTTAAGGGACAAAAGGACCAATAGTTATCATCCAATTTTCAGAAGTTCCTATAATACAAAAAAATGTTTATAAGCAAGTCATTGTTTCATAGGTAGCAATGTTTTAAATTAGCTAATGGATAATCTGGGGTATATTAAACATTTTAAGAGTTTATTTGCACAAAAATGGCTTGGAAATTTGGTTGGCTACAACCTTATATTGATTGGTGTTTGCCTTATTTGGAAAAGCTTGGTAGGTTGTGCGTGATTGGTGGTTGTTAGGTTTCAATTTGTTAACTTTGAGGCATTTACAGGCTTAGGTTTTGGTTTGCTTATGTGGGCTGCTAAAGTATTTGAACCACCAACCTAATGGCCTCTTTGTTTAATTAATTTAACAACATCAGTGGTTCAAATATTACAACCCTGAGATCAAGACCTGAGCTGAGAACTAGAGTCTGACACTCAACTGACTGAGCCACCCAGGTGCCCCAACAATTGTATTTTAAAGATAAGGAGACTGGTCCTTAAGGAATTTATTGATATAAATTCACACAGCTAATGTAAAATGACAGTGGGATAAACATCCAGTACTTTCTGAATCCAGAGACAGTAATCTTAACCCCTATATTTTCTCTCCATTCTTATATTCCTGGCTTATATTTCTTGTCTGGTCAGCTTCCCTAACTTTGTAATGGTCAGGATAAGGAGGGATCATTTCTCAAAGCAACTGGATTCACATGGGTCTCAAATTGAGGGCTGTCAGCCCACTGAACTATTTAGAGCAGCATTTGTAGGGAGGGGGATAAGCAATGATTCCAGAAGCAGGAGACCTTGGTTTTAGGCCCAAATAAGTGCTAAGAAGTCCCAGAATAAGGAAATCCTTATCGCTTATCCAAATATCTCCTATCATATTTCAATACAAATATTTTTGTTTTTTTATTCTCCCTAGAGAGCTACGTTCTAATATTATATCAAATACGAGTCACGTAAGTTTCAATGTAGGATTTATATTCTGTATTATCACCAAACTTAGGAGACACATGAGGCTTTCTTTTTTATGATATCTATTTTATCCATACAGAAAGAGGCTGGTGGAACAACCCACTGAAACTAGTATTCATTGGGATACTGCTAATAGAACAAATACTCCATCAGATAAAGAGGCCTCTCTCTTTCATAAATGTATCTCATATATATGAGATATATATAGATGTAGATAGATATAGATATAGATATAGATTATATCACCATTTTAGCCTTAATTTAAAATTCCAGATCTCTCTACATTTCCACTATGTTAATTATGATTCACAACCTCTGACTTCCCTTACACCCCCCAGTAAATCATTACATTTTCAGGAAAAGCCTGTTGAGTGGTATTTTCTGGGAGTAAAAGAAAATACAAATCTTTTATGCCAACATAGTAACACATGAGAATAAGTCATAATGATGTGAACTTACACATTACCTTCACAAGGTTCTCTGATGTTTAGTCTAAGAACATCCATATTCACAAGAAAAGATTATAACAGTTGAAACAATACAAATATGGGTGACTTGGAGAAACAACTGAAACAACAAATGTGTTCAAAAATGCATATTTGGATTTGAATGTTTAAATATTTATACAAAACCTCAAAACTCTTCTTTGTTTTGTCTTTATAATACAGGTTTCTTTATAATACAACGCACTTCAGGCACTAGTCTCCCTGTATTTAAATCAGACTTGTATATGCAACTCCCATGCCATTACAATGGGCAAAGTTGTATTTTTTTAGCTACCTTGGATGGGACCCATACAAGTCTTTCTCAGTAATAACCAGAACATGAGAAGGCTTTCTTTCAGATGTGCAAGGACTGCAATCCAAAGGGGACAAACAAACAAAAACAAACATGCATTTATTGCCCCATTTGGAAGATAGTTTTTACATATTTATATGTGTATATATTTATAAGTGTTGTTTGGTGTTAGATTGGCTCTTTTTCACATTCTTTATATGTCAATTACTTTTATAAATTTGTCTTTTCCTTTCTGGTCAGGTATTTGTTTATTTTTAACATATTCTCTTGAATATACTAGTATCATTTTTAGTTTTCTCTCTCATCATTCTATTCTGTGGTGAAATACACAGAATTCTCATTATCTTGGTGTAAGTTTATTTTATATTATTTTTATTATTTATTTATTTTTATTATTTTCCTTATGCTGTGCATTCGTTTTCTGTGACTTGTTCATTTCACTGGTATAAATATAAATGTCTTTCAAGGCATTTTTTCATCTTTTGCCATTGATTTTTAATGATCTTGAATCTAGACATAATTTAGGATATTCTAAAATTATATTTCTGTTTCAACTACATAATGTGTATGTATGATACCTTGATATAGATATGGCATATATATGTATATGTATGCATAATAATATATACTTGTAAATAGGTGGATTTTTCCATTTTTCATTTGATAACAATTGATATATGGCATAAATGTATAATTTTATGTATCATAAATATACAAATAATAATTTATTCCTTTATAAAATGTAGATATCTCATGTGAAAATAAATTGTATTTTAGTTAATTTAATCAGTTTTTGGGGCGCCTAGGTGGCTCAGTCAGTTAAGCATCTGCCTTCAGTTCAGGTCTTGATCTCAGGGTCCTTGGATTGAGCCCCATGTGGGGCTTTCTGCTCAGGGGAGATTCTGCTTCTCCCTCTCCCTCTAACCCCCACGCCTGCTCACTCTCTCTCTCTCAAATAAATAAATAAAGTCTTCAAAATATTTAATTAGTTTTCATTTCAGTATACCGTGATGAATATAATAATTGGATAAAAAATGTTAGCCCTACCAGATTTTCATGATCTGGGCCTGGAGTTAAATAAAAGTAATCCAAGAATGGTTAGCATCTATAAAGACAAATATTCGTAGCATCAAGTCTAATAGCAGTATTGATCCTCCCATAGATAATTCCTGCTGCTGTTATTCACCAGTTTAATGCTGGCTTATTGGCTTATTGTATCACCTCTCACTAATTCATGGGCCCAAAGACATTTTGATTCATACCCTTAGTCTTTCCACATAAACATACTGAGATAAAAGCTGTCTGAATCTGAAATGTAAATTAGTAAAGAATTAATCAGTTTGGCAAAGGTGTTAAACAACACTCTAGCATGGTGACAACTTCAAGACATTTATCCAGCAGGTAGTTTGAAGATTAAACTTACTACTGATTCAGGTTTGGGTCGGTAATCCATTTGTTAATAGGAACACAACTGTGTAATTTAATATTTTGACAATAAGTGAATTGGATCTTAATATAGGACTTAAAATCTTATAAAAATGTGTGTTTTTGGCCAGTCATATAACTTGACTTTCTCCAACACAGACTTTTCCTTCGTTTCCCTAGGCTTCTGTCTATCTTTGTGCATATAAACAGCCTGATGCTTTTACACTGGAGATTCCTGTTTTGGAAAATTTTTAAAAAGCTTAGCTACACTCTTCAATGTGAATTTCAGCCATAACAGCAAGCAGCTTGACGCTGTTTGTTGGAATACCTTTCTCATACTATAAAATGTCAAACCACTAGATAAAGTGTTCAGAAATATAGGACACAGAAATGTTTTGAGCAGTGTTGTTCTCACCACTTGGAAAATAATTGGGATATGTTTCACAAGACAGAACTGCTAGAATGGGGTTATGATCAGAAAGGAAATTCATCTAAACTCAAAGCGCAAAATTGTCCTTGATTTTAGGTGATGGTCCCGAGATTTGAGAACATACCCACCAAAGTATAAACATCATTCAACCATTGCTATTACATTTTGAATATGAAATTTGAGTATCAAATTTTTACCTAACAGTTACTTAGATTATACATTCCTGGGTTTTCACTACGAGGCCATTATATCTCACCCTCTAAAATTTTCTTGATACCAATGAAACCGAATTCCTAAGAAGGCAAGAATCACTGGTGATAGTCAAGCTCACAACAATTGTTCTCAAAACCTCTTTTGAAGTTATCTCGGCTCAGCAATAACAAGTTCTTTGTTTCTATTGTCTTGGGTACAGTTTCTGCTTTAAGTTATGATATTTCTTAGCCTCATCTCAAAAAAAAAAAAAAAAAAGAAAGCTTACCAGCATAGAGAATTAAAGACCATAACTTAATTGACTACAGTCTTAAAAGATAGCAGGCTATTATTAATAATTGAAGAATGTTACCATTCTCCACCTTCCTAAATTACAAACTATGTGTTCATACAAAATACACATATATCACATACAAACATAGGAATGCCATAATGGGTACCAAGTTTCCCCCAAACAGTGCATGAAAGTCCATTTAATCTGCAATGAGATTCAAAAATAGAACTATAACTAGCTTATTTCTGGTATCTAGGAGCAAGAGGTCACATGATACAGGAAGGAAAAGAAAGATACCTCCCCATTCCTTCCCCACACACTTTTGATTCAGGAAAAAAATAAGAACATTTTCTATAATTGTTCTGTTACTTCCCTATTTTTCCCGTCTATTTTTCTTCAATTCTATTACCATTTTTTCATTGTCTTCCTTTACTAATAATATTCTTTCTAAATCATTTGCCTCCACATAATCAAAACTTCTACACTTCAACTAATTATTAATTTATAAGGATTCCCATGATGCCCATTAATTATTTTTTACTCATATTAAGTGGGAATAATATCCAGTTCCTCATGCTGGTCAATTAAATTTTCGTTTTGAAAACCCATAGTCTTTTTAGCTAGGTAAGATAAACACTCAGGTATTGTGGAAAGATACATATTTGGGCAGAGATCCCAAAAGATGAGAGAGGCCTTCTCTGGAATGTACACTTCGGCATAAGTTTCCATAGGTGCTCTTTCTGCTTTTCATGTTTTCCCCTCCTTTCTCCATTTCAGAATCTAAAAATTCTTTAAGAATTCTTAGGTATTTTAATAATTGGCCCAATGGCTGCAATAGTAGGGAGGTTCCCCAGAGAAGGGCTAAGTATAACCGCTTTCACATTCAGATTATTTGTAATTTGTGATTTGCTGGTAGAAACACAGGGATTTAAATCTCTTTGGATAAAGAAAAGCACACATTAATACTCTTCGAGGTCCTTGCTTTTTCATTTCTCATTAAGCTAAAAGCTAAATGAGTCCCTGAGCTCTGTGATCATGGCCCCTAGAGTTTTTCCAGTTTACTCTTAACACCCTCCTGCTTAGCTCAGTCTGCTACTTTATTCTCATTTTTATTCTTGTTGTCTGTGAATAAATAATATCTTATAATCCTTCTTTATGTCTTTCAATCCACACTTTTTACCCCAGTCAGGTGTCTATACTTGCCCTTTCTCTAAGTAGATTAAGTCTTGGGCTGGACACATCAGATTTTATTTCCCAGACGGAAGTATGTGGATCTATTCTGAAGTAGGTATTTTCCTTTTCAAGATTTCTATGTTCCCAGCAACTTCTCTTTTGAACTCAGGCCTTGTTTCTGACATTGTCTCTTGTCTTAATCAACAGACATTTAGTATTCCTAGACACCTAACATTTATTTCTAGTGTGTGTGTAGTATGTGGCTTGAAGTCACTTGTTCCATTTCTGACTTGCTCCTTGGATTCAATATATAGCTTTTGTAATTCAAATGCACTCCTCTATTTGGTTTAACATTGGGAAGTGATGGTCAGCTAAATTGTTTTGTCAAAAGTGATTTTTTTTTTAAAGATTTTATTTATTTATTTGACAGAGAGAGAGACACAGCGAGAGAGGGAACACAAGCAGGGGGAGTGGGAGAGGGAGAAGCAGGCTTCCCGCAGAGCAGGGAGCCCAATGCGGGGCTTGATCCCAGGACCTGGAATCATGACCTGAGCCGAAGGCAGACGCTTAACGACTGAGCCACCCAGGCGCCCCCAAAAGTGATTTTAAAACAGTAGTTTGACCTATAAGATCCAAGATTTTGACTCTCAATCACCCACCCATCTAGGTATCTATCTAATCTGTGTCTGTCTTTATCAATCTGATTGAGGTATGTATCTCTGTCTCTTAGATAAATACCTTGGATCAAATGGTAGGTGAAAGTTTAACATTTTAAGGACCTTACAGGTTTTTTAGTTTTACAGTGTATTGTACTGTTTTATATTCACATTAGCAATATAAGAGAGTTACATGAGAGTTCAAGTTGTTTCATATAATTAATAATACTAAATATTGCAGCTTTTTAATTTTAACCATTCTCATGGGTGTGTAATAGTATCTTGTTGTGATTTTAATTTGCATTTACCTCATGAGAAACTGTCACATATACACTGCATGCACTTAGCTATTTGCATAGGTTCTTTTGTGAAATATCTGTTCAAATATGCTCATTTCTTATTGGGGAATGTATCTTCTTTATGACTAGGTTATAAGAGTTCTTTATATATTATGCATATAAGTCCTTTGTCAGCTATATGTTTTATGACTATTTTCTCTCAGGGTGTAACTTGCTCTTTCTGTTCTTAATGGGGTCTTTCCAGAGCAAATTTTTTTTTTAATTTTGATAATACCCAATTTATTATTTTTTCTTTTATGGCTTATGCTTTTATGTCCTAATTAGGAAATCTTTGCCTACACCAAAGTCACATAGAGTTTCGACTACATTTTCTTCTAAAAGTGTTATATGTTTTTTTCACTTTTAGACTCATGATCCATTTTGTGTTAATTTTTATGTCTGATGTGAGGGAAGGGTAGATGCTCATTTTATTTTCCCTTTTGGATATCCAATTGTTGCAGCACCATTTCTGAAAAAGCTTTCCTCTCCCCATTGATGGCCTTGGTACTTTAAAAAAAGTCAAATGACCAAACTATATTTCTGAACTCTACTATTTCCCATTCATCTATATGTCTATCCTTCTGCAAGTATAACACTCTGGATAAAAACAGATGTAAAATAAATCTTGAATTCACATAGTATAAGAGCTGTGGTTTTCTTTTTCTCTGGTTATTGCTTTGGTTATTCTAGGTAGTTGACTTTCCATATACATATTAGAATCAACTTGTCAAATTTTTAAAATAAGCTTACTAAAATCCTCTTAAAGAATACAAGCTATATCACCAAAAAAAAGTCTACTTTTGCTTGCAGTGTTAATGCTAGATTCTAGAAAAGGTAATTATATTGGCATATATTAAATATTTGTATGGCCTATAAATTGACGAAGAAATGACTTTTGCTTGTGTAGTTTAGTAAAAAAAGCAATAGAGTTAGAATCTGAACTGAGAGATTTTAGTATTAGAACTGTTAGTATAAAGAATTTAGAGAATGTGAAAAATAACATTTTTTTCTCATGCATAAACAAGCATATTTAATTATATCTTCTATAAGTTCTCTTTTATTCATAGGTTACAGATGTACTTTTTACAAAGACTCCTCTAGGCCAATTTAGCACTTCCCTAATATTTTAATTTTACTTCTACTATAGCAATTATCACACTATATTTTAATATTTTCTTTATCTGTTTCCCTCTTTTTTTTTTTTTTTTTTTTTTTTTTTTGAGCACAATGGGGGCAGGGACAGTATCTTATTTTCATCTTTCTATCCTGATCACTAGGCACAGTCTGCCGCAAGCACATTTCACGAAGGATACATGATTGAACGGCCAAGCAAATTTTTGGTGATTTTTCTTTTGAGTGCGACATCAGGTAGTGCTGATAAAACTACTCAAGATGATGAATATGGCATTCTTGGCAGTTATATTTCTTGTGACCATATAGATTAGACACAAATACTACTCCAGAGACTTGTAGCTTTGCATAGTTACTATATCACGACTGTCAACTTCTCAAAAGACATACTGACCTTTCTTAATCAGTGCATCATTTGGAATTTGTGGCAGTGGAGCTTCTTGACAACTTTTAAGCTTGAAAACTCTAGTCTGCATGTAAAGATTCCCTTGTGAAGGCAGGCCATGATTTTCATCTTCTTCATGCTTGTCATTAGTAGCTCTTTGCTGACCCTGCACATCTTTAACATGCAAGAATGCAGTCACTAGCAGTTTCTGGATCACTGTTGTAAGGATTTATGATGATCATAGCCTGTTGAGTTAAAAAAAAAGTTTCCCAGAGGACCAGAAACACACTATGACACCAGTTTCCATTTTTAGCATATGTACCAGGGTAAATTTAATGTACTGATGACAGCTTTAAAATAGACCTTTCTTTCACCTAAGAAATATATATTTCTCTTAACTAAAAGTATTCTGTCTTCTCTAATGAGAATAGAAAATCAAATGGTAAACCAGGAAGGAAAAAAAAAGAAAATAAACTTGACATGAGTAGCAAGTAGGTAATTATTTCTTCATATATTTAATTCAACTATCAAGTTAACTTTATGTGCTAAAAATGATGATGCGTTAGGGTGATAATTATCTATGATTCAGGTTTGTTCTTGCAAGAGTTAAAAATCTGAAGCATGCAGACAAATCACTCACTGTTTTTCCTCTCCCTCCTACTCACTTAATTATTTAGTTTTAAAGTTTCAGAATGTTATATCTGACCACATGCTATTAAAATATTTCAGCCATTTGATAACTGATTCAATAATTTACAAATACATTTGAGCCATTTTATGGTCATATATAGTCTTTGTTGACAAAAGTCATAGTGGATAGTTACAAATGAAAAAAAAAAATCATCCAATGCATGGGAACTGATTTCTAGGGAAATCATGTCTGGGATTTTGGGCTGGTTTTTATTCCTGTCATGCTTATAGACCCAAGCTCCAAATGTCCCAAATAAAAATGGAAATGATAAGGTCATGGTATGGATAAAAAATGTTATTTTGAGGACAAAAGAGTCATAATAAATAGTGAAATATAAGAAAGTATAAAAACAAGTACAGTAGCTTGCCTGGTCTTTCTACCACTATGCATGATCTCCTACCTGCTGTTCTCTATCCAGCAGGGTTTTAAAATATAAATTAGGTCATACTACTCCCTTGCTCCAAATCCTCTAGCAGACTTTCATGGAGAATCACTTGTAGAATAATATCCAAAGCCGAACTGCCCCACATGACATAGCAACCTCTTACTACTTTGTCTCTCCAGCTCCATCCCAGCTCATCATCTTCTTCAAACACCCTGGCTTCATTGCTGTTGTTCAACAAACCAAACATGTTCCCTTCTCAAGGACCTATTGCTACACCTTTTGCCTAGAACATTTTTCATCCATGTATTAATTTGGCTCTCCTGCATTTCATTCAGAGAAGATTGTTTGGCACCTTAATAAAAGTATCCTCCTAATTATCACGTCTCTTTACCCTGCTTTCCTTTTCTATTTAACATTTATCACAATCTATTTTATACCTACTTATTGTTTCTCTTTTATTTTTTTTATTTTTATTTTTTATGTTTCTTTTTTATTTTTATTTTTTATTGTGTTCAATTAGCCAGCTTATAGTACATCATTAGTTTTTGATGTAGTGTTCAATGATTCATTAGTTGCATATAACACCCAGTGCTCATCACCACACGTGCCCTCCTTAATACCCATGCCCCGGTTACCCCATAGCCCGACCCTCCTCCCTTCTGTAACCCTCAGTATGGTTCCCAGAGTCCAGAGTCTCTCATGGTTTGTCTCTCTCTCTGATTTCTTCCCATTCAGTTTTCCCTCCCTTCCCCTGTGGTCCTCCACGTTATTCTTTATGTTCCATGTATGAGTGAAACCATACAATAACTGTCTTTCTCTGCTTGACTTATTTCACTTAGCATAATCCCTTCCAGTTCCAACCATGTTGATGCAAATGGTGGGTATTCAACCTTTCTGATGGCTGAGTAATATTCCATTGTATATATGTATCACATCTTCTTTATCCATTCATCTGTTGAAGGGCATCTCCTTCCACAGTTTGGCTATTGTGGACATGCTGCTATAAACATTGGGGTGCATGTGCCCCTTCTTTTCACTACATCTGTATCTTTGGGGTAAATATCTAGTAGTGCAATTGCTGGGTGGTAGGGCAGCTCTATTTTTAATGTCTTGAAGAACCTCCATACTGTTTTCCAGAGTGGCTGTACTAGCTTGCATTCCCACCAACAGTGTAAGAGGGTTCTCCTTTCTCCATGTCCTCGACAATACTTGTTGTTTCCTGCCTTGTTAATTTTGGTCATTCTAACTGATGTAAGGTGGTATCTCATTGTGGTTTGATTTGTATATACCTGATAGCTAGTGATGTTGAACATTTTTTCATGTGTATGTTTTCTTTGGAGAAGTGTCTGTTCATGTCTTCTGCCCATGTGTTTACTGGGCTATTTGGTTTTTGGGTGTTGAGTTTGAATTGTTCTTTATAGATTTTGGATACCAGCTCTTTATCCATAATGTCATTTGCAAATATCTTCTCCCATTCTGTCGGCTGCCTCTTAGCTTTGTTGACTGTTTCCTTTGTTGTGCCTTTTATCTTGATGAAGTCCCAAAAGTTCATTTTTGCTTTTGTTTCCCTTACCTTTAGAAACATGTCTTGAAAGAAGTTGCTTTGGCCAATGTCAAAGAGGTTACCGCCTACAAATGCACAAGCTAAACTTACACCTAAAGGATCTGGAGAAATAACAGCAAAAAAGGCCTAAACCAAGAAGAAGAGAAACAATAAAGACTAGAGCAGAAATCAATGAAATAGAAACTAAAAGAACAGTAGAACAGATCAACGAAACTAGAAGCTGGTTCTTTGAAAGAATTAATAAGATTGCTAATCCTTTGGCCAGACTTATCTTAAAGAACAGAGAAAGGACCCAAATTAATAAAAGCATGAATGAAAGGGGAGAAATCATGACTGATACCAAGGAAATAGAGACAATTATTAGAACTTATTACCAGCAACGATATGCCAATAAACTAGGCAATCTGGAAGAAATGGATGCATTCATGGACACTTATAAACTACCAACACTGAAACAGGAAAAAATAGACAATTTGAACAGATGAATAACCAGCAAGGAAATTGAAAGAATAATCAAAAACCTCCCAAAAAACAAGAGTCCAGGGTCAGATGGCTTCCCAAGGGAATTCTACCAAACATTTAAAGAAGAAATCATACCTATTCTACTGAAGCTGTTCCAAAAAATAGAAATGGAAGGAAAACTTCCAAACTCATTCTATGAGGCCAGCTTTATCCTGACCCCAAAACCAGACAAAGACCCCATCAAAAAGAAGAATTGCAAACCAATATCCCTGATGAATGTGGATGCAAAAATTCTCACCAAAATACTAGCCAATAGGATCCAAAGGTATATTAAAAGGATTATTCACCAAGACCAGGTGGGGCTTATTCCTGGCATACAAGGGTGATTCAACATTTGCAAATCAATCAACTTGATAGATAACATTAGCAAAAGAAGAGACAAAAACCTTATGATCCTCTCAATTGATGCAGAATAAGCATTTGACAAAATACAGCATCCTTTCCTGATTAATACTCTTCAAAATATAGGGATAGAGGGAACATACCTCAATATCATAAAAGCCATCTATGAAAAGCCCACAGTGAATATCATTCTCAATGGGGAAAAACTGAGAACTTTTCCTTTAAGGTCAGGAATATGACAGAGATGCCCACTGTCACCACTTTTATTCAACATAGTACTAGAAATCCTAGCCTCAGTAATCAGACAACAAAAAGAAATAAAAGGCATTCAAATTGGCAAAGAAGTCAAACTCTCTCTCTTTGCAGATGACATGATACTTTATGTGGAAAACCCAAAAGACTCCACCCCTAAATTACTAAAACTCATACAACAATTCAGCAATGTGGCAGGATACAAAATCAATGCGCATTTCTATACACTAACCAGTTGCATTTCTATACACTAACAGTGTGACTGAAGAAGGAGAAATTAAGGAATTGATTCCATTTATAATAGCACAAAAACCATAAGATACCTACAAATAAACCAAAACAAAGAGGTAAAGGGTCTATACTCTAGAAACTACAGAACACTTATGAAAAAAATTGAGGAAGACACAAAGAGATGGAAAAACATTCTGTGCTCATGGATTAGAAGAATAAACATTGTAAAATGTCTATGCTGCCCAGAGCAATCTACACTTTCAATGCAATCCTTATCAAAAGACCATCGATATTTTTCACAGGGCTGGAACAAACAATCCTAAAATTTGTATGGAACCAGGAAAGGCCCTGAATTGCCAGGGGATTGTTGAAAAAGAAAACCAAAGCTGGGGGCATCACAATGCCTGACTTCAAGCTATATTACAAGGCTATGATCATCAAGACAGCATGGTATTGGCACAAAAACAGACTGATAGATTAATGGAACAGAATAGAGAGCCCAGAAATGGATCCTCAACTGTATGGTCAACTAATCTTTGACAAATCATGAAAGAATATCCAATGGAAAAAACAAAACAAAAAACAGAAAACAGTCTCTTCAATGAATGAAGCTGGGAAAATTGGACAGTCACATGCAGAAAAATGAAACTGGACCATTCTCTTACACCATACACGATGATAAACTCAAAATGGATGAAAGACCTACATATTGCTTCTCTTTTAATAGAATTTAAACTCAATGAGTGTAAAGGCTTCACTGCTTAACTGTACCCATAATTTTTCAATTTTTAATTTACCCCTTGTTTTGCTAAAGTCAATTTTCCAGTAGATTTCTAAAAAGTGGCTATAAGATGTAATTATTTGAAGGCTTGAGTGGCAGATCATTTCTTGAATCTACCCACCCATCCTAGGAATAATAACAAAGGCACTGTTTTATAAGATCCAGTATGTTGTTACGAAATGATATATTTTTTTCCCTTTTATGTTTGTGTGAATTTTTTTTCATGTCCTTATTTCTGGACACTCTTAAGATCTTTTTTTTTCCTATTTTTGCGGGTCCCATCATTCTAGAGACTGGAATCATTGGTTTCAAGGGAACTATTTTCTACAACTTTGTAGCCAATTTTTTCTACCTTTAAGTCTGTCTGTTTTTTTTTTTTTTTAATTTGAAATGTTGAAGATTTTGGATTCATAGTCCAAATTGTTAATTATATCTGTATTTTCCAACTGATTGTTTTTACCTTTTCCTACATTTGGAGAGATTTTCTTTAATTTATCTTCTCAACATTCTGGAGGGGATAGAAATATGGAAAAATTATCTTTATAATTTGTAAGGACTTCCTTGTTTTCTGAATTTCTTATTTATAGCATATCATTCTTTGTGTTTATATGCAACATTTTGCTTATCTTCCAAATAAGTTCATTTTTGAAGTTTTCTTTTGGTCTCTGTTTTTTAGGTGTTACTTTTTTGGTCTCTTTCATTTTTGGTGGAGCTTTTTCCTACATTGCTGGGGATCCCTAACTGCCCTTCCCTAATCAAGTGTGAGTTGACTGCATTGACAGAGCTGGTCACCTGGGGGTGTTTAAATGTCAATCTTACATCCTCAATGGGAGACTTACAACCCTTAGTATCTAAAATCCCTTTCCTTAGAATTATATATTTTGTCAAGATAGTTTTCTAAACTTTAGTGGGGGTATACAATTGGGGTAGATGATATATACTTGGCTTCTAATTTTCTAGGAACCAGATAGGGAAAGAAAGATGAGGGTCCCATAATTTTATATGCAGTGATTCATGTAATCCCTCCTCTTCCTATTTTCTACAGTTCTTGGTATCTCCAAATCCAGTCTGTTTTCCTGCAGGGGACAAGTACATGAAGATGCAAGAGATGAAAGTCAAAGTGCTTAGTGCTTTTTAAACAGATTTTCAACCAATCTCATTTTATTTAAAAGCTCACTGCATTAACCTTGTTTCTCAGCATTTCTTCATAAATGCTGAAATTTTCAGGGGTTCTGCAGGATTGTCTTCCCTTTTTATTATCATGGATGATGGATCATCATCAATGTGTCTTTCTGCACAAACCTAGGTGGTGACTTTATTGACTGGACTAAATCAGTTACCACTATATTTGGGTTGGTTTTCCAAAGCAGATCCTGAGGTGAGGAATTATTTGAAGTGGTTTATTAGGCAGTGTTCCCAGGGAAAGTTAGATAGTAGATAGTTGAGGCAGTGGAATGGGAAGGGAAGGAAGTGAAACAAGGATGTTGAATCAAGCAAAATCCCCAAAGAATTTTTTAGTTTAATCCCACCTTAGAGCTCAGGAGACCCAGTGTTGATACAATAAGGGAGCAAGGAAGTTGGTGTATCTAGACTCTCACAACTACCAATCATTGGATAAGGGCTACCTGCTGCTCTCTGGTGTACACATGGAGTAGGTTCTCACAGCCTAGGAAACAGATCTCTGACAGAGATGCTAGTATTGTCAAAAGGGCATGAAGTGTCAGACAGAGCCACTGTGCATGAAAAGCAGATCAGAGGGAATATGAATGTAGTACTAATAGCAACTAATATGCCATTTTTCTATCCACAATCTTACTTTTAAAAATTTGTTAAAATTTTGCGACTTTTTCTCTCAGTAATTTTTTGTTATTACATTTTGTTTTGCTTTATTTTATCCATGATGTCAATCTAATACATTTACTAGAATTTGCTAGGAGAAGTCTTAAGTTTCCTTTATTAATATATTCTACTTTTTTAGGAAAGAAAATACTATGCAATGGAAATAAACAGAAAATACTATGTACAATTTTAAGAGGAAAGAATAAATATTATTTGTTGATTACTAAATACATGTATCAGGGTGCCTGGGTGGCTCAGTCAGTTAAGCATCTGACTCTTGATTTCAGCTCAGGTCATAAGCTCAGGGTCATGAGATCAAGCCCCGAGTGGGGCTCTGCACTGAGTTTGGAGCCTACTTGTGCAGTCTCTCTCTCTAAAATATAAATAAATAAATACATAAATATATAGTAAATAAATACATATACCATATTAGTCAAAATACAGTTGTAATTTTTTGTCTTAGATCGGTCAAGTTGATCAAAAGTAATTGGGAAAAAAAACACAAAAAGATGAAGGACAAAAGATGGCAGAACAAATTGAATTAACAGAATTGGAAATGTATCAAATTATGTTTTTCAAAGATTTATAAAACTAGATATGAAATAATTTTAATGAAAAGACAATTACAGTTGAATTACAGAAATTTGGTCTATATATGTTATTAGAATTAGAAATGCCATCACTTATTAGCTAACCATTGATTTGAGAATTTTTTAAATAGGTAAAAATAGGGGCGCCTGGGTGGCTCAGTTGTTAAACGTCTGCCTTTGGCTCAAGTCATGATCCCAGGGTCCTGGGATTGAGCCCCACATCAGGCTCCCTGCTTCCCAGGAGGCCTGCTTCTCCCTCTCCCACTCCCCCTGCTTGTGTTCCTTCTCTTGCTGACTCTCTCTCTGTCAAATAAATAAATAAACTCTTTAAAAATAAATAAATAAAATACCCTTGGTATTTCTTTCCATCTAGCTTTCTGAAAATTTGTGGAAGAAAGCAAAAAATTATTATGATTTAAGAGGAACTCAAATTTATTCCCATTGAATGTAATGAACTGCATAATTGATTTTTCTGAGGGAGTGGCAAGTTCTATGAACATCTCCAATTTCATCCTCCCCTACCTCAAGTAGAGTGCCCCAAGAAGTTTAAATGTTTGTGGTTTTAAGGTAAGCAAATGGGAATAGGCCCATTTCTTTATATTGCCAGTTGCTAACCATTCACAGAGAAAATGTATTTATTTTTATAGATACAGGTATAGATACAGGTATAGGTATATTTATATATTTGGTTCTAGTCTGAGGTTTAAAATATTTTGGGGAGACAATAACAAAATTTGATAATATAATAAACCTTGAATATTACATAGCTTCTTAACTGCTTAATTATGTTCTGTTTATCTGATGGATCTACATGCTACTACGTGTTCTCCACAAATTTTTCCTAGACAATCTTTTTGTGTTGTCTAGGAAATTGCCTACAGTTTTTAGGAAGGTGCTGAACATGTAATAGGTAATCAGTAAATAGGTGTTATCTGGCAATTAAAGAAACATGGCAATGTTTAAAATTTGAAACTCAAAAATGCTTGGGAGCAGAAAAATATCAAGCAGTTTTATAATTTTACACCACAAAATATATGAAACAGGAAATATCTAAAAAAGTAGTATAGGAATTAATCATTCAACTTATTTCAAACTCATTTTTCTAAGTAATATAATTCTGAAGAAAATGAAACTATATTCAATTTATCTGCATCTGTTGTGGTTTTCTAGCACTTTAGGGAAGTTGCTGATTCTTTAAAAAAAAAAAAAATGAAGAAGAAAATTTAAAACCACACAGTGGGCATTGTTTTCTCATTTATACCACTTAAAAATGCTACCATAATATATTTCCAAAACACATATCTAAGGAAACTTTAAAATTGTGTAGTCCACAAAACTGAAGTTAGTTATTTATGTGTATTGAATTGGCTTTTTTTTTTAATTGGCTTTTGATGAAAGATACATTACCAGGGGTCTTCCTAATCAATCAGATATTACCTGAGAACTGGAAATAATTCAATGGATATGTCTCTGAGTAATGCCTTAATCATGCTTTTGTTTCTTTGCAAATTAAATACAAGCACTTCTATAGCATTTACTATGAGCCAGCTATTGCTTAAGCACTGTACTTGTCCTAATTTTATAAATAGGGAAACTGAGGCACATGACAAATTTGTCAAGATCATAAGATAGCAACTGGTCAAACCAAGTGAATCAAACTATCTGGCTCCAGTTTCCATGCTCTCATCTGGCTTTCAATTACTTCTTCTTGAAGAGCATCTCCTATGGCAATGAAAGGGAGGAGCAAACATTAATCACCAGGAATATCTTAGTGTGACTTCAGTTAGCAATAGCATTTCTTTTTTTATAGTAACATAATTTTTCTCAAACTAAGAAGATAAATATGAGAATACACAAGGAAATGGAGACAGTAGTTAGGTGCCTCATGGAGGCAATGGCCAGAGGTAAGTGGTCAGTGTGGTCTATTGGGGTTTAAAT